>NC_134498.1:8410963-8418463 GCF_040206685.1 Ascaphus truei
AAAGACGTACGTCCATCAAGTTCAACCTATGCTAAATTCAGACAACAGATACTTTATTCTATATCTATACTTACTTATTGATCCAGAGGAAGGCAAACAAAAAACCCCATTAAGGGGAAAAATTAATTCCTTCCTGACTCCAAGAATTGGCAATCGGATTAATCCCTGGATCAACATCCTTCCCATATATACTTATTTGGTATATCCCTGTATACCTGTCCCATCTAAAAAGATGTCCAACCTTTTTTTGAACAAATCTATTGTATCTGCCATCACAGTCTCCATGGGTAATGAGTTCCACATTTTAACTGCCCTTACTGTAAAGAACCCTTTCCTTTGTTGCTGGTGAAATTTCCTTTCCTCCAACCTTAAGGGATGGCCCCGAGTCCTTTGTACTGCCCGTGGGATGAATAGTTCTTTTGAAAGCTCCTTGTATTGTCCCTGAATATATTTGTATATAGTTATCATATCCCCTCATAGACGCCTCTTTTCTAATGTCAATAAATCTAATATAGCTAGCCTCTCCTCATAAGTTAGAATGTCCATCCCCTTTATTAATTTGGTGGCTCTTCTCTGCACTCTCTCTAGTTCCATAATGTCTTTTCTTAGGATTGGTGCCCAAAATTGTACTCCATATTCAAGGTGTGGTCTTACTAATGCTTTGTAAAGGGGCATAATTATGTCTACTTCCCTTCCATCCATTGCCCGTTTGATGCAAGATAAGATCTTGTTTGCCTTTGCAGCTACTGCATGACATTGGGCACTATTGCTAAGCCTGCTGTCTACAAGCACCCCTAAATCCTTCTCCATCAAGGATTCCCCCAATATATCTCCATTTAATTTGTAAGTCGCCTTTTTATTCTTGCATCCCAAATGCATAACCTTACATTTATCTGTATTAAACAACCTCATTTGCCATTTACCTGCCCACGTTTCCAGTCTCTCCAAGTCCTTCTGAAGCGAAATTTCATCCTGCTCTGATGAGACGGAGGCATTCACCCCAGAAACCTGATCCTGTCATCCCCCATACCATCGCGGGAGACTCAGGCCCCCCTGTTGCCAGCAGGTATGCACCACACTTAGACACGTAGCCAGACCCTAGTACAGAGGAGGGGGGCCCGATCTGCGATTGGCCCAGGGAAGGGGGGCTATATTGGGAATCGATGTTATTTTTCTTCATATTAATGGGTATCCTCAAAGCTAATGATATGCCAAAATGACGTCCATTAGCAAAACTACAATTGTTGCTTCACTTTTTCTGCTTGATCAATAGGGTGACCAGATTTCGAAAATGAAAAACCGGGACACCTTAAAAAATAATTTATTAAACAAATTACATCACGTGACACCCCCCGTTGCCATGACAACAAGACACTCTGATGCCCCTGCAGTGTTAGTGTGTATAGAGGTGGGGGCTTTGCTTGGGCCCTTCAACTCTTACAGCCAGGGCATTATTGGCCAGGAATGCCCAGTTCGGAGGGGATTACTACTTCAAAATGTATTTGATTCGTAACAACATCAAAAAACTCTAATACCAATAACTAACAACCACAGACAATGATAATCTAAACCATCAAATAAAATGTCTACGGCCCTTGTTCAAGCATGTTTGCGGTACTTACCAGATAAATCAGTGCCTGCAATCCACAACTGTATCCGTCTCTCCGAGCGTCTGAAAGCAATCCAGCGTTCCTGGTGTGTGGCTGAAGAGGTGAGGGACTCCCTCCTCTCAAACGGAAAAGAAGAGCAAAAAATAGAGTTGGAACATACCTATCATACAGGGATGAGAGAGAGAGACAGAGAATGAGAGAGAGACAGAGAATGAGAGACAGAGAATGAGAGACAGAGAATGAGAGAGAGACAGAGAATGAGAGAGAGACACAGAGAGAGAGAGACAGAGAATGAGAGAGAGACAGAGAGAGGGACATAGGGAGAGAGAGAGACACAGAGAGAGAGAGACAGACACAGAGAGAGAGAGAGACAAAAGTAATGTACTGTATAACCATTATACCGTACCCCCTAGTATTCGTGTAATCATTGTCCCACACCCCCTTTTACTCACGCTTTGGCAATACTGAAATGTTCTTTTGACAGAGACACACAGAGAGAAACAGAGACACACAGAGAGAGACAGAGACACAGAGAGAGAGACAGAGACACAGAGAGACACACAGAGAGAGACAGAGACACACAGAGAGAGACAGAGACACACAGAGAGAGACAGAGACACAGAGAGAGAGAGACACGGGCCTATTTAGTAAGCGTCGATAAGGCTGCGTCTATAGTATTTCAGACGGAGGGAAGGCACACACGCTGCAATACACTTGCTGAAGCCTGAGCTTTTTTATGGCTTTGCAGGGTATGCAGCGGGTGCGATTGGGGGCGTGGCAATAAATATTTGGAGGCGTGGCAATAACGTTCCGGCGCGGACGTCACTTCCCTACCTCACATCCCGATCCACCGGCATTTTTTCAGATGCAGCATCTGAAGCACTGTGCAGACAAGAAGAAAAATGCACACAATGCGCACCAGAGATTAAAATATAGTAAATTATTTATTAATAAAACAAGAAATAACCGAGGGGGATCCAACCCCACCTCAGTACTTTCTTCTCGTTGCTATTGCCACACTATACGTCCTGACGCCGGAAGGGAAGTTGGTACGCGACCAAGACGAGACACCGGAATTACAGTGGAACCACAACATACCACAGATTGCTGGAGGACCACACTGCGAGGGGCGCAGCCTATCGAGTTTCCCGGTCATCGTCCAAAGTCTGGAGCTGCGGAATGACTTCCGGATTACCACGGAGCCCGAGCCTGTCTCACACAATGCTTTTACCAAACGGATGTTTGTGAGTTTGCTATTTTTATCTTGTCCAGGAAATGAAATTGTTAAACCGAATTTACACATGGAGCGGGCGCTTTCTCTTCTTTTTTTTGTTTAGATATCTATCGAGGAGGTGGTTGTTTCCCTGAAGAGAGCTGCCAGGGCTCCAGAGGACGCCCGAATTGGATCCTTTTATGATTGAGTTATAACATAGCTATTAGAGCTAGGTTTCTGGACTTTTATTGTGTTTAGGCATAGAGTTTATTATTATTTTATTACAGCTACTTTTTAGTAATTGCACTGTTATTAATTCTGACCACTAATTCTCACTGCCATTATAATCTCTCTCTAGCCACAACCAAATTGCTATATCAGCTATATTATTTATTGGTTATACCAGGGGAGCACAAACTTTTGCAGCTCGCCCCCCTGCCGGTGCTCGCGCCCCCCCACCTTACCATGATGCGGCGTCATGTGACCTGCAGCGGCATTTGACGAGGGTGACGTCACATGACCCCGCAGCGTAATTTAACATACTGTGCTATATCTATGCACACACAGCTGTCTCTAGGCATAAAACACATCCACACCGGGGGAAGGACCAGCACAGATAACATTCCAAGAGACACTGTTTTTAAGTATACCTTTTGCTTGCTTCATTCATTGTAACATCGCCGGAAGAAGAGATCAGTGTATCTCGAAAGGTCTCACAAATAAAAGCATTTCGTTAGCCACAGAACGGTATCATCTATTTATTTTTTGATTATTGAAGCTCGGCTAACACGGTACTGATACCTCTATATATATATATATTGCGCGCGCACACACACATATAACGTTTTATCCAACTTTTTCATTTATCATTTGTAGAGAAAATGAACAATGTCGCCAGAAGTGCTATTTTTCAAAATGTAACATCTCTACTAATTAGTGTAAAATGATACTTCATATAAAGCAGGTTATGGGACCCATTATAAAATGACCTTCATGTTTCTTATCACATCCCAGTATATGGATACTTTCTATTATCACAAGCTGCTAACATGTGACAGGGCTCAGAGTCTGAGCCCAGAATGTGACATACAGAACATTCTCATTCTAAATTTCAAAAAATATTGTGTTGATTTCTGACCTGACTGCCGTGGTTACAGCTCAACCACTCTGTTCTACTGTATGTCACCACTTTCTGCCACAACCAGCTGACGGTGGATCTGCAAGGAGTTCAACGCTCATTGGCATCACATCTGTTGCTTGGTTGACGTATCATTTCTCCAGCTTTTAATTTTATTGTTTTTAAATAGATTATATTTATTTAGTTGAATAGATATTTATTTAGTTTAATAGATATTTATTTAGTTTAATAGATTATATTTCTAAGTTTAATAAGTTATATTTCTTAGTTTAATAAGTTATATTTCTTAGTTTAATAAATTATATTTCTTAGTTTAATAAGTTATATTTCTTAGTTTAATAAGTTATATTTCTTAGTTTAATAAAATATATTTCTTAGTTTAATAAGTTATATTTGTTAGTTTAATAAGTTATATTTGTTAGTTTAATAAATTATATTTCTTAGTTTAATAAGTTATATTTCTTAGTTAATAGATTATATTTGTTAGCACAGTAGATTATATTTACTAGTATTTAAGTCTCCCCCTCAGTGCCCCATTAGGACCCGTGCGCATATTTCACATCTTTTCGGAGTCGCTTATTTTTTAGACCCTCGGAGCCGAAACCTAAAGGGGTCAGCTAAGAAAGTTCGGATCAAGAGGAGCCGCACAGCTTAAAGACAGAACATTTCCAAGGGAGATGGAGACAATTTGGGTAAGATCTGATTAAAGGACATCCTTTGAGGAAGGAAAGGGTGACGGGGGAGTCTAAGAGGGGGGTGAGAGAGCAAGGTGGTGTGTCAGATTGGGGCACAGCAAGAGAACGCAAAAATGATGGGGATTTGCTGCACACCAAAAAAAAACAATAAGTAGTGATACTTTTACCGGTGCCCCTTAGTCTCAGGGAAGACCGGCATTTCGTCCAATGGATACAATATGATTGATGGGAAAGGGCTCACGGATTTGAATAAAAAAAGATAATTTATTGTGCCACAGACTACAATGTTTCGGCTGCTGGCCTTTCTTTGCTGGATTTAGTGGGTTTAGCCACTTTACCTGAGAAAGACCAGCAGGCCGAAATGTTGTTGTCTATGGCAGTGCAAGAGAAAACAGGTTGGGGGAGGTGGGTTCTCGCAAAGTCGCCGACCCATGGGTGAGTGTCCCCGGTGGAAACTAGTCCTGGACCCCGGGAAAGCTGTCTGTGGCCCATACAAGCTGAGTAACATGTAAAAAGGACACATGTATGTTCAGAATGAGTTAGCATGGTATTTTGAGAGGCACCATAGCAGGTCAGTGCAAGTCAGTGCAGAGCACTGCAAGGTCAGTCAATATGAGGAAGGGTCCGATGGAGGAGTTGGAGGGTCCCAGAATATCTCTTAAAGCAGGGGTGCGCAAATCGAGGGGCACGACATTTTCTTGGGAGGAGGGGCTCGGCGCTTACAGAGGCCCCTCGCTCTTCCCCACAGCATTTAAATTAAATGCCGGAGATCGCGCGCAAGGCCTCTGTAAGTTCCCTTTCCTTGTCTCCGGCGGCTTCTGGCGACAGCAACGTGGCGTCACATGATGTGGCATTGCCATAGCAACGTGATATCACATGACGTCGTTACATCAGAACGTCGGAGACAAGGTGAGGAAGGTGGAGGGGGGAGCAGGGGGAAAAGGTTGTGCAACCCTGTCTTAAAGCATTGCCTTGCATACAGATCAGAGGCCAAGAATGGATATGGATATCCGATGTGAAGCCGGAAATAAGACAGAAAAGACCGTTTCGGGGGAAGAAGGTGAGTGATGAAATAGCCGTCACTGTGTAACTCTTCCAATTACCTGCAACTTCATGCAGAGAAATAGCAACGCTTGTTTTTAACGTGCTAAGCGCCTAATGGGGAATTCAACTGCTGAGAAGTTAAGGGAGTTACTAACCCAAACTCAGCGACGTTTCTGTGTCTCTGTGATAACTCCCTCAGGACATGCCTGAAAACCAGAGGTAACTCAATGTATTTTTGATAAATAGAAACATGACCTTCTGGGGAGGGGTATATAATGGGTACTGGGCCTGGTGAGGTGGGTATAACGGGTACTGGGCCTGGTGAGGTGGGTATAACGAGTACTGGGCCTGGGGAGGGGCGTATAACAGGGTACTGGGCCTTGGGAGGGTTGTATAACTGGGTACTGGGCCTGGGGAGGTGGGTATAACGGGTATTTGCCCTGTGGAGGGCGGTATAACGTGGTATTGGGGATGGGGTATAAGTGGCACAGGAGCTCTTGCGATACAGAGTATCACTGTCCCTGGTTACAAACACTTCATGTCTCCTGCAGATCAGGACACGCACGAAGGTGGTGCCCTTTGTGCCACCAGACGACGAGGCGGGCTACGAGGCGGACGACGAGGCATATGACAAAGCGGGCGTCAAGTGGAACAATGAGGTGGGCTACAAGGCGGCCGATGACGCAGACGTGGTGTACGATGACCAAGGAGCATACGACAGGTGTGGCCGGATCTGCTGCTTCACCTTTTTTAGGCGGAGGAGAAGACCCCGGGAGCAGGTAGGAGAATACGAGATGTGCGGACAGATCTGCTGCTTCACCTTTTTTAGGCGGAGAAGAAGCCAGGAGCAGGTAGCAGAGGAGCCAGGGCGTAGATACAGGGGTATTCTAGGGGCCCTGAGAAGTTGGTTTGACCGCAGGAGAGGCAGATAAGATCAGGAAGGCTGAGGGAGGGGCAGGTACTAGAGGGAGATAGGGATATTGGGCGTGAGAGGGTGAGAGAGAACAAGGAGCAGGGCCAGAGCACGGGTTTCATGCGCCCGAGGCAAAACTTAAAATTTGTGCCCCAGTTGTATAAAAAATAATAAGATAAATAAAATAATAAAATAAACAGTGGCGTAGATATCGGGGCTGCAGGGGGTGCGACCGCAACCCAGCGCGACGCAAAATAAAAATAAAAGGGCGCCAAAATACTGGATAAAAAAAAGAATAATAATTTAAAAAAAAAGATAAATAATTAAAATAATAAGAGGAAAAAATAATAATGATTATTAATGCGCCCCTAGGACCTCTGCGCGCTAGGCGACCGCCTAATGGCCGGCCGGCCCTGCGAGGTATGCGGGAGGAAAAGGGGTGAATGGGATAGATATGCAGGGGGATGGGGGAGCAGGTGAGTTATACACAGGGGCACAAGGGCCCCATCACCTGCATCTCTATATACTGAGTGTGCCCCTGTGTATAACAACGCTGATCTGTGCTGCTCCATCTGATCTCACTGCGCAGTGATCCAGGGACCATCCGATCGCCATTTAATGGGGTCAGGAAGGAATTTTTTTCCCCCATTGCACAGCAGGGGTTATGTTTCGCCTTCCTCTGGATCACAGCAACAAACTGCCCTTTGTGCATGAATTATCAGTGAGATCTTTATACACCCTGCATTGGTCTTCACCCCTTTGCTGCCGGAGGGGCCTGCAATGCATTGCTCTGCGTGTTACTATATCGCTCTGCAATGTGCTGCAGGCCCCTCCCAGCAAAGAGATTCATTATTTCAATAAAATACTCTCTTTAATCAAATCTATGT
>NC_134498.1:8423463-8453463 GCF_040206685.1 Ascaphus truei
CTATTCTGCTGCTGTGAATAAAGAGCTGCGGCTGCTTTTAAAGATATACAGTGTGAGACTGGAATCTCTCATCCCCGAGGGGGGGGGGGGGGACTCTCTGGAAGGATTCCACCCGTATTCCTGGGGCTCAGAGATGGAGGCGCTGCACCATTACATACATAGTTACATAGTTACATAATAGATGAGGTTGAAAAAAGACGTACGTCCATCAAGTTCAACCTATGCTAAATTCAGACAACAGATACTTTATTCTATATCTATACTTACTTATTGATCCAGAGGAAGGCAAACAAAAAACCCCATTAAGGGGAAAAATTAATTCCTTCCTGACTCCAAGAATTGGCAATCGGATTAATCCCTGGATCAACATCCTTCCCATATATACTTATTTGGTATATCCCTGTATACCTGTCCCATCTAAAAAGATGTCCAACCTTTTTTTGAACAAATCTATTGTATCTGCCATCACAGTCTCCATGGGTAATGAGTTCCACATTTTAACTGCCCTTACTGTAAAGAACCCTTTCCTTTGTTGCTGGTGAAATTTCCTTTCCTCCAACCTTAAGGGATGGCCCCGAGTCCTTTGTACTGCCCGTGGGATGAATAGTTCTTTTGAAAGCTCCTTGTATTGTCCCTGAATATATTTGTATATAGTTATCATATCCCCTCATAGACGCCTCTTTTCTAATGTCAATAAATCTAATATAGCTAGCCTCTCCTCATAAGTTAGAATGTCCATCCCCTTTATTAATTTGGTGGCTCTTCTCTGCACTCTCTCTAGTTCCATAATGTCTTTTCTTAGGATTGGTGCCCAAAATTGTACTCCATATTCAAGGTGTGGTCTTACTAATGCTTTGTAAAGGGGCATAATTATGTCTACTTCCCTTCCATCCATTGCCCGTTTGATGCAAGATAAGATCTTGTTTGCCTTTGCAGCTACTGCATGACATTGGGCACTATTGCTAAGCCTGCTGTCTACAAGCACCCCTAAATCCTTCTCCATCAAGGATTCCCCCAATATATCTCCATTTAATTTGTAAGTCGCCTTTTTATTCTTGCATCTCAAATGCATAACCTTACATTTATCTGTATTAAACAACCTCATTTGCCATTTACCTGCCCACGTTTCCAGTCTCTCCAAGTCCTTCTGAAGCGAAATTTCATCCTGCTCTGATGAGACGGAGGCATTCACCCCAGAAACCTGATCCTGTCATCCCCCATACCATCGCGGGAGACTCAGGCCCCCCTGTTGCCAGCAGGTATGCACCACACTCAGACACGTAGCCAGACCCTAGTACAGAGGAGGGGGGCCCGATCTGCGATTGGCCCAGGGAAGGGGGGCTATATTGGGAATCGATGTTATTTTTCTTCATATTAATGGGTATCCTCAAAGCTAATGATATGCCAAAATGACGTCCATTAGCAAAACTACAATTGTTGCTTCACTTTTTCTGCTTGATCAATAGGGTGACCAGATTTCGAAAATGAAAAACCGGGACACCTTAAAAAATAATTTATTAAACAAATTACATCACGTGACACCCCCCGTTGCCATGACAACAAGACACTCTGATGCCCCTGCAGTGTTAGTGTGTATAGAGGTGGGGGCTTTGCTTGGGCCCTTCAACTCTTACAGCCAGGGCATTATTGGCCAGGAATGCCCAGTTCGGAGGGGATTACTACTTCAAAATGTATTTGATTCGTAACAACATCAAAAAACTCTAATACCAATAACTAACAACCACAGACAATGATAATCTAAACCATCAAATAAAATGTCTACGGCCCTTGTTCAAGCATGTTTGCGGTACTTACCAGATAAATCAGTGCCTGCAATCCACAACTGTATCCGTCTCTCCGAGCGTCTGAAAGCAATCCAGCGTTCCTGGTGTGTGGCTGAAGAGGTGAGGGACTCCCTCCTCTCAAACGGAAAAGAAGAGCAAAAAATAGAGTTGGAACATACCTATCATACAGGGATGAGAGAGAGAGACAGAGAATGAGAGAGAGACAGAGAATGAGAGACAGAGAATGAGAGACAGAGAATGAGAGAGAGACAGAGAATGAGAGAGAGACACAGAGAGAGAGAGACAGAGAATGAGAGAGAGACAGAGAGAGGGACATAGGGAGAGAGAGAGACACAGAGAGAGAGAGACAGACACAGAGAGAGAGAGAGACAAAAGTAATGTACTGTATAACCATTATACCGTACCCCCTAGTATTCGTGTAATCATTGTCCCACACCCCCTTTTACTCACGCTTTGGCAATACTGAAATGTTCTTTTGACAGAGACACACAGAGAGAAACAGAGACACACAGAGAGAGACAGAGACACAGAGAGAGAGACAGAGACACAGAGAGACACACAGAGAGAGACAGAGACACACAGAGAGAGACAGAGACACACAGAGAGAGACAGAGACACAGAGAGAGAGAGACACGGGCCTATTTAGTAAGCGTCGATAAGGCTGCGTCTATAGTATTTCAGACGGAGGGAAGGCACACACGCTGCAATACACTTGCTGAAGCCTGAGCTTTTTTATGGCTTTGCAGGGTATGCAGCGGGTGCGATTGGGGGCGTGGCAATAAATATTTGGAGGCGTGGCAATAACGTTCCGGCGCGGACGTCACTTCCCTACCTCACATCCCGATCCACCGGCATTTTTTCAGATGCAGCATCTGAAGCACTGTGCAGACAAGAAGAAAAATGCACACAATGCGCACCAGAGATTAAAATATAGTAAATTATTTATTAATAAAACAAGAAATAACCGAGGGGGATCCAACCCCACCTCAGTACTTTCTTCTCGTTGCTATTGCCACACTATACGTCCTGACGCCGGAAGGGAAGTTGGTACGCGACCAAGACGAGACACCGGAATTACAGTGGAACCACAACATACCACAGATTGCTGGAGGACCACACTGCGAGGGGCGCAGCCTATCGAGTTTCCCGGTCATCGTCCAAAGTCTGGAGCTGCGGAATGACTTCCGGATTACCACGGAGCCCGAGCCTGTCTCACACAATGCTTTTACCAAACGGATGTTTGTGAGTTTGCTATTTTTATCTTGTCCAGGAAATGAAATTGTTAAACCGAATTTACACATGGAGCGGGCGCTTTCTCTTCTTTTTTTTGTTTAGATATCTATCGAGGAGGTGGTTGTTTCCCTGAAGAGAGCTGCCAGGGCTCCAGAGGACGCCCGAATTGGATCCTTTTATGATTGAGTTATAACATAGCTATTAGAGCTAGGTTTCTGGACTTTTATTGTGTTTAGGCATAGAGTTTATTATTATTTTATTACAGCTACTTTTTAGTAATTGCACTGTTATTAATTCTGACCACTAATTCTCACTGCCATTATAATCTCTCTCTAGCCACAACCAAATTGCTATATCAGCTATATTATTTATTGGTTATACCAGGGGAGCACAAACTTTTGCAGCTCGCCCCCCTGCCGGTGCTCGCGCCCCCCCACCTTACCATGATGCGGCGTCATGTGACCTGCAGCGGCATTTGACGAGGGTGACGTCACATGACCCCGCAGCGTAATTTAACATACTGTGCTATATCTATGCACACACAGCTGTCTCTAGGCATAAAACACATCCACACCGGGGGAAGGACCAGCACAGATAACATTCCAAGAGACACTGTTTTTAAGTATACCTTTTGCTTGCTTCATTCATTGTAACATCGCCGGAAGAAGAGATCAGTGTATCTCGAAAGGTCTCACAAATAAAAGCATTTCGTTAGCCACAGAACGGTATCATCTATTTATTTTTTGATTATTGAAGCTCGGCTAACACGGTACTGATACCTCTATATATATATATATTGCGCGCGCACACACACATATAACGTTTTATCCAACTTTTTCATTTATCATTTGTAGAGAAAATGAACAATGTCGCCAGAAGTGCTATTTTTCAAAATGTAACATCTCTACTAATTAGTGTAAAATGATACTTCATATAAAGCAGGTTATGGGACCCATTATAAAATGACCTTCATGTTTCTTATCACATCCCAGTATATGGATACTTTCTATTATCACAAGCTGCTAACATGTGACAGGGCTCAGAGTCTGAGCCCAGAATGTGACATACAGAACATTCTCATTCTAAATTTCAAAAAATATTGTGTTGATTTCTGACCTGACTGCCGTGGTTACAGCTCAACCACTCTGTTCTACTGTATGTCACCACTTTCTGCCACAACCAGCTGACGGTGGATCTGCAAGGAGTTCAACGCTCATTGGCATCACATCTGTTGCTTGGTTGACGTATCATTTCTCCAGCTTTTAATTTTATTGTTTTTAAATAGATTATATTTATTTAGTTGAATAGATATTTATTTAGTTTAATAGATATTTATTTAGTTTAATAGATTATATTTCTAAGTTTAATAAGTTATATTTCTTAGTTTAATAAGTTATATTTCTTAGTTTAATAAATTATATTTCTTAGTTTAATAAGTTATATTTCTTAGTTTAATAAATTATATTTCTTAGTTTAATAAAATATATTTCTTAGTTTAATAAGTTATATTTGTTAGTTTAATAAATTATATTTCTTAGTAAATAAGTTATGTTTCTTAGTTAATAGATTATATTTGTTAGCACAGTAGATTATATTTACTAGTATTTAAGTCTCCCCCTCAGTGCCCCATTAGGACCCGTGCGCATATTTCACATCTTTTCGGAGTCGCTTATTTTTTAGACCCTCGGAGCCGAAACCTAAAGGGGTCAGCTAAGAAAGTTCGGATCAAGAGGAGCCGCACAGCTTAAAGACAGAACATTTCCAAGGGAGATGGAGACAATTTGGGTAAGATCTGATTAAAGGACATCCTTTGAGGAAGGAAAGGGTGACGGGGGAGTCTAAGAGGGGGGTGAGAGAGCAAGGTTGTGTGTCAGATTGGGGCAGAGCAAGAGAACGCAAAAATGATGGGGATTTGCTGCACACCAAAAAAAAACAATAAGTAGTGATACTTTAACCGGTGCCCCTTAGTCTCAGGGAAGACCGGCATTTCGTCCAATGGATACAATATGATTGATGGGAAAGGGCACACGGATTTGAATAAAAAAAGATAATTTATTGTGCCACAGACTACAATGTTTCGGCTGCTGGCCTTTCTTTGCTGGATTTAGTGGGTTTAGACACTTTACCTGAGAAAGACCAGCAGGCCGAAATGTTGTTGTCTATGGCAGTGCAAGAGAAAACAGGTTGGGGGGGGTGGGTTCTCGCAAAGTCGCCGACCCATGGGTGAGTGTCCCCGGTGGAAACTAGTCCTGGACCCCGGGAAAGCTGTCTGTGGCCCATACAAGCTGAGTAACATGTAAAAAGGACACATGTATGTTCAGAATGAGTTAGCATGGTATTTTGAGAGGCACCATAGCAGGTCAGTGCAAGTCAGTGCAGAGCACTGCAAGGTCAGTCAATATGAGGAAGGGTCCGATGGAGGAGTTGGAGGGTCCCAGAATATCTCTTAAAGCAGGGGTGCGCAAATCGAGGGGCACGACATTTTCTTGGGAGGAGGGGCTCGGCGCTTACAGAGGCCCCTCGCTCTTCCCCACAGCATTTAAATTAAATGCCGGAGATCGCGCGCAAGGCCTCTGTAAGTTCCCTTTCCTTGTCTCCGGCGGCTTCTGGCGACAGCAACGTGGCGTCACATGATGTGGCATTGCCATAGCAACGTGATATCACATGACGTCGTTACATCAGAACGTCGGAGACAAGGTGGGGAAGGTGGAGGGGGGAGCAGGGGGAAAAGGTTGTGCAACCCTGTCTTAAAGCATTGCCTTGCATACAGATCAGAGGCCAAGAATGGATATGGATATCCGATGTGAAGCCGGAAATAAGACAGAAAAGACCGTTTCGGGGGAAGAAGGTGAGTGATGAAATAGCCGTCACTGTGTAACTCTTCCAATTACCTGCAACTTCATGCAGAGAAATAGCAACGCTTGTTTTTAACGTGCTAAGCGCCTAATGGGGAATTCAACTGCTGAGAAGTTAAGGGAGTTACTAACCCAAACTCAGCAACGTTTCTGTGTCTCTGTGATAACTCCCCCAGGACATGCCTGAAAACCAGAGGTAACTCAATGTATTTTTGATAAATAGAAACATGACCTTCTGGGGAGGGGTATATAATGGGTACTGGGCCTGGTGAGGTGGGTATAACGGGTACTGGGCCTGGTGAGGTGGGTATAATGAGTACTGGGCCTGGGGAGGGGCGTATAACAGGGTACTGGGCCTTGGGAGGGTTGTATAACTGGGTACTGGGCCTGGGGAGGTGGGTATAACGGGTATTTGCCCTGTGGAGGGCGGTATAACGTGGTATTGGGGATGGGGTATAAGTGGCACAGGAGCTCTTGCGATACAGAGTATCACTGTCCCTGGTTACAAACACTTCATGTCTCCTGCAGATCAGGACACGCACGAAGGTGGTGCCCTTTGTGCCACCAGACGACGAGGCGGGCTACGAGGCGGACGACGAGGCATACGACAAAGCGGGCGTCAAGTGGAACAATGAGGTGGGCTACAAGGCGGCCGATGACGCAGACGTGGTGTACGATGACCAAGGAGCATACGACAGGTGTGGCCGGATCTGCTGCTTCACCTTTTTTAGGCGGAGGAGAAGACCCCGGGAGCAGGTAGGAGAATACGAGAGGTGCGGACAGATCTGCTGCTTCACCTTTTTTAGGCGGAGAAGAAGCCAGGAGCAGGTAGCAGAGGAGCCAGGGCGTAGATACAGGGGTATTCTAGGGGCCCTGAGAAGTTGGTTTGACCGCAGGAGAGGCAGATAAGATCAGGAAGGCTGAGGGAGGGGCAGGTACTAGAGGGAGATAGGGATATTGGGCGTGAGAGGGTGAGAGAGAACAAGGAGCAGGGCCAGAGCACGGGTTTCATGCGCCCGAGGCGAAACTTAAAATTTGTGCCCCAGTTGTATAAAAAATAATAAGATAAATAAAATAATAAAATAAACAGTGGCGTAGATATCGGGGCTGCAGGGGGTGCGACCGCACCCCAGCGCGACGCAAAATAAAAATAAAAGGGCGCCAAAATACTGGATAAAAAAAAGAATAATAATTTTAAAAAAAAGATAAATAAATAAAATAATAAGAGGAAAAAATAATAATGATTATTAATGCGCCCCTAGGACCTCTGCGCGCTAGGCGACCGCCTAATGGCCGGCCGGCCCTGCGAGGTATGCGGGAGGAAAAGGGGTGAATGGGATAGATATGCAGCAGGGGGATGGGGGAGCAGGTGAGTTATACACAGGGGCACAAGGGCCCCATCACCCGCATCTCTATATACTGAGTGTGCCCCTGTGTATAACAACGCTGATCTGTGCTGCTCCATCTGATCTCACTGCGCAGTGATCCAGGGACCATCCGATCGCCATTTAATGGGGTCAGGAAGGAATTTTTTTCCCCCATTGCACAGCAGGGGTTATGTTTCGCCTTCCTCTGGATCACAGCAACAAACTGCCCTTTGTGCATGAATTATCAGTGAGATCTTTATACACCCTGCATTGGTCTTCACCCCTTTGCTGCCGGAGGGGCCTGCAATGCATTGCTCTGCGTGTTACTATATCGCTCTGCAATGTGCTGCAGGCCCCTCCCAGCAAAGAGATTCATTATTTCAATAAAATACTCTCTTTAATCAAACCTATGTGTAGTGTCTTTTCTTTCCGTTGTATCTATTGCTAACAGCTCAGTGATTCTTCCCCAGGACGCTGCACTAGTGTCACGCTGCCAAGCCCAGGTGTGAGGGAGATTTATAGGGTCACATATACACTTCTGCCAAAACACGAGTGCAAACAGGAAGCCCCTCTGATCTCATATCTTTTATTACACAAAACGGTATCTAAAAAGGTAAAAATAACATACATGGGATTCTGCTACAAATATCTCTCTAATTACAAACCAATTAGCAAATCATTCAGATTAGTCGAGCGAAAAGAAAGGGTTAAGTATCTCATGTACAGTATATGCAGTGTAGGCTGTTCTGCAGCATTACATGCAGGGGACAACGTTTAGGGGATATAAGTAATGCTGATCTCAGAGCTGACCGGCTGACCTGCTCTACCGGCTGACCTGCTCTTCTGGCTGACCTGCTCTTCTGGCTGACCTGCTGACCTGCTCTACTGGCTGACCGGCTCTACCGGCTGACCGGCTTCTCTTCTTTCAGCTAAATGACCTGAATTGTGGCCCCTGTATCTCCCAATTAAACGTTTTATTGGCATATTCTTGTTTGACTCGTTCTATACAGACATTTTCTATATATTCATTGTGGGATTTGATAACATCTGTAAGATCTCTCAGAATATCACATTCTGTACGTTTGTGTTGAAGATTTTTCCATTCTCAATTTACTTAATATTAGTTTTTGGCATCAATTATTTATATCGAGTCCAAAATACCTTTATACAGAATGCTGTTCCATTTAGCCCACAAATGCTGCTTCATTAAAGCCCATGGGTGGCACTTTATGCATTCTCAAACTTTTAGGCAACATCCCTAATTTCCAAAAGTGGGATTAAATCTGTACATATTTAAATGGTTAATTTTCTTACTCAGACTCCTAAATCCCTCCCCAAATATATCCGTTTCACATAAAAGTGTGTGCGCTTCTCCTTCCGCCTAACTGGCACGTCGTCCTTACGGGCGCCACTCCTTGCAACTCCACGCTGCCCTCCAGTGGCAAAAGAAATAAGATACATTTACTATACTCGTCTGGCAGCTGCTCCCGTATAAGGTGGGTAACTCTGTATTAGGGGTCTTGGTAGACTAAATTTTATACTTATGTCGGATAGATGAGGAATTAATATTCCTAACGGGTTATTGTGAGAGGCCTTAGATCTTATCCTATATGCACGCAGCCCTCGCCTCTCTGACCTTGAACACATACTTCAATCTGATTTTTGAGACTTGAAACTGGATTTCCCAAAACAAACTGATTTTAAACACTGACAAGACTGTAACAATGGTATTTGGGACCAGAGCTTAATTGCTAAAGCTACCAATGACAGAGCTTCAGATAAAAACCAGCTCTAAAACCATCCTAGCCCCTGTTACTTGTTTGAAATATCTGATCATTCAACTCCCATTTAACAATTGGGTTGCACATTGATACCCTGACATCCAAATCCTATGCCAAACTAGGTGTACTTTAAAGGAACAAATCCTCCCTAAGGCCCTCATGCAGTAAGCAGCGATAAGCCACTTATCACCAGCTTATCGCCAAAAAAGCCACACTGATACACACACACACAGATACAGACACACTGATACACACACACAAACCGCGCCCTGATAGCAGGGGTGGAGGCGTGGGGCTCCTGCTCTCCTCTGTCTGCCGTTACCGAACGCTTCCTATTCCCCCCTCTCTTGCTTTTCCCTCCTTTGAGGCTCACACTGTCCAGATCTTCTCTCCTCTCCCTGTTCATGTGGCGGTCATCTATCGCCCACCTACCTCTACTCATCCCCTTTCTGCCTTTCTCTCTCACTTTGAATCCTGGCTCTCTTTCTTTCTCTCCTCAGACTCCCCTGTTCTTCTCCTTGGGGACTTCAATTGCCACATTGATGACCCCTCTCTCTCTTGGGCTTCCCGCTTTCTTTCTCTTACCTCTTCTTTTGGCCTTCAACAGTGGACTGCAGCCAGCACCCACAAGGATGGCCACTACTTAGACCTGGTTTTCACTAAAAACTTCTCTCTCTCTGATTTCTCCATTTCCCCTTTTCCTCTCTCTGACCATCATCTCATCTCATTCTCTTTATCTAGCTTCTCCCCTTCTCCACCTCCATCTACCCCCCGGTTCTGCAGAAACCTGCGCTCTATTCACTTACCTGACTTTGAGTCCACTTTACACTCCTCCCTCTCCTCTCTCAGCTCTGCTACAGACCCTGACAACCTGGTCAGAAAGTACAACTCTGTCTTGTCCTCATCTCTTGATCTACATGCCCCGCTTTCTCTCTGCCGCCCTCGCCCTTCTAACCCTAGACCCTGGCTAAATTCCCACACGCGCATGCTGCGTTCCTCCACTCGTTCCTCTGAACGCCTCTGGAGGAAGTCTCACACTCTCGCAGACTTCCTTCACTACAAATTTATGCTATCCTGTTTCAACTCTGCCCTCTCGCAAGCTAAACAAGCCTACTTTTCTGCACTAATCAACATGCACAAGTCTAACCCACGCCGACTGTTCTCTGTCTTTGATACTCTACTCAAACCACCCTCAGCTGCCTCTCCTTCCTCCACCTCCGCTCAGGACTTTGCAGACTATTTTAAGGAAAAGGTGGAATCCATACGGCAGAACATCCCCTCTGTTTCTTCCCCCCATCCTACACCTCTTCCTAACTCTCCTCCTGCCTTCCTTGAGTCTTTTTCCACTGTCTCAGAGGAGGATGTGTCGCTGTTGATCTCCTCTTCTCCCTCTATCACTTGCCCTCTTGACCCCATTCCCTCCCATCTCCTAAAACCTCTAGCTCCTACTATAATCCCTACGCTTACACACATTTTTAACTCCTCCCTCTGCTCTGGAACCTTTCCATCCTCCTTCAAACATGCAACAGTCATACCATTACTCAAAAACAGCAAGCTTGACCCTACCTGTCTTTCTAACTATCGACCTGTCTCCCTCCTGCCTTTTGCCTCTAAACTACTTGAACGTCTTGTATTCTCTCGCTTGCTCCATTTTCTCAACACTTATTCTCTCCTAGACCCTCTACAATCTGGCTTCCGCACTGCTCACTCCACGGAAACAACCCTCACTAAAATAACTGACGACCTCCATGCTGCCAAAGACAGAGGTCATTACACTCTGCTCATATTACTCGACCTCTCTGCAGCATTTGACACCGTGGACCACCCTCTTCTCCTCCACATTCTCCATACTCTAGGTATTCGGAACAAAGCTCTATCCTGGATCTCATCCTACCTCTCCCATCGTACTTTTAGTGTCTCTTCTGCTAACACCTCCTCCTCCTCTATTGATCTCTCTGTGGGGGTACCCCAGGGCTCTGTCCTGGGACCTCTTCTCTTTTCTCTGTACACACTCTCTCTAGGTGACCTAATAACATCTTTTGGGTTTAATTATCACCTCTATGCCGACGACACACAAATATACTTTTCAACACCTGACCTTACACCTGCTGTACAAACCAAAGTTTCTGAATGTCTCTCTGCTATATCATCCTGGATGGCCCTCCGACGCCTTAAACTCAACATGGCTAAAACAGAGCTCCTCATACTTCCTCCCAAACCTGGCCCTACTACCTCCTTCCACATTACTGTTGGAACTACAATCATTCACCCAGTAGCCCAAGCACGCTGCCTAGGGGTCACGTTCGACTCCTCTCTCACATTCGCCCCTCACATTCAAAACATTTCTAAAACTTGTTGCTTTTTCCTCCGCAATATAACTAAGATACGCCCTTTCCTCTGTTGTTCGACTGCTAAAACTCTGACTCAGGCCCTCATTCTCTCCCGTCTTGATTACTGTAACCTCCTGCTGTCCGGCCTTCCTGCCTCTCACCTGTCTCCCCTACAATCTATCCTAAATGCTGCTGCCAGAATCACTCTACTCTTTCCTAGATCTGTCTCAGCATCTCCCCTCATGAAATCCCTCTCCTGGCTTCCGATCAAATCCCGCATCTCACACTCCATTCTTCTCCTCACTTTTAAAGCTTTACATTCTTCTGCCCCTCCTTACATCTCATCCCTAATTTCTCGGTATGCACCATCCAGACTCTTGCGTTCTTCTCAAGGATGTCTTCTTTCTACCCCCTTTGTATCTAAAGCCCTCTCCCGCCTTAAACCTTTTTCACTGACTGCCCCACATCTCTGGAATGCCCTTCCCCTCAGTACCCGACTAGCACCCTCTCTATCCACCTTTAAGACCCACCTTAAGACACACTTGCTTAAAGAAGCATATGAATAGCACTGTGGATATTCTAAACACGATACATAATGCTTGACCCCCTGCAGACGCACTTACCAGAACTCCCTCCTACTGTCTCTGTACGTTCTCCCTACCTACCAATTAGACTGTAAGCTCCTCGGGGCAGGGACTCCTCTTCCGAAATGTTACTTTTATGTCTAAAGCACTTATTCCCATGATATGTTATTTATATTATCTGTTATTTATTTGATTACCACATGTATTACTACTGTGAAGCGCTATGTACACTAATGGCGCTATATAAATAAAGACATACAATACAATACACACACACAGATACAGACACACTGATACACACACACACACCCACCCACTAATACACACACACACACACACACACACACACACACACACACACACACACACACACACACACACTGATTCACACACACACAGACCCACTGATACACACACACACACACACACACACACACACACACACACACACACACACACACACACACACACACACACACACACACTTATACACACACACACTGAAACACACACACACACACTGAAACACACACACACACTGAAACACACACACACACACACTGATACACACACACACTGATACACACACACTGACACACACACACACACACACACACACACACACACACACACACACACACACACAGATACACACACACACAGATACACAAACACACAGAGATACACATACACACACACACACACACACACACACACACACACACCCACACCCACTGATACACACACACTGACACACACACACACACACACACACACACACACACACACACACACACACACACACACACACTGATACACATACACACACACACACACACACACACAGATACACACACACACCCACACCCACACACACCCACTGATTCACACACACACACACACACACACACACACACACACACACACACACACACACACACACACACACACACTGAAACACACACACACTGAAACACACACACACACACTGATACACACACACACACACAAAGCTGTGAGCGCCGGAGGGGCAAAGGTGGGAGCGCCGGGGGGCAAAGCTGTGAGCGCCGGGGGGGGCAAAGGTGGGAGCGCCGGGGGGCAAAGGTGGGAGTGCCGATGGGGCAAAGGTGGGAGCGGCGGGGGGCAAAGGTGGGAGCGCCGGGGGGCAAAGGTGGGAGTGCCGATGGGGCAATGGTGGGAGCGCCGGGGGGGCAATGGTGGGAGCGCCAGGGGGGCAAAGGTACAAGGTGGTACAAAGGTAGGCGCACCCCCGCTACCACCTCCTATTACCCCCCCTGGCTGGGACCCGGGACAGAAAGGGGACACTCACCGCGAACAGAGGAGCCGGGAGCGGGAAGACACGTGTGCTCTGCACAAAGCGGAAGTCCCGCCCCCGGCTTCCTCTGACCTGCCTGCAACCAATCCCCTGCGGGCCGGCCGGCATTCTAAGTCCCGCCCCCGGCATTCTCCTTCATTCAGTCTCCCCGGCAGCATTCACACACACACACACATAGAAAATACTTACCGGCCGCCGCATTCTCCTCACCGCCGCTGCCCCGCAATACCGGGACCAGGGACAAAAATCGGGACATAACCGGGACGGAGCTAAAATCGGGACAGGGCAGAAAAAAACGGGACTGTCCCGGCAAAACCGGGACGAATGGTCACCCTACTTACAGACTATTCACTTGAGTGGACCATAAAGTGTCTTATAGAGGGAACTCTAAGGTGTCTTAAGATGCATTAAGATATATTATGTATGTAAATATTTATTTATATAGCGCTTTATAAGAGAGGCAATACAGTACAGAGAATTATGCTTAAAGAAGCATATGAGTAGCACTGGATAATCATGGACACATGACACAAAGCTTGACCCCCTGCAGACGCACTTACTAGTATTCCCTCCTACTGTCTCTGTACGTTCTCTCTACCTACCAATTAGATTGTAAGCTCCTCGGAGCAGGGACTCCTTCCTTAATGTTACTTTTACAGTATGTCTGAAGCACTTATTCCCATTATCTGTTATTTATATTTGTTATTTATATGACATGTATTACTACTGTGAAGCGCTATGTACATTTTATGGCGCTATACAAATAAAGACATACATACATACAATAAGTGCAACAAACAAAATCAGACAATAGGAAAGGAAATCCCTGGCCTGCAGAGCTTACAGTCTTAATGCTAGATCCATGGAACTCTGTTGTGTTTATGCTAATAACGGGACATTCCTGAAATTGGTACCTGACCCTGTGTGGTAGGCAGAGACACAGGGGCAGTGCCTGCCAATATCATAAAGAGCAGTGCACTTCCTATTTAGTAGAAGTGTGTGTCAGAGTTAAGAGTTCAGTCCAGAGTTAGAGTCTGCTGAGTCTGTCACCTGGCTGGCCCAGGGTGACAGAGAGAGCCTATATCAATTGGCCGTTGGAGAAGGGGAGCCATCAGCCTCTGAGTAGAGCTGATGCAACCTTAGTTAGGGAGGTGGACCAATTCCTCTCACCCTGTTTAGGGGGCGAGGGAAGAGCTAGCCCCACCCTGGGTGCCCTTGACCTGGGGTGGTGGCAGGGACACAGAGACCATCCTGAGGGAGAGCAGTCCTGTGTGGAGGAAGACACCCTGTACCTGATTGATAGTCTTGTTGCTGCTATTCTGCTGCTGTGAATAAAGAGCTGCGGCTGCTTTTAAAGATATACAGTGTGAGACTGGAATCTCTCATCCCCGAGGGGGGGGGGGGGACTCTCTGGAAGGATTCCACCCGTATTCCTGGGGCTCAGAGATGGAGGCGCTGCACCATTACATACATAGTTACATAGTTACATAGTAGATGAGGTTGAAAAAAGACGTACTTCCATCAAGTTCAACCTATGCTAAATTCAGACAACAGATACTTTATATCAATATCTATACTTACTTATTGATCCAGAGGAAGGCAAACAAAAAACCCCATTAAGGGGAAAAATTAATTCCTTCCTGACTCCAAGAATTGGCAATCGGATTAATCCCTGGATCAACATCCTTCCCATATATACTTATTTGGTATATCCCTGTATACCTTTCCCATCTAAAAAGATGTCCAACCTTTTTTTGAACAAATCTATTGTATCTGCCATCACAGTCTCCATGGGTAATGAGTTCCACATTTTAACTGCCCTTACTGTAAAGAACCCTTTCCTTTGTTGCTGGTGAAATTTCCTTTCCTCCAACCTTAAGGGATGGCCCCGAGTCCTTTGTACTGCCCGTGGGATGAATAGTTCTTTTGAAAGCTCCTTGTATTGTCCCTGAATATATTTGTATATAGTTATCATATCCCCTCTTAGATGCCTCTTTTCTTTTTTTTTTTTTTTCCAAACAGTTTTATTAGGCATTCAGATAAACATACAGTGGCTTAGTTCACATAAGCCTAACATTTTTGAATCCGCAGATTTTTTGGGGAAAAACAGTTAGGCAACCGCCGTTGCCCATAGGAAAAGGGAGGGGGGCCTTCGAAGAGGGAAGGCAGAGGGGGGGGACTGAGGAGGTAAAGAAGGGGGGGGGGGCGGTAGAGAGGGGGGGAGGGGTAGGAAGGGGGGGGGAAGACCCATCTGACTGATTAGGGGAATGGCCTCTAGGGTTGTGTTCGAGCGCCTATGGTGGGGTGACCAGGGTCTGGTTCGTTTGGTGTGGTTGTCTGGTCCTATTGTGGGAGATCCAGGGATCCCAGATATCCTCGTGTGCAGGCAGTTTTTGTCGGACGAATGCTGTGAGCCTCTCCATAGCCATTACCTCTTCTACTCTTTTCCTAATTGTTCCTAGTGCTGGCGTAGTTGTCTTCCTCCAGGAGGCCGCAATACAGCAACGAGCCGCGGTCATAATGAAGGAGATCAATTTCCTGACTGGCCGGACAATGTCTTTCAATGGTGCAGCCAGCAGGTAGGTCAGTGGTTCAATAGGCACTTCTAGGTCGGTGACCTCTTTTATTAAAATTTGGACCTTGGCCCAGTACTTAATAATTTCTGGACAGGTCCACCAGATATGGACCATGTCCCCTCTATGACCACAGCCTCTCCAACATTGATCTGAAGCCAGAGGGTAGATTTGGTTTAATCGTGCTGGGGTAAGATACCAGCCAAACATAATTTTGTAGATATTTTCCTTTATTGTAGTGCATAGGGAGGTCTCCGAGGCTGTCTCCCAGATTTCTTCCCAAGTCTCTCTGTCTATAACAGTGTTCAGGTCCGCTGCCCATTTGAGCATATAGTCATGTTCTTTTGGGGTCGAGGAGCGCTCTAGAGCCCCGTATATATCAGAGATTAGACCCTTCTGGTGGGTCTTTGTCTCGCAAAGAAGCTCAAATGATGTGAGAGTGGGGTATTCTGGGAGAGGACATGTTGTCCTAATAAAGTTTCTAATTTGGAGATATTTAAATGTGTCCAATTCTTTAATTTTATATTTGGTCCTTACCTCTTGGAAGCTCAGAAGCCTCCCCATGCTCAGAAGATCCGCAATCGCCTCTATACCCCTTGTGCTGTATTGTTCGAACAGTTTAGATCCACATCCCGGGGGGAACTTTGGATTGTTGAGAATGGGGGTCAGTTGGGAGCTTTTGGTAGTAAGGCCATGTTTGTATTTACAACGAGACCAGACGTCCCATGTGAAACGGGAGGCCTAAAGTTTCAGGTTGTGTGTATGACCCTCTCCTCTGTCCAGGCTCCAGAGGCAGGCTTGCAGAGAAGGCATTTTGGCACATTGAGTCTCTATCTCTACCCAACTACAACGGGTCGGGTCAGAATTCCACATCACCACCTGCTTGAGCTGTGCAGCTAGGTAATATCTGTGTATGTCCGGAACCCCCATACCTCCCCTAGATCTTGCAGCCATCAGGACCGACCTGGCGACTCGGGGTCTTTTGCCCTGCCAAATGAATTGAAATATTCTGTTTTGCATGTTTTTAAGATCAGTGCCTGGGACGTGGATCGGGAGTGTTTGAAAGAGGTATAACATTCTTGGGAGTATATTCATCTTAACGGAAGTCATTCGACCGATCCACGAGATCTGGTAACCTGCCCACTGATCTAGATCCTTTTTGATCTTATCCCATAAACGCGGGTAGTTATCCCGGTAAAGATCCCGATAGTGCCTTGATACATTTACTCCCAGATATTTAATGTATGCAGGGCACCATCTGTAGCTGAAATTGGTTTTGAGGAGGTGAACTTCGGGATCCGGGAGACTAAGATTGAGGGCCTCTGATTTGTCGCTGTTTATCTTATATCCTGATACTCTGCCAAACTCCGTCAATTCCCTCTGGAGGTTAGAGATGGGAAGTTAGAGGTTTAGTCAGGGTAAGGATGATATCATCAGCGAATAGGGAAATTTTGTATTGTGAGTTGTCGATCGGGATTCCCTGGATGTTCGGGTTCCCTCTAATTTTAGACGCCAATGGTTCAATCGTGAGGGCGAAGAGGAGGGGAGATAGGGGGCATCCTTGACGGGTACCGTTCTGGATTAGGAATCGTTCCGAACCTCCGCCCGAGAGGCGCACCGAGGCTGAGGGATTCTGGTAAAGTGCTTGAACTCCCTTTAGAAACGAGTCTCTGAAGCCGAACTTAATCAATGTCTGGTTTAGAAATAGCCAATCAATCCTGTCAAATGCCTTCTCTGCATCTAGGCTCAGCAACATTGCCTTTGAGCCTGAAAGGTGGGCATGATCTACCAAGTTTATAATTTTGCGTGTATTGTCTGAGGCCTGACGACCCAGGACAAACCCGACCTGATCCTTATGTATTAATCTCGGGAGGATGGGATTAAGTCTGTTCGCCAAAATTTTACTGTATAGTTTAAGGTCGTTGTTCAACAATGAGATTGGTCTGTAACTGCCGCATTGGGTGGGGTTCTTCCCAACCTTTAGTATTATTGCCAAATTTGCGGACGACATTGTGGATGGTATAGGGCTCCCTTCTAGAAATGAGTTGAACAAACTTAATAGATGTTTGGACAGAATGGGGAAGAATTTTTTGTAGTATGCATTCGTGAAGCCATCGGGGCCCGGTGCCTTAGAATTTTTTGAGGCTCTAACGGCCATTTCTAATTCGTCTAGCGTGATTTTCGCATTTAGGTAAGTATTTTCTTCCTCTGTTAATGAAGGAAGGTCGCATTCGGCTAGGTAACCGGCGGCTAAAGCCGTATCCGCCTCTTTAGTGTGTGCAGAGTGGGCTCTTAGGTTATATAGTTTAGTGTTAAATTTGGTAAATTCCTCTGCTATCTTTTTTTCATTGTATTGGAGTTCACCAGAATTATTCCTGATTGCAGTGATTTGCGATCTTTTCTGTATTCCTCTTAATTTGCTGGCAAGAAGTCTATCGGCCTTGTTCCCTTTATCATAATACCGCTGACCCGTCCATCTAAGAGCTTTTTCTACACTTTCTAATTGGATGGTCCTTAAATCGTTTCGAGCAATTGTCAACTGTTTATAAATTCTCCGGGAGGGGTTATTTTTATGCTGTTGCTCTAAGTCGATTATTTTGGTTGTGAGCTCTTTAGTTAATTTGAGTTTAGATTTTTTCCGGTGGGAGGCAATCGAGATAAGATTTCCTCGAATTGTCGCCTTATGGGCTTCCCACAGGCTTGCTGGAGAGGTTACGGAGCCTTTGTTTATTCTGAAGTATTCCTTAAGGGATTTTTTGAGTTCCATCACTGTCCCGGAGTGGTTCAGTAAGGAATCATTGAGTTTCCAGCAGTATGAGATAGTTTTCCCAAAGGGGATGGATAGGGTCATGGTGATGGGAGCATGATCCGACCATGTAATTGGGCCGATATCTGTGTCAGTGGTGGCCTCTAGGACGTTCTTGGAAGCAAGAAAGTAGTCAATACGGGAGTAAGACTGGTGAGGCGCCGAGTAAAAAGTATAATCTCTTTGTCCCTGATGTTGTGTTCTCCAAATGTCTACCAGAGAAAAGTCCCCGATAATGTCCTTGAATTTTTTCCCCAGTCTTTGTGACTGAGTAGAGTGTTGTCGTCCTGGGTGGCTCGATTTGTCTTCCTTAGGGTTGAGAGCCATGTTTAAATCCCCTGCAATGAGTATTGAGGATAGATATTGTGGGTCAATTTCTTCCAGAACCTTTTTAAGAAATTCAGTCTGGTTTTCGTTTGGGGCGTATAGGTTAATAAGGGCGATTGACGTGCCGGATAGTGAACCATAGACTACAATAAATCTCCCCTCTGGGTCTGCCTGGGTTTTGGTTAGATTAAATGGGGTGCCCTGTCGGAACAGAATGGCAACCCCTCTACGCTTGCTGCTGAAGGATGAGAAATAACTCACTGGATATGCATGCTGAAATATTTTAGGCGGCTCTTGTGACGTAAAATGCAGGTCGGGTCGTAGAACGTACACCAGTGAAGACGGGCCGGGTGGAGACCCAGAAAGTTCTGCGACTTCCACCGGCTTCCTCGTCGCCGGGTCGTCTTTTTTTTTTTTTTTTTTAAAGGGAGGGGGGGTTGAGGCCCTGGTTTGAGCCCTCCGTCAGTGGGGCCTACTAGAAAGTGATGTTATATACCTGGAGTGCTTAGAGTCTGATGGAGGGAAGAGAGGGTGTATGAGAGGGGACCCTGATCCGTTGGTGTGAGGGGGGGAGGGTTTGGGGGTGGATGTAGGGGGAGTGGGTCACGGGGGGAAAAAAAAGGGTAGGGGGGGAGTGAAGCAAAAGAAAAGGGGAGGGGGGGGGAGTAGAGGGAATGGTGCGATATCGGGACATCTTCCCTTTTGGAGGGGACCTGGGAGGGGGTGAGGGTGGGGGGGGGGGTCCCGGGGGACGAGAGGAATAGGGGATGGGGAGGGGGGGGGGTACAGGATGAAACCGTGAACCTTCAGCGTTGTGCAGGAATCACAATTCACAATTTACACATTATGCATTTAACTTTGCGTAGGTGGTGAGCGACCTCGTGTGGTGGTCCTAAGTACTGCGCCTGTCGTGACCATAGTCATGCCCGTGCATGATCAGGCAGGTTCAAGGGTGAGTGGGCCATCTCAGGGGGATGGGGTTTGGGAGGGGATAGGGAGAGGAAGGGGAGGGGTACATGGGGAGCAGAGGAGGGTGGGGACACAGGGAAAGGAAGGGGAGGGGGAGGGGTACAAGTTTATACATTCCACCTTAGGCCTTTATACATAATTTACATTTTGCAATGTTAGTACCAGACCTTCGCTGTGGCTATATTTATATAGCGCTTTATAAGAGAGGCAATACAGTACAGAGAATTATAGTACAATAAGTGCAACAAACAAAATCAGACAATAGGAAAGGAAATCCCGGCCTGGAGAGCTTACAGTCTTAATGCTAGATCCATGGAACTCTGTTGTGTTTACGCTAATAACGGGACATTCCTGAAATTGGTACCTGACCCTGTGTGGTAGGCAGAGACACAGGGGCAGTGCCTGCCAATATCATAAAGAGCAGTGCACTTCCTATTTAGTAGAAGTGTGTGTCAGAGTTAAGAGTTCAGTCCAGAGTTAGAGTCTGCTGAGTCTGTCACCTGGCTGGCCCAGGGTGACAGAGAGAGCCTATATCAATTGGCCGTTGGAGAAGGGGAGCCATCAGCCTCTGAGTAGAGCTGATGCAACCTTAGTTAGGGAGGTGGACCAATTCCTCTCACCCTGTTTAGGGGGCGAGGGAAGAGCTAGCCCCACCCTGGGTGCCATTGACCTGGGGTGGTGGCAGGGACACAGAGACCATCCTGAGGGCTGCTTTTAAAGATATACAGTGTGAGACTGGAATCTCTCATCCCCGAGGGGGGGGGGGGGACTCTCTGGAAGGATTCCACCCGTATTCCTGGGGCTCAGAGATGGAGGCGCTGCACCATTACATACATACTGTAGTTACAAAGTTACATAGTTACATAATAGATGAGGTTGAAAAAAGACGTACGTCCATCAAGTTCAACCTATGCTAAATTCAGACAACAGATACTTTATTCTATATCTATACTTACTTATTGATCCAGAGGAAGGCAAACAAAAAACCCCATTAAGGGGAAAAATTAATTCCTTCCTGACTCCAAGAATTGGCA
Source organism: Ascaphus truei (assembly GCF_040206685.1). NCBI lineage: Eukaryota > Metazoa > Chordata > Amphibia > Anura > Ascaphidae > Ascaphus > Ascaphus truei. The sequence continues at coordinate 8,444,464 of NC_134498.1, forward strand.
ATCGGATTAATCCCTGGATCAACATCCTTCCCATATACTGCACCGACACACTTTATTCGAGCAAATACCCGGTATGTACCTGGCAGATACCTGGAATGCGCCACTCCTCACCTCTAACAAGCCCCGTTGCGTTTGCCTTCCCAGCCTGGGTTCATGCCTGGCTGATGGGTGGCTGATCTGTTAAATGATAATGATTAGGATTTAATAGGCTGCAATGCTTCGCGTGTCTACCAGATGGCATAAATTCATGAATTGTAATGCAGTATATATATATATACTGTGCAGTATTGCAGCCAGCGGGAATAAAATGCTTCAATCCCTGCTTGGAAAATAACTCAATGCACTCGGGCAGAAAACAGTCACAAACCTCAATACACCCGGGTATACCCGAATTCGTGGGACTAGCCAAGCTCGAATAAAGTGTGTCGCCAGTGTATACTTATTTGGTATATCCCTGTATACCTTTCCCATCTAAAAAGATGTCCAACCTTTTTTTGAACAAATCTATTGTATCTGCCATCACAGTCTCCATGGGTAATGAATTCCACATTTTAACTGCACTTACTGTAAAGAACCCTTTCCTTTGTTGCTGGTGAAATTTCCTTTCCTCCAACCTTAAGGGATGGCCCCGAGTCCTTTGTACTGCCCGTGGGATGAATAGTTCTCTTGAAAGCTCCTTGTATTGTCCCTGAATATATTTGTATATAGTTATCATAGCCCCTCTTAGACGCCTCTTTTCTAATGTAAATAAATCCAATATAGCTAGCCTCTCCTCACACTGTAAGTTAGAATGTCCATCCCCTTTATTAATTTGGTGGCTCTTCTCTGCACTCTCTCTAGTTCCATAATGTCTTTTCTTAGGATTGGTGCCCAAAATTGTACTCCATATTCAAGGTGTGGTCTTACTAATGCTTTGTAAAGGGGCATAATTATGTCTACTTCCCTTCCATCTATTGCCCGTTTGATGCAAGATAAGATCTTGTTTGCCTTTGCAGCTACTGCATGACATTGGGCACTATTGCTAAGCCTGCTGTCTACAAGCACCCCTAAATCCTTCTCCATCAAGGATTCCCCCAATATATCTCCATTTAATTTGTAAGTCGCCTTTTTATTCTTGCATCCCAAATGCATAACCTTACATTTATCTGTATTAAACCTCATTTGCCATTTACCTGCCCACGTTTCCAGTCTCTCCAAGTCCTTCTGAAGAGAAATTTCATCCTGCTCTGATGAGACGGAGGCATTCACCCCAGAAAACTGCTCCTGTCATCCCCCATACCATCGCGGGAGACTCAGGCCCCCCTGTTGCCAGCAGGTATGCACCACACTCAGACACGTAGCCAGACCCTAGTACAGAGGAGGGGGGCCCGATCTGCGATTGGCCCAGGGAAGGGGGGCTACATTGGGAATCGATGTTATTTTTCTTCATATTAATGGGTATCCTCAAAGCTAATGATATGCCAAAATGACGTCCATTAGCAAAACTACAATTGTTTCTTCACTTTTTCTGCTTGATCAATAGGGTGACCAGATTTCGAAAATGAAAAACCGGGACACCTTAAAAAATAATTTATTAAACAAATTACATCACGTGACACCCCCCGTTGCCATGACAACAAGACACTCTGATGCCCCTGCAGTGTTAGTGTGTATAGAGGTGGGGGCTTTGCTTGGGCCCTTCAACTCTTACAGCCAGGGCATTATTGGCCAGGAATGCCCAGTTCGGAGGGGATTACTACTTCAAAATGTATTTGATTCGTAACAACATAAAAAAACTCTAATACCAATAACTAACAACCACAGACAATGATAATCTAAACCATCAAAAAAAATGTCTACGGCCCTTGTTCAAGCATGTTTGCGGTACTTACCAGATAAATCAGTGCCTGCAATCCACGACTGTATCCGCCTCTCCGAGCGTCTGAAAGCAATCCAGCGTTCCTGGTGTGTGGCTGAAGAGGTGAGGGACTCCCTCCTCTCAAACGGAAAAGAAGAGCGAAAAATAGAGTTGGAACATACCTATCATACAGGGATGAGAGAGAGAGAGACAGAGAATGAGACAGAGACAGAGAATGAGAGAGAGACAGAGAATGAGAGAGAGACAGAGAATGAGAGAGAGACAGAGAATGAGAGAGAGACAGAGAATGAGAGAGAGACAGAGAATGAGAGAGAGAGACAGAATGAGAGAGAGACACAGAGAGAGAGAGACAGAGAATGAGAGAGAGACACAGAGAGAGAGAGAGACAGAGAATGAGAGAGAGACAGAGAATGAAAGAGAGACACAGAGAGAGAGAGACAGAGAATGAGAGAGAGACAGAGAGAGGGACATAGGGAGAGAGAGACACAGAGAGAGAGACAGACACAGAGAGAGAGAGACAAAAGTAATGTACTGTTTAACCATTATACCGTACCCCCTAGTATTCGTGTAATCATTGTCCCACACCCCCTATTACTCACGCTTTGGCAATACTGAAATGTTCTTTTGACAGAGACACACAGAGAGAGACAGAGACACAGAGAGAGAGACAGAGACACACAGAGAGACAGAGACACAGAGAGACACACAGAGCGAGACAGAGACACAGAGAGAGAGACAGAGACACACAGAGAGAGACAGAGACACAGAGAGAGACAGAGACACAGAGAGACACACAGAGAGAGACAGAGACACACAGAGAGAGACAGAGACACACAGAGAGAGACAGACACAGAGAGAGAGAGAGAGACACGGGCCTATTTAGTAAGCGTCGATAAGGCTGCGTCTATAGTATTTCAGACGGAGGGAAGGCACACACGCTGCAATACACTTGCTGAAGCCTGAGCTTTTTTATGGCTTTGAAGGGTATGCAGCGGGTGCGATTGGGGGCGTGGCAATAAATATTTGGAGGCGTGGCAATAACGTTCCGGCGCGGACGTCACTTCCCTACCTCACATCCCGATCCACCGGCATTTTTTCAGATGCAGCATCTGAAGCACTGTGCAGACAAGAAGAAAAATGCACACAATGCGCACCAGAGATTAAAATATAGTAAATTATTTATTAATAAAACAAGAAATAACCGAGGGGGATCCAACCCCACCTCAGTACTTTCTTCTCGTTGCTATTGCCACACTATACGTCCTGACGCCGGAAGGGAAGTTGGTACGCGACCAAGACGAGACACCGGATTTACAGTGGAACCACAACATACCACAGATTGCTGGAAGACCACACTGCGAGGGGCGCAGCCTATCGAGTTTCCCGGTCATCGTCCAAAGTCTGGAGCTGCGGATTGACCACCGGATTACCACGGAGCCCGAGCCTGTCTCATACAATGCTTTTACCAAACGGATGTTTGTGAGTTTGCTATTTTTATCTTGTCCAGGAAATGAAATTGTTAAACCGAATTTACACATGGAGCGGGCGCTTTCTCTTCTTTTTTTTGTTTAGATATCTATCGAGGAGGTGGTTGTTTCCCTGAAGAGAGCTGCCAGGGCTCCAGAGGACGCCTGAATTGGATCCTTTTATGATTGAGTTATAACATAGCTATTAGAGCTAGGTTTCTGGACTTTTATTGTGTTTAGGCATACTGCACCGACACACTTTATTCGAGCAAATACCCGGTATGTACCTGGCAGATACCTGGAATGCGCCGCTCCTCACCTCTGACAAGCCCAGTTGCATTTGCCTTCCCAGCCTGGGTTCATGCCTGGCTGATGGGCGGCTGATCTGTTAAATGATAATGATTAGGATTTAATAGGCTGCAATGCTTCGCGTGTCTACCAGATGGCATAAATTCATGAATTGTAATGCAGTATATATATATTTACTGTGCAGTATTGCAGCCAGAGGGAATAAAATGCTTCAATCCCTGCCTGGAAAATACCTCAATGCACTCAGGCAGAAAACAGTCACAAACCTCAATACACCCGGGTATACCCGAATTCGTGGGACTAGCCGAGCTCGAATAAAGTGTGTCGCCAGTGTAGTGTTTATTATTATTTTATTACAGCTACTTTTTAGTAATTGCACTGTTATTAATTCTGACCACTAATTCTCACTGCCATTATAATCTCTCTCTAGCCACAACCAAATTTCTATATCAGCTATATTATTTATTGGTTATACCAGGGGAGCACAAACTTTTGCAGCTCGCCCCCCTGCCTTCCCTCTGCTGGTGCTCGCGCACCCCCCCCCCCCTTACCTTGATGCGGCGTCACGTGACCTGCAGCGGCATTTGACGAGGGTGACGTCACATGACCCTGCGGCGTAATTTAACATACTGTGCTATATGTATGCACACACAGCTGTCTCTTACACATACAAATACTGTTTTTACATCCCTATACATCAATAGGGACCACAAAGTATCCACACACACTTTTAGTTGTGCTACAAACTCTCACATTTCCACACCCACCCACACCATTTATATCCACTCCCACTCCACACACACCTTTTGTAAAGCACTGTACTGCTGCGACACACTTTATTCGAGCAAATACCCAGTATGTACCTGGCAGATACCTGGAATGCGCCGCTCCTCACCTCTGACAAGCCCCGTTGCATTTGCCTTCCCAGCCTGGGTTCATGCCTGGCTGATGGGCGGCTGATCTGTTAAATGATAATGATTAGGATTTAATAGGCTGCAATGCTTCGCGTGTCTACCAGATGGCATAAATTCATGAATTGTAATGCAGTATATATATATATACTGTGCAGTATTGCAGCCAGCGGGAATAAAATGCTTCAATCCCTGCCTGGAAAATAACTCAATGCACTCGGGCAGAAAACAGTCACAAACCTCAATACACCCGGGTATACCCGAATTCGTGGGACTAGCCGAGCTCGAATAAAGTGTGTCGCCAGTGTATATACTGTGGGCTCTCCATTCATTTTCATTCACACTGATACACATACACACTCTTTCATCACTTGCTTTCAGGAACCTTTTGACACCTCTAGGCATAAAACACATCCACACCGGGGGAAGGACCAGCACAGATAACATTCCAAGAGACACTGTTTTTAAGTATACCTTTTGCTTGCTTCATTCATTGTAACATCGCCGGAAGAAGAGATCAGTGTATCTCGAAAGCTCGCACAAATAAAAGCATTTCTTTAGCCACAGAACGGTATCATCTATTTATTTTTTGATTATTGAAGCTCGGCTAACACGGTACTGATACCTCTATATATATATATTGCGCGCGCACACACACATATAACGTTTTATCCAACTTTTTGATTTATCATTTGTAGAGAAAATGAACAATGCCGCCAGAAGTGCTATTTTTCAAAATGTAACATCTCTACTAATTAGTGTAAAATGATACTTCATATAAAGCAGGTTATGGGACCCAGTATAAAATGACCTTCATGTTTCTTATCACATCCCAGTGTATGGATACTTTCTATTATCACAAGCTGCTAACATGTGACAGGGCTCAGAGTCTGAGCCCAGAATGTGACATACAGAACATTCTCATTCTAAATTTCAAAAAATAATGTGTTGATTTCTGACCTGACTGCCGTGGTTACAGCTCAACCACTCTGTTCTACTGTATGTCACCACTTTCTGCCACAACCAGCTGACGGTGGATCTGCAAGGAGTTCAACGCTCATTGGCATCACATCTGTGGCTTGGTTGACGTATCATTTCTCCAGCTTTTTATTGTATTGTTTTTAAATAGATTATATTTATTTAGTTGAATAGATATTTATTTAGTTTAATAGATATTTATTTAGTTTAATAGATTATATTTCTAAGTTTAATAAGTTATATTTCTTAGTTTAATAAGTTATATTTCTTAGTTTAATAAATTATATTTCTTAGTTTAATAAGTTATATTTCTTAGTTTAATAAATTATATTTCTTAGTTTAATAAGTTATATTTCTTAGTTTAATAAGTTATATTTCTTAGTTTAATAAATTATATTTCTTAGTTTAATAAGTTATATTTGTTAGTTAATAGATTATATTTGTTAGCACAGTAGATTATATTTACTAGTATTTAAGTCTCCCCCTCAGTGCCCCATTAGGACCCGTGCGCATATTTCACATCTTTTCGGAGTCGCTTATTTTTTAGACCCTCGGAGCCGAAACCTAAAGGGGTCAGCTAAGAAAGTTCGGATCAAGAGGAGCCGCACAGCTTAAAGACAGAACATTTCCAAGGGAGATGGAGACAATTTGGGTAAGATCTGATTAAAGGACAACCTTTGAGGAAGGAAAGGGTGACGGGGGAGTCTAAGAGGGGGGTGAGAGAGCAAGGTGGTGTGTCAGATTGGGGCAGAGCAAGAGAACGCAAAAATGATGGGGATTTGCTGCACACCAAAAAAAAACAATAAGTAGTGATACTTTTACCGGTGCCCCTTAGTCTCAGGGAAGACCGGCATTTCGTCCAATGGATACAATATGATTGATGGGAAAGGGCACACGGATTTGAATAAAAAAAGATAATTTATTGTGCCACAGACTACAATGTTTCGGCTGCTGGCCTTTCTTTGCTGGATTTAGTGGGTTTAGCCACTTTAACTGAGAAAGACCAGCAGGCCGAAATTTTGTTGCCTATGGCAGTGCAAGATGAAACAGGTTGGGGGGGGTGGGTTCTCGCAAAGTCGCCGACCCATGGGTGAGTGTCTCCGGTGGAAACTAGTCCTGGACCCCGGGAAAGCTGTCTGTGGCCCATACAAGCTGAGTAACATGTAGAAAGGACATATGTATGTTCAGAATGAGTTAGCATGGTATTTTGAGAGGCACCATAGCAGGTCAGTGCAAGTCAGTGCAGAGCACTGCAAGGTCAGTCAATATGAGGAAGGGTCCGATGGAGGAGTTGGAGGGTCCCAGAATATCTCTTAAAGCAGGGGTGCGCAAATCGAGGGGCACGACATTTTCTTGGGAGGAGGGGCTCGGCGCTTACAGAGGCCCCTCGCTCTTCCCCACAGCATTTAAATTAAATGCCGGAGATCGCGCGCAAGGCCTCTGTAAGTTCCCTTTCCTTGTCTCCGGCGGCTTCTGGCGACAGCAACGTGGCGTCACATGATGTGGCATTGCCATAGCAACGTGATATCACATGACGTCGTTACATCAGAACGTCGGAGACAAGGTGGGGAAGGTGGAGGGGGGAGCAGGGGGAAAAGGTTGTGCAACCCTGTCTTAAAGCATTGTCCTGCATACAGATCAGAGGCCAAGAATGGATATGGATATCCGATGTGAAGCCGGAAATAAGACAGAAAAGACCGTTTCGGGGGAAGAAGGTGAGTGATGAAATAGCCGTCACTGTGTAACTCTTCCAATTACCTGCAACTTCATGCAGAGAAATAGCAACGCTTGTTTTTAACGTGCTAAGCGCCTAATGGGGAATTCAACTGCTGAGAGGTTAAGGGAGTTACTAACCCAAACTCAGCGACGTTTCTGTGTCTCTGTGATAACTCCCCCAGGACATGCCTGAAAACCAGAGGTAACTCAATGTATTTTTGATAAATAGAAACATGACCTTCTGGGGTGGGGTATATAATGGGTACTGGGCCTGGGGAGGTGGGTATAACGGGTACTGGGCCTGGTGAGGTGGGTATAACGAGTACTGGGCCTGGGGAGGGGCGTATAACAGGGTACTGGGCCTTGGGAGGGTTGTATAACTGGGTACTGGGCCTGGGGAGGTGGGTATAACGGGTATTTGCCCTGTGGAGGGCGGTATAACGTGGTATTGGGGATGGGGTATAAGTGGCACAGGAGCTCTTGCGATACAGAGTATCACTGTCCCTGGTTACAAACACTTCATGTCTCCTGCAGATCAGGACATGCACGAAGGTGGTGCCCTTTGTGCCACCAGACGACGAGGCGGGCTACGAGACGGACGACGAGGCATACGACAAAGCGGGCATCAAGTGGAACAATGAGGTGGGCTACAAGGCGGCCGATGACGCAGACGTGGTGTACGATGACCAAGGAGCATACGACAGGTGTGGCCGGATCTGCTGCTTCACCTTTTTTAGGCGGAGGAGAAGACCCCGGGAGCAGGTAGGAGAATACGAGAGGTGCGGACAGATCTGCTGCTTCACCTTTTTTAGGCGGAGAAGAAGCCAGGAGCAGGTAGCAGAGGAGCCAGGGCGTAGATACAGGGGTATTCTAGGGGCCCTGAGAAGTTGGTTTGACCGCAGGAGAGGCAGATAAGATCAGGAAGGCTGTGGGAGGGGCAGGTACTAGAGGGAGATAGGGATATTGGGCGTGAGAGGGTGAGAGAGAACAGGGAGCAGGGCCGGAGCACGGGTTTCATGCGCCCGAGGCGAAACTTAAAATTTGTGCCCCAGTTGTATAAAAAATAATAAGATAAATAAAATAATAAAATAAACAGTGGCGTAGCTATCGGGGCTGCAGGGGTTGCGACCGCATCCCAGCGCGACGCAAAATAAAAATAAAAGGGCGCCAAAATACTGGATAAAAAAAAGAATAATAATTTTAAAAAAAAGATAAATAAATAAAATAATAAGAGGAAAAAATAATAATGATTATTAATGCGCCCCTAGGAGCTCTGCGCGCTAGGCGACCGCCTAATGGCTGGCCGGCCCTGCGAGGTATGCGGGATGAAAAGGGGTGAATGGGATAGATATGCAGGGGGATGGGGGAGCAGGTGAGTTATACACTGGGGCACAAGGGCCCCATCACCCGCATCTCTATATACTGAGTGGTCCCCTGTGTATAACAACGCTGATCTGTGCTGCTCCATCTGATCTCACTGCGCAGTGATCCAGGGTCCATCCGATCGCCATTTAATGGGGTCAGGAAGGAATTTTTTTCCCCCATTGCACAGCAGGGGTTATGTTTCGCCTTCCTCTGGATCACACCAACAAACTGCCCTTTGTGCATGAATTATCAGTGAGATCTTTATACACCCTGCATTGGTCTTCACCCCTTTGCTGCCGGAGGGGCCTGCAATGCATTGCTCTGCGTGTTACTATATCGCTCTGCAATGTGCTGCAGGCCCCTCCCAGCAAAGAGATTAATTATTTCAATAAAATAC
>NC_134498.1:8458463-8520963 GCF_040206685.1 Ascaphus truei
GCCCCGAGTCCTTTGTACTGCCCGTGGGATGAATAGTTCTTTTGACAGCTCCTTGTATTGTCCCTGAATATATTTGTATATAGTTATCATATCCCCTCTTAGACGCCTCTTTTCTAATGTAAACAAATCCAATATAGCTAGCCTCTCCTCATAAGTTAGAATGTCCATCCCCTTTATTAATTTGGTGGCTCTTCTCTGCACTCTCTCTAGTTCCATAATGTCTTTTTTTAGGATTGGTGCCCAAAATTGTACTCCATATTCAAGGTGTGGTCTTACTAATGCTTTGTAAAGGGGCATAATTATGTCTACTTCCCTTCCATCCATTGCCCGTTTGATGCAAGATAAGATCTTGTTTGCCTTTGCAGCTACTGCATGACATTGGGCACTATTGCTAAGCCTGCTGTCTACAAGCACTCCTAAATCCTTCTCCATCAAGGATTCCCCCAATATCTCTATTTAATTTGTAAGTCGCCTTTTTATTCTTGCATCCCAAATGCATAACCTTACATTTATCTGTATTAAACCTCATTTGCCATTTACCTGCCCACGTTTCCAGTCTCTCCAAGTCCTTCTGAAGAGAAATTTCATCCTGCTCTGATGAGACGGAGGCATTCACCCCAGAAACCTGATCCTGTCACCCCCCATACCATCGCGGGAGACTCAGGCCCCCCTGTTGCCAGCAGGTATGCACCACACTCAGACACGTAGCCAGACCCTAGTACAGAGGAGGGGGCCCGATCTGCGATTGGCCCAGGGAAGGGGGGCTACATTGGGAATCGATGTTATTTTTCTTCATATTAATGGGTATCCTCAAAGCTAATGATATGCCAAAATGACGTCCATTAGCAAAACTACAATTGTTTCTTCACTTTTTCTGCTTGATGAATAGGGTGACCAGATTTCGAAAATGAAAAACCGGGACACCTTAAAAAATAATTTATTAAACAAATTACATCACGTGACACCCCCCGTTGCCATGACAACAAGACACTCTGATGCCCCTGCAGTGTTAGTGTGTATAGAGGTGGGGGCTTTGCTTGGGCCCTTCAACACTTACAGCCAGGGCATTATTGGCCAGGAATGCCCAGTTCGGAGGGGATTACTACTTCAAAATGTATTTGATTCGTAACAACATCAAAAAACTCTAATACCAATAACTAACAACCACAGACAATGATAATCTAAACCATCAAATAAAATGTCTACGGCCCTTGTTCAAGCATGTTTGCGGTACTTACCAGATAAATCAGTGCCTGCAATCCACGACTGTATCCGCCTCTCCGAGCGTCTGAAAGCAATCCAGCGTTCCTGGTGTGTGGCTGAAGAGGTGAGGGACTCCCTCCTCTCAAACGGAAAAGAAGAGCAAAAAATAGAGTTGGAACATACCTATCATACAGGGATGAGAGAGAGAGACAGAGAATGAGAGAGAGACAGAGAATGAGAGAGAGACAGAGAATGAGAGAGAGACAGAGAATGAGAGACAGAGAATGAGAGAGAGACAGAGAATGAGAGAGAGACACAGAGAGAGAGAGACAGAGAATGAGAGAGAGACAGAGAGAGGGACATAGGGAGAGAAAGACACTGAGAGAGAGAGACAGACACAGAGAGAGAGAGACAGAGAATGAGAGAGAGACAAAGAATGAGAGAGAGACACAGAGAGAGAGAGACAGAGAATGAGAGAGAGACAGAGAATGAAGAGGCAGAGGCCCCAGCATGGGGTCGTAGGCTCCTTAAGGGCTGCGACGTCCTGATTGGCGAGAGCTGGTAGGGGGGGGGGGGGGTCGGCTAACCCCCCTCCCCCTTCCCACACGGAGTGGGAAGGCTGCTTGTCCCCTCCCATGCAGGGGGAGGGGGGAGAGGGTATAAAGAGTGGGACCCCAGGGGAGAGAGACAGAGCTAACGGAATTTTCCCCTTACCTTACAGGAACGCTGGCTGCTGCTGAGCTGCCATTTCAAGACCGCGAGGGAAGGCCGCAGTGACTGCAGCAGCCCCCCGCTGTATGAAGACCCCGAGTCCTGCCAGCCTCACCCATGAGCTTGAGGAGCCCGCTGATGCTGCGGCACCAGAGGAGCCGGTAAGTGTCCCTGCCCCACGCAGATCCCAGCGCTGAGGTGCAGGTAGGGATCCCCATCCCCCTTCCCACAGCCCTCCCAGCTCCCCCAGCAAGTGCAGGCTCCAGCTTGCAGCCCACCACGCTCCCGCGCCCACCCTGGGGCCCCCTCCAGCCTTATGCCCCTCTATCCGCCCCCCAGCCTGTGTCCCGCCACCTCTCGGCTTTTTCCCCTGCAAGGTCCCTCCGCCTCACTACTGATTCCCCCGCCGGGCCACGGCGCCTCCCGGCCTCTATACCCGCACCCCTCCTTCCCCTGCTCCCAGGCTTTGTCCCCCCTCCCGGTTCGTGCTTCGGCGAGGCCCCGCCGCCCGCGCCCTACTCCCTCTGCCCAAGTGCAGTCCCGGCAGGGAGGGGGCGGGTCGCTCCTGTGCTGCCGCCGCCAGCCCCAGCGCCGCCAGCCCACTCACCACTCTGCAGGTGACGGCCGCGCGCCGAGCAGGGCGCCCGATGCCCAGGTCCCCCCCCCTACCATCTCTCCCGACCGCAGGGCGCCGGCCGGGGAGCGCGCCTGTCAGCTCCCACTGCAACAGGCCGCTTACCCCTCTGCTGGGGGTGGCCACGCGACGGCTCCCCCCATACCACCTCCTCACACCCCCACCACGGGGACCATCTGGCTCCGTCCCGCGCCCCCATCCCACTCACCCCTCCGACCTGCGAGCGGTGCTGCTGGCTCCTCGGCACCATGACTCACCTCCCTCCAATGTGCTGCAGCAGGGGAGGGAGGGGCGGTCTCCCACGCGTGGGCTGCAGGCTGACCTTTCCCCCTGCTCCACCCTCCCTTCCCGGGCTTCTGTGAGCAGGGGAGGGGGAGTTTCCCTCCCTCCCCATGTTTATTAAAGAGACAGGAGGTCACAGGCAGGTCTGCAGAGGCAGGCTGTTACCTTGGCCCTCCTCTGCAGCAGCGCCACCATGAGGCCCCTAGCGGTACTGCAGGGCGACCTCAAGTTCACCCCTCAGGGCGACCTCAACCTTACCCCTCACAGGACAGGACAGACTGTGAGCGGGGTTAGTACCGTGAAGCACCAACATATCATATAACCACACGCCATACCCAGCCACCCCACCTACTTACCTCCAGCAGGCAGGGGCGCGGGCGGTCTGGTGTATAACCGCCCCAGCCACCCGGGGCCCCTGCCCCTCCCACCCATAGGCCACGCTGTGTCGGGCAGATTAACTGCAGCGCAGAGACGGGCGTTCTGCTCTGTCACCGGCGGGGATGGGGGGAGAGGATTTAAGGCGACCCAGCCCCGGGATCCTGCATGGGGTCCTCTCAGTTTTCGCAGGAAGCGACGGCCAATGACTGGTCATTGCACGCATGGAATGTGGACCAGGACCCCTACCCACCTTCACCGACGCATGGCGAGGAGGGGGACAGACGCCGAGGCCAGTCACCGCGCTTCAGGCCAGGTCAGCGCAGGGTACTAACCCGAGCAACGAGATTCCAGGTAAGGAAATAAATCCTAGTATAGTACGGGTAATAGCGACTCAGATAGTGACAGCGACATTTCACAAAACCTGTATGTATAAATTCCTAAAGAGACAGCGGTGATTCTCCGGTCACTTAAGGCCAGGTATCTATTAAGTCACTCAGGGGAACTTGCCTGCTTGCAGTTTGGCTGTGACATCTCTAATACAGAGTGCTTTTCCTGGTAATGTACAGGTCAATAAAAGCTTCAGTCAGACTTAGAACTTTGCAACTAATATTGACAGATTTACGATAAATCATTCTTCCTGTTATTACACAGGTTATTAAGAATTTATATTAGCGTTAGGGACCCCTGATATGTGGTCTGCCGTGCCGTTGGCTCAGGGGCTTACAACAATTTTGGCCAAAGATGTCAAACTAAAAGACCATTTTACTTAATAGATATTTATACATATATGTTTAGGCACTGTACCGTGTATGAGTCTCACTGGATGTGCTAAAACTGAGCTTTGTCTGTGTTTTAGGTTCTGTCTCTGGTTTTAAATATATATTGCCATGCTCAGTAGCACTCCTCTTGACACTCATATGCTTATATATATGTTGTGGTTATTTTGGGGGTTCAATAGGAGCTTGTTAGGTGTCCAGTATATTTTACACTTAAGGCTAGGGCAAGCGGTGCAACGCAGGGGGCAGCGCGGGAGAGCAAGGCCCCAAAAATTAAGGATGACGGCGTAAGTACCAGCAATTGTATTGTATGTCGTTATTTATATAGCGCCATTAAGGTACATAGCGCTTCACATTAGTAATACATGGGGTAATCAAATAAATATCAGATCATATAAATAACAGATCATGGGAATAAGTGCTTTAGGCATTAAAGTAACATTAAGGAAGAGTCCCTGCCCCGAAGAGCTTACACTTTAATGTAAAGGGAAGGACACTTACGCCGGCGCTAGGACGTCTCTCCAATCGGTTTACACGCCTTGAGAAAGACCATTTCAATTGAAACGCGTGGGAGGAGGTTCTCTTTTCTGTTTGTTGGTGTATCTGTTTTAGGTAGTTTAATAAATTATTTGTTCATTCCTTCACTGGTGAGTTTTGATCTAGATAGGAGCGGCAGTACTGCTGATCAATTCTACGGACGCCGAGGAGGGAAGCCAGACACCCGCTCTGGGTGCGACGCCAAGCAGGGGGCGCGGGGGGACCAGTATCAATCCTTCACCACCCAGGCTGGTTCAGCCACTATTTACCCGCTTGCTCTGGAAGTAGCTAGACGGATTCTTCTACCTACACCCAAAGTGAGATAATAAAAGGGAAAGTTCACGGACGTACACAACCTTTTGCTGATGGGTTTCAGGCCAGGGAAAAAGCAAAGGCTACAGGTGAGGAGAGAGCTAGTAAGTATAAATCATGGACAACTGGCTAAGAGGTTACCTTGTGTTAGCCAGCTGCCTGCTGGAGAAGCACCCAGTAGAGGGTCTGAACGTCCTTAAATACATAGACCTTAGATGCGACACATATAAAACATTTGGGGAACATCGTGGGAAGAATATGTTTAGAATTTGGTAACCACACTCGCAAGTCGCAATCTTAAATTCGCCTCTATATACCCGCACGTCATACGGGAGAAAATGACCAAAGAGGTAGGCCTGCGACGCATGGCTGGACCGTTTCACTCACTGCCCATACACTGAGGAGCCTTATTCAGTAATGCTAGGGTGCTAGGAAGGTTACACTAATACATGCCCACGTCACCTTGGGCAGATGGGTATAGCGGACTTATGGACCTGATCCACAAGTCACTAGCCCCACGCACTTGGAGAACCTACCTCCAGGCTTGGCACACATGGCTAGTATTCAAGCAAAAGGACAGAGTCGAGGGTAAGCGTGGTAGCAGCGCGCGGATCATTAGCTTCCTACAGGCCCAGAAGGCAGCTGGGGGTTGGGGCCATGATGGCAGGACTGTGGTTTTCTGAAATGGCACATCTGCAAGGACATAACTAAGGATTTCATAGTTAGGAGAACCCTAAGAATAGGCTGGGATAGGGGTGAAGCCAAGTGAACTGACAGTAAGGAGCCGATAACGCCAGACAGGCTTCAGGTATTGATGATAGAAAAATAGGCTAAAGCGCTCTATGCAGGTATAATGAAATAAAGTGAGCCAAACCACTAAGCCAAGGTATATAAAATGATATGATATAGTTCTTAATATGCAATAGTATGGGTACTATCCTCCTGAAGACAGGTGGTAGATGGTACAAGCCACTCACCCTCAGTCTCATTGACAGGTTCCCCTGAACATAAGCAATACTCACATCCTAGGAGTGGTAGGCAGGCTGTGCAGCTACAGATATGCAGTATAACAGGAAAATGGAGAACAAAAGCGCACTAGCAAAAACTGAGCAGGAAGGACCCAGATTCAACAATAAATAAATAAAAGGGCACTTTAATGTGACAAAAGACCCATACAACGCGTTTCGAACGTCACAGCGTTCTTTTTCAAGGTATTGATGATGGCAGCAAAAGAGCTATGTTTCAGTACAGCGGAAAAGGGAACTGTTCAGAGTAGTATTTGCCGTGGCTTTCTTGGTGCCTCCAGGGTTGGCGAGCTAGTGGCGGCATCTTAAATAATCCAGGGTTCGGGCTTGTTTTTCGCGAGCATGATTCTCAATGCTACGTCAGTGGTATGCAAGATTCGCAGGTCTAAAACCGACCAAGCGGGAAGGGGAGCGTGGGTCCACCTCACTATAGAGGATAACGGAAGTTTGCCCAGTGGCGTTGAGTAAGGGGTACTGTTCAGAGTAGTATTTGCCGTGGCTTTCTTGGTGCCTCCAGGGTTGGCGAGCTAGTGGCGGCATCTTAAATAATCCAGGGTTCGGGCTTGTTTTTCGCGAGCATGATTCTCAATGCTACGTCAGTGGTATGCAAGATTCACAGGTCTAAAACCGACCAAGCGGGAAGGGGAGCGTGGGTCCACCTCACTATAGAGGATAACGGAAGTTTGCCCAGTGGCGTTGAGTAAGGGGTACGTAAGGCACAGGCCCAAGGTTGGGAGCAATTTCATCATCCATCAGGACGCAACACCACTCACAAGGTACCAATTTCAAAGCGTTTTTAGGCGGTGCCTTGCTGCTAAGGGGGATGGATCCCAGTGTATTTGTTACCCATTGCTTTAGAATTGGTGCCGCAACAGCGGTAGCTGAGAACGGCTGTATGCCGGACCAAATGTGGAAACCGGGGAGGTGGAAACCCAGTGCCTATAGGGGGTTACATCAGGGCCTAAGGGCACAGCAACGTGCGGAGCCAAGAAGATTAACATGTTTTTCCCTCTCAGTAGACAGCTGCACAAAAGACCCTGGAAGTGTGGATCATGGGACATTCCTTTCGTTCAGTGGGCGCACGTATGGGCGAAGGATCAGCGGTGCGGCCAGCAGCTGTGGTGTACGGGAGAGGGGGTGAATTGGCGTTGGCTTGGAAAGAGAGGAAGGTGCTTGGTTGATCTGTAACAGGCTCTGGGCAAGGAGTGAGCAGAATTTCAGGTGAAACCGGATGTTAGTTTGCTACACCTCGTGGGGAATGATCCAGCCAACACCAAAACACTAGAGTTGATTTATCGGTTACAGCAGGAATGCGCCCGCTTGAAGGCGCTGTGGAGTGAGGTTTTAATCATTTGGTCTGTAATTAGTCCAAAGCAAATTTTAAAAGGGCCACGGAAAGAGAAAGCTAGGAGGAAGGTAAATAAGGCCATGGGCAAAATTCATCCTCTAGCGGCGGTAAAACTCTTAAAGCGCAGAGGGACTGACACCAAGGAGTGCAGCTGGCACAGAAGGGGTTAGAGGTGTTCTTAAGTAACATCAAGGGTTTTTTGCGGGAAGAATTAAGATCAGAGGTCGCAGCTTTGGGTGGGCGTGTCGGCCCCAGGGTAGCCAGTGCCCGGCAGAGGGGCCTCCGGGTGGCGGAGCTGCCGCGCCAGCCAAGCTCACGAGACGGAGAAAGGGCGAGGACTTTAGGGTCTGTCCCTCAGCTGGAGCCCCTAGAACAGCGCGGCAGGCTGGAGGCGCCGGCTGTAGGGCCGGGCCGGCCTATGCCCAATCAACGCTGGTAAAAGGCTGGGCGCCAGCTTTAGGGCTGGGCCTAAGCTGACCCTAGGGGCGGGAGGGGGAGGGAAGCAGCCCAACATCGGCTGAATGAGGATCTCCCCCTCCCATTTTACAGTGCTTTTGGGCGGAGGGAGGGAGCGGGCCAATTGCTGGCTGTCGGCAGGGATCTCCCTCCCATGCACATGATACAGGCGGGGGGAGGGAGCGGACCAATTGCTGGCTGTCGACAGGGATCTCCCCCCCCATGCACATGATACGGGCTGGGGGAGGGAGCGGGCCAATTGCTGGCTGTCGGCAGGGATCTCCCCCTCCCCCCCATTTTGCATGGAGCATACTTGGCTGGCGGGCAGGCTGGTAGGATTTTAACAGCGGATGTTAAAATAAAGCTGTGACCTTTTCTTCCAACATTGTGTGGTCTCCATTATTTGGTTTAGCGTCACAAAGGAGGGGCGGCGCATAAAGCCTTTATGAGAGAGAGATACAGAGAGAGAGAGACAGAGAATGAGAGAGAGACAGAGAGAGGGACATAGGGAGAGAGAGAGACAGACACAGAGAGAGAGAGAGAGAGAGAGAGAGAGACAATAGTAATGTACTGTATAACCATTATACCGTACCCCCTAGTATTCGTGTAATCATTGTCCCACACCCCCTATTACTCACGCTTTGGCAATACTGAAATGTTCTTTTGACATGCCAATAAAGCTGATTTGATTTGAGAGACACAGAGACACACACAGAGACACAGAGAGAGACAGAGATACAGAGACACACACAGAGACACACAGAGAGAAATAGAGACACACAGAGAGAGACAGAGACACAGAGAGAGACAGAGACACAGAGAGACACACAGAGAGAGACAGAGACACACAGAGAGAGACAGAGACACACAGAGAGAGACAGAGACACAGAGAGAGAGACAGAGAGAGAGACAATCACAGACACACAAAGAGAGACAGAGACACACAGAGAGAGAGAGAGAGAGAGAGACACGGGCCTATTTAGTAAGCGTCGATAAGGCTGCGTCTATAGTATTTCAGACGGAAGGAAGGCACACACGCTGCAATACACTTGCTGAAGCCTGAGCTTTTTTATGGCTTTGCAGGGTATGCAGCGGGTGCGATTGGGGGCGTGGCAATAAATATTTGGAGGCGTGGCAATAACGTTCCGGCGCGGACGTCACTTCCCTACCTCACATCCCGATCCACCGGCATTTTTTGAGATGCAGCATCTAAAGCACTGTGCAGACAAGAAGAAAAATGCACACAATGCGCACCAGAGATTAAAATATAGTAAATTATTTATTAATAAAACAAGAAATAACCGAGGGGGATCCAACCCCACCTCAGTACTTTCTTCTCGTTGCTATTGCCACACTATACGTCCTGACGCCGGAAGGGAAGTTGGTACGCGACCAAGACGAGACACCGGATTTACAGTGGAACCACAACATACCACAGATTGCTGGAAGACCACACTGCGAGGGGCGCAGCCTATCGAGTTTCCCGGTCATCGTCCAAAGTCTGGAGCTGCGGAGTGGCCACCGGATTACCACGGAGCCCGAGCCTGTCTCATACAATGCTTTTACCAAACGGATGTTTGTGAGTTTGCTATTTTTATCTTGTCCAGGAAATGAAATTGTTAAACCGAATTTACACATGGAGCGGGCGCTTTCGCTTCTTTTTTTTGTTTAGATATCTATCGAGGAGGTAGTTGTTTCCCTGAAGAGAGCTGCCAGGGCTCCAGAGGACGCCCGAATTGGATCCTTTTATGATTGAGTTATAACATAGCTATTAGAGCTAGGTTTCTGGACTTTTATTGTGTTTAGGCATAGAGTTTATTATTATTTTATTACAGCTACTTTTTAGTAATTGCACTGTTATTAATTCTGACCACTAATTCTCACTGCCATTATAATCTCTCTCTAGCCACAACCAAATTGCTATATCAGCTATATTATTTATTGGTTATACCAGGGGAGCACAAACTTTTGCAGCTAGTCCCCCTGCCTTCCCTCTGCTGGTGCTCGCGCCCCCCCCCCCTTACCTTGATGCGGCGTCACGTGACCTGCAGCGGCATTTGACGAGGGTGACGTCACATGACCCCGCGGCGTAATTTAACATACTGTGCTATATGTATGCACACACAGTAATCTGGGTCCAAAAAAACCTACCTTCCTTTATCAAGTGTCGCCTTATGGTGAGTTATATCCTGCACTAAGCAGAGAACACAAACCACAATGTTGCACTTGAAAAAGTCTCGGCCACACTCTCACATATTATGATATGGAGGGTATCGTGAGATTATTATAAAGAAAGGGTACTCAGAGTTTGTATAAGAAAAGGTTTATCATTTATTGTATCACAACAATATTCAGAAATATCAGAAATATCAGAACAAGCTTCTTATAAGCTAATGGCTAGCAGTTACAGTATGTTACCAATCCATTCCTAACTATGCAGAGATTATAACTAGATATGCATTGTCAATACTCACAAACCAAAAGATATTACGATAGGTCAGCCAGTCCCAGCTCAAGTTTCATCTGTGTGACTTCACACCTAAGTTCGGTTCTCTCTCTAACATGGAGTCGGGCAAACCTATTATAGGGTGCATTATCTGCTGCGTACGTGTGTCACGTGTCATGTGTCCATGCTCTGTGGTTTGTGACGTATGATGTTTATGATTTAGGAATTACAGTTAGTGACGTATGATGTTTACGATCTAGGAATTACAGTTAGTGACTTATGATATTTCATAAGTTACCGTTCAAACCACGGCGTGTTTACCGGTGTTAGTTCCCCTTTTATGTCTATGTAACCTGTCCCAATATCCTGCCACTTCTGAGCAAAACAAGCTATTATTTCTAAGACAAGAAAACCAGGATTTTAACAGTATACTCTAAGCTATACTAGGCCTTACAATGATACTATGTATATATGTACCTGTGACCTGTATTCATTATGCGTTATATGCCAGAAAATACCTGTAATCCATAACGCCCTCTCCTACACATAATTATCATATTTTTGCAAATGCAGAAAAACTATCAAAGCAGAAAATATTCATTATGTGTACATTTGGAAGACAGTGTCACAGCTCTCTGATGTTGATGAGCTTGAACTCACAGGAGTATGTGACTGATCGCCAAAACACCCACAACTGCGCATATGTGCACAAGTTATTCCACGATGGGAAGGTATCAATTTGTAAAAATCACCCAATTGTAAAGCGGGTTGATGTTGACGTTCATACATACTCAAAAGCGTAGTATTCCAACGGGCACCAAAACAATGTTGATGTTTATTACCTGAACATGCAAGCAAAGTGGTACAATTATATGACCCGTGGCTAACAATGCTGATATGACATTCTTCAATTGTATAAAAAGACATTTGAAATATTTGACGGTGAATGTCTCTACACTTGAAGTTGGGTTGATCACCAAGAGATAGCAAAGATTTCACTTGCCAAAAATTACATAACATTAGCAAGCTACGCGGTAGCAATGTCCCATTTGGTGTTAAAACTGAAAACGGTCCAGAGGAAGCAAGAGAGTCCTGATACATAAAATCTCTCATCGTGTTGTGAACTGCATGCACTTTGCGGGGTTTCCGATGTGGCAAAACCAGTTCATCTAAGTACATCCTCATGGAGGTTTGATAGGAACGTGGTAGACGCAAGATTTGTGAAGTATCTTTCTTTTCGTCTGTGTCCTTGCAACAAAGCATACTGCAGCAGGTTAGATTTGACCTGTGTGCTTAAAACAGTATATTAGTATCTAGGTAAAAATATAAGAATATATGCTAGAAAGCAAAATGTGATTAAGCTGAACGCCTCTTCATCTTCATCTTCGGAAGAAATGAGAAAATACGAAGCAAAATAACAAGGATTATTATCCCTAAAATAAAAAACAATAGTGGTTTCAAATAACCTAGGATTCCAAACGCATTTCCTAGTCCACTAAAAATACTTTTACCAGTAGTTTGTAGGCTAGTGCCTATTTTCGTCAAAAAATTACCTGTCATTGGCCAAAAAGTTTTCAATGATTCACCTAGTGTAGTTAACCACTGGGGAAAATCACCCGGGTGTAAATCAACACGTAGTAATTCACAGTGAACTCTCTGTAAAAGGGTATGTACTATATCATGTGTGAACCCTATAGTAACCTTCATTTTCTTTAAATGTGCCAAATAGGCTGTCATGTGAGGAAGGATCAGTGTGATAGCTGGTACCTGGAAATGTACTCCAGATGTGAGTGTCTGATGTAACAGAGGTGGAATAAGTGTAGTACCATAACACTGTATACTCTCATTAACCGTGACAAGTGATGCCTGAAAAGGAGGAATATCGCAATCCTCTTCTGTAGATAATACTATGTAACTCCCATTATCTAAGCTGTGAATTAATGTAAAAGGAGTTTGAATAGGCATTACAGTTATCGGGCAGTTGCTACCTTGCATTTGATCATTGCAAGGCATGTGCTGTACAATGTCATCACAAATTAAATAACCTCTATCAACACATCTTATAGTGCTGATGAAAAATTCACGATCACATTTCACAGACATGTACTGAAATGGTTGATCAACCTGCACCCTTGCGAAATAAGAACCTGTGTGTGTTATGTGTCCAAAATTAAGCAGTTCCCAATTTGTTGTATACACGTCTCCTGGAATAAATAATTCATAGTACAAAAATACTTCCCATAAAGAGTCATCAGGGTTATGAACCCGTCTGTGGTTTCTTTCTCGTATGTCATAAACTGTGGTTTGTGAAACATATGCCAGGATCTCAGATTCTTTCGGACTTAAATTGAGAGTCTGTGTGATCAAAGTGAGATTTAAAAGTGATATGTCAACCTTTTTACTTTGCAATGTTAACCTGATAGAAGTAATGTGATTAAGAATAACCAAAGCTTTAATTTCTTCAGATAACACTGTTATGTCTGAAATTGTGTAGGAAGCAAATTTTATCATGTGATCTCTTAACACCAAAATACCTCTCCTTAATTCTTCATCATTTGAGTCAGAGATTTGACTTATAACAGAAACAGAATCACTCAGCAGGTGTCCTGTGGTTATAAGAACATCATCGTTAGTAAGCAATTTTCTTGTAGATGTTTTACTTGAAACTTTACATTCATTCATGAACTCTGTGTCATTTTCATAATACACTATGGCATTAATCGTTGCATTCGTACCCCACATTGCCTCTGAGTAGGGCATGTTAACAATATTATGTGTGGTGCACGTATCATAATCACAGGGTTTATCATTTGGAGCTATTTGAACATTCATCAAATCGCTCATTGCCCTGATTACCGTGTCTATATTCATATGCAAACTATCATTGAGACATTTCTGGAACAGGGAGTAGACTTTGTAATTAGGTTTCATAATCATTATTCGCTCCACACACCAAAAACCTCGTAACCCAGAAAAATGTAAAAATCCTTGATCAATCATTTTCGGTTGCCAGTTAAAATAGCCTTGCGTGAGATTGTAATAAAAAGAACACGGTTTACAACCGTATTTGAATACTGTAGTGTCCTTGTCACAGATTCCTTCATTAATCAATTTCTCCAATGTGATACCACACGCATTCTTGAAACCTTTACATGAATGGCTGTAGTATGTAGTATTGGTAAATGTAGCAAAGCGTGGTTGAGTGCAAGTGTCCCATGCCGTAGGTTCACGAAACAACATACCATCACCTTGTGTATTCCATTCTTTCGGGAGTGCTGCTGTCTGTAGCTGTCCAGTTTTAGCATCTTCCATCACATCTTGAAGTTTGTGTAACAGGTCCTCAGCGGTTATTGATGAGTTCCACCATTCTGAGTAAATACTGTCAGTGCAAAAAACAGCAGAAGTATAAGGTCTTACCCCTCCAGGTATTCTGTACTCTTCTTCTTCAGCACCTTCCCAGAATGCCACTCTTGGATCAGTCTGTCCGTTGGGAACGAATCCGTTCTGAGTGATTTGACCTGTATTCAGATAGAAAATAGGGTATTGCTTATACCTTATATTGTCCATGGTCACACCAGGCCGAGGGCAATGATCAGCTTTCAGCTCCTTCGTTGGCCATTTACGTGTTCCTTGAAAGTCAATGAAATAGCAATGTCCAAATTCAGCATGACAACGTTGTTCACGGTAGCTTTGCTGCTTCCAATGGTCATGAAGGGGTAAATCATATTTCAGGCTTGTAGATTGCAGCTGTTGCATCTGTGCATTCAGATG
The DNA here is from genome assembly GCF_040206685.1 of Ascaphus truei. Classification (NCBI taxonomy): domain Eukaryota; kingdom Metazoa; phylum Chordata; class Amphibia; order Anura; family Ascaphidae; genus Ascaphus; species Ascaphus truei. The sequence goes on from NC_134498.1 coordinate 8,472,343, forward strand.
TTGTGTCACCAGCTTCCTTCCTTCTGGCGTAGTTATACCAGCTTCTTTAGCTAGCACAGTAGAATCAAACAGCACAACCTGTGAAATCCCCAAAGTCTTTCGTTTCTGGATGATAGGTTTAGGAAACGGCTTCCAATACACACCTTGAGGTATACCCACCGACTGTACCTCCACCGGTTTCAAATCGTAGTGTAGTCCTCGTTTCACGATTCCGGAGTCTGGTGTGGTAATACCGTGTGCTGCTGTACGTTTCCAGTCGATGATCTCTCCTTCTTGCTGAGTCACAAAATGCCATTGTAACCTGAAAATAACGCTGGCCGATATTGCTAGAAAAGCAAAACAGATTGAGAGACACAAAATAGTCTTTAACAGTCTTTTCTTTGTGATCACCTTAGGCATTGTTTGACAGGCCTTCCGGTAAATATTGCGTTGATCCGGTATGGCAGGTAACACATATATATGTCTTTGGTCACTGTCAGGGAAGTCAGCTTCAGCTTGTAGGACCTCACCTGCGTGATTATTTTCCACATCCTGTTGTCTTGCAATCTGTGCTTCGAGAGGCTGCAGCTCCATCGAAGTCTGTCGCAGATACGGTGTCTCCTCCATCTTGAACAGTGTCGTTACTGCAATGTGCTGTAGGTTTAAGATTATCAATACTCACTTTTCTTTCTCTGCCTTTAGTATCTTGGATAACAAAGGTTCTTTCATTTATCTTTTTCAGTATCGAGGTAGGTTTCTTCCACTTAGGCCGCAACGGCTTTACTTTAGCAACCCTCTCCTGGACCGAATGTCCAATCTGCGGCGTCCAAGCTGCAGGATTACGTGGTGTGTGGGCTGTATGGGAAAAAGAATCCCTCAATTCCTGTAAAATTAATATTTGTTCAAGTCTCCCTGGGACAGAAATAGAATCATTAGTAAACTGTGTATTCATAGGAGTACCATATAATAGTTCATGTGGTGTTTTACCAGTTATTGTGTTAGGAATATTATTTAGGCCAATTTGAACTGTAACTAAGAGTGGATACCACTGTGTAGGACGATTAGATAGCATTTTGGTTAAAAGTCGTTTTACCTCGTAATTTTACGTGCAACGATTCTAGCGATTTCCAGAATGTGACGGCGAGCTGAATGCCCAATCAATACCTAATATTGCGGCCCACTCCTTGGTTTCTGCTGCTGTGAAAGCAGGTCCACCATCGGAATGAAAGGCCTTGGGCTTAGCCACACTTACTAAGGTGTTGAGACAATTAAGCGTAGAGCTAGATGTCGCACTACGAACGGGGTATAACCACGTAAACCTTGTACAAGCATCAACACAAACCAAAACATGTTTGTAGGAATGTGATGCTGGCAAAGGTCCAATATGGTCGAAATATATTAAATCAAACGGTTTGTTCGGTATTGCATTAATAATAAATGGTGGGGTCTGATGATTAGGACTGTTTACCAACCGACATGGTTTACAGTTGCTTAGAACTGTCTTAACTGTTTTCCTCATGTTCGGCCACCAGTATTTGTGTTTCAGTGTCAACAAAACATTTTCTCTCCCTAGGTGAGGGTGTCCCACACTGTCGTGTGCTTGCGTAGCGATCTGCATCCTGCTTGCTACAGGGGGAACAATGAATTCATTAGCATCAATTACAACCATGCAATTATTGTTGACTTGTTTAAATGAGTATTTCTTAGGATACCCAGGTGGATTAGGCCTGGTAGCATCCAGACAAGCATACAACTCTGCATCGAGACTGGCTGACTTTGACTGTGCCCTTGTTAACACTTTGTTAACGGCAAATTTCTGACTTACAGTTTGCGCGAGACTATCTGCAAACTGGTTACCCATAGTATGAACCGATGAACCAAGCGTTCTGTGCGCTGGCTCGTGTACAATTTCAAAATCAGGCTTTTGATCAAGATAGGCCGCAATGGCCTTCCACTTAGCTATATGCGTTAGTGGTTTCCTTTTGGCATTCAAAAATCCATTTGATCTCCAAACTGGTAGGTCCTGCAGTGCTGAACGTGCTAAATAAGCGGAATCTGTAACTATAAGTACATGTCCCTTAACTGTAAGTGCTTCTTTCATAGCAAAAGCTAATGCATGAATCTCTGCAAACTGTGCAGAGTGATCTCCTATAGGTAATTGCCAACTGTGCAACAAATTCATATGTGCGTCATATTTCGCAATCCCTGAACCTGCAGATTTATTCACTCCTTCTCTGCTGGAGTCTACAGCTGAACCATCTGTGTAGAAAATGCATGTATAAAAATCATTTGGGTGTGTTTGATTTTCCCATGTCACTCCTTCAAAAGGGGACGGGAGGTCATCTAGTGTAGTTAAGGTTTTATCATGCACAAAATGTATTTGAGGATCCTCTATAATTGTGTACCACTTTAACCAGCGGCTTCTTAACGCCTTCCTGTCCGGAATGGTCTGTTTCTGCAATGTTGCTAGTGAAGCTACTGAAGTGTATATATAGATATCCTGTCCCTGTGCCAAATCACGTGATTTCAGCACTGTGAGTGTAATCGCTGATAATAGTTTTTCAAGCGGCAAATATCTCTTCTCTGTATTTGTAAATACATAAGATAATAATGTAATTGGTACTGTTTCCATAGCATTATAAATTCTAATGTATGCAGCTAGAGGTGAAATGTTTACATAAGCTGACAATGGTTTTGTCGGGTCGCGCTGCGCTAAGTAGGAAGCATCATTAACTGCTGCTAATAACTTTCGCAATGCCTCATCCTCAACTGTTAACCATTTAAAAGGTGTTTTCGGTCTAGTCTGCTCTGACTTAATCTCGCGTGATGTTGCGTGATGTAATGGTTCAATCAGTACATTAAAATCTGGGATAAACGTCATTGAAAAATTCAGTAACCCAATAATGCTTCTTAACTGTTTTAGTGATTTAGGAACACTGATGTTGGAAACTTTTTCTCTGTAATTAGTAGAGAGGCCTCTGCCATTTTCAGCTATTTCAAAGCCTAAAAATGTCACAGTTTCTCTTGCAAGCTGAGATTTCTTTAGGGAAACAAGGTAACCTGCTTTTGTCAATGTAATTAACACTTCTGTCATAGCTTTAAAATGCTCTTCTTCTGTGTCATGTGATAGATAAACGTCATCAACATAAGTTTCTGTATTGTCAAATTTAGACAATAGTGAGACTACGTCTGCTGTAAATAAAGCTGGACTATTTACAAAACCTTGTGGTAAGCGTGTAAAAACCAGTTGTTTACCTTGCCAGGTAAATGCGGTTAGCCAATAACTCTCAGGCGTGATTGGATGAGAAAAGTACCCATTGCTTAAATCATATGTAGTTTTAAAGCGTTTACGCTGTAATCCGTTTAAGATTGAAGGTGAATGTGTGTTCTGTGCTGTCACTGAAGGTGTGACTCTGTTCACTTCCCTATAATCTAACACCATTCGCCATGAACCATCTTTTTTAGCCACTGGATATACTGCAGTATTCATTTGGCTATACTGTTCAAGCAGTACTCCTTGTTTAAGCAAATCATTGATTACAATTTGTATGCTTGGTAAGGCGGCATGATTAATTTTATATTGTACCTTAAAAATAAAAACAAAATCTACATGGTGTAATATTGTTAGCACAATGAAGTGGTTTCTAAGAAACTTAGAATGTAAGATGAGGAGGCTATAACACATATAACCGACCAATCAATATGGTAAAACCATAGGAGGAACTAAGATCTCAAGTAGAGACAATGACACAGGGATAAAACAAACACTTTATCCACAAACAAATGAAATGGAGGCTTACAGGATCCAAAAGGATTAACAGCATAGGGAGTATCACCGATAGGGAGTATCACCGATCACTGCTGCTGCTGCACGCCACCCGACTGCGTCTCGAACAGCCGTCACGTCACTTCCGGAATTCCGGCCGGTTGGAGATGACGTCACGGGCTCAACGTTCTCTCTCTCTCAGTCTCAGGGTCACACTCAACGCGTTTCGACGCTCTAAAATGACGTCTTCATCAGGAGTGCTTGTGACCTGCTCTAGGGGTCTTTATATACCAACTGGAACTAACTATTAACCCCTCCTCCAAAAGGTTAACTGTTTACAACACCATAGCTTTTGGGCAGCTCTCATTTCTATCCCATATATCTAGGTGAGGTTTTAAGTGCAAGAATATTTATATAATTCATAAAATATTCTAATAAAAAGATTCTCTCTTTAGATACATAAGAGAAGAATCATAAGATTAAACATACAATTTTATTATTATACACATTAACTCAAAAATCAATAAAACATTGTATTATTAAAATTAATTATAGCTAATTTCTATCTTAAAGGAACGACGATTGATGTATCTTGAAAGACATGAAACAAGGAGTATTTAGATGAAGAAACTTCAGGAAACAGGAATCACATAACTCATATATCAAAATACCCAAAAGACTGTACACATATACAGAGCCGATAATTATAAAAATATAAAAATCATTAATAAAAAATATCTAGTTATTAATATATTTAAAATACTTCTATAATATTATAAAGAAAAACTTTAATTAAACATTAAAATTATCTTATAAAAAGGCACCCAATTCGAAATCGACATTTAAGCCCTGAGGAATTAAAGTTTTCAATGAAAAAATCCAAAAGCTTTCTCTTTTTTTAAGTGCTGTGTTCCTATCCCCACCTCTCCAATGGGGTAGTACATGCTCAAGGACAGTGAACCTCAGGCCCGATGGGTCGCCATTGTGTTTTAAAATAAAATGATGGGATAAAAAGTGGGTCGTTACCCCCCTTCTAATATTACCCACATGTTCTAAAACACGTGTCCTTATGGGCCGAGTGGTTTGACCCACATATTGTAGCCCACAAGGACATTGTATTAGATAAATAACATGGTCAGATTTACATGTGGTATGTTGTTTAATTTGAAACTGTTGTTTTGAAATATTAGACATAAAACCAAATTTATCATCTGCTCTGTATTTACATGCTGTGCATGTTGTGCATCCAAAAAATCCCTTAATTTGTGGCAACCACCTGTTGATATTATTTTTAATCTTAGGTAATGCACTTGGTGCTAGTCTATTTTTTAAGGTATTGGCTTTCTTAAAAATTACCATCGGTTGGTCTGGGACTATGTCACCCAATATTGAGTCATTTTTAATAATATGCCAATATTTCCGAACTATTTTTGTTATCCTCTCTGACTGCCTATTGTAGTTCGTTATAAACGTAAAATCAAAGTTCTTTTTAGGCTTCATTTTCACATTTTCAAGCAGAAGATTCTTTCTTTCCAGAACCTCCACCTTTTCTACTGCATCTTTGATGATCTTATTTTCATACTTTTTTTCTTTAAATCTATCCTGCAGGAAAAGAGACTGTTCATGGAAAGTTTTATCATCCGAACAGTTTCTTCTAATGCGCCTTAGTTGTCCATATGGCACATTTTTTAACCAGTTGGGATGGTGACAACTATGGGGAGATATATAATTATTTATATCCACCTCCTTAAAGAAGGTCTGAGTACTGATTAATCCACCATCAATGATGACAGTTATATCAAGGAAATTAACCCTTTCCCGACTATATTCGCAGGTGAATTTTAAATTAAGGGTATTATCATTTAGATAGTGGATAAATCTAATCAGACTCTCCTCATCTCCTCTCCATATAAAGAAAATGTCATCAATGTAGCGCCGCCACAGGCACAGGTCATCACCCAGCTCTGCAATGGACCAAATGTAGTCCTCTTCCCATGCTCCCATGAGAAGGTTTGCATAGCTGGGCGCAAATTTCGTGCCCATGGCGGTGCCACATTTCTGAAGATAATAAGTTCCCTCAAATGAAAAATAATTGTGTTCAAGAATGTGCTTGATCCCATCTAAGATGAAATTTGCCTGTTCATGGGGCATAGTGGAATCTCTCGACAGGGCTCTATCTATAGCCTCATGCCCATCTCTGTGGCTAATGCACGTGTATAGAGAGGTTACATCACACGTAGCCAAAAACCACCCATCCTCCCATGTCTGACCTTCCAGAATACGTAAGATATCCGTCGTATCTTTCAGATATGACGGCAGTTTCTTTACATATGTCTGCAAGTATGTATCTATGTAAGCAGATAAGTTAGAGGTCAGAGAGTCAATCCCAGCTATGATGGGTCTCCCAGGGGGGTTTATCAGGCTTTTATGCAATTTGGGGAGGTAGTAGAAAATTGGTCTGATGGGGTGTTCTTTATATAGGAACTTATATTCGCTATCATTAATTATTTCTTCAGCCTTGCCTTTATCCAACAGTACTTTTATTTCTTTTTGAAATTCTACTGTGGGATCTTTTTTTAGAGGAATGTATGTATTTACATCACCCAAAATCCTGTTGGATTCCTTGATGTAGTCCTCTCTATTAATAATGGCAACTCCTCCCCCTTTATCAGCCTGTTTTATTACCACACTTGTATCTTCTTGGAGATTTTTTAAAGCTTCTCTCTCACTTTTATTTAGATTATTAGCAAATTTGTCTTCTGATAATACTAATTTTTCAAAATCTCTCTGAACAAGTTGAGTAAATACATCTAAATTCTTCCCTTTCATTTGTTTGGGGTAGAAGGTGGATGGCAATTTTAACCCTGAATGCACCAATCTGGGTGCATCTTCAGATTGTGATTCATTCTGTTTTATTTTAGAATTTTCCATAGTTCTTAACTCTACATCCTTTTGTCTAAAGAATCTTTTGATCGTTAGCTTCCTTAGAAATCTCTGGGCATCTATAAAGAGGCCGAAACTGCTTGGTCCTGCAGTGGGGGCGAACTTCAAACCCCTTGAGATGACTGATTGTTCAGATTGGGATAATACTTTCGAGCTTAGGTTAAAGATATTATTTACCTTTTGCTCTTTTTGAGGTGTTTCTTTTGTCCCTCTTCCCCGTTTTCTTCGTTCCTTCCTCTTTTTTTTTTTCCTTTCCGAGGAGGGGTCCCTGTCCTTCATCGGAGCGTAATTCACTCCCTGAAAGGTGGTGGACCCGCCCTCCCCTAAAAAATCCTTATTGTTTCCTAGTTTTAGACCCCCTTTTTTGAACAATTTATCCCTTTGGGTTTCTCTCTGATCTCTCCTATTGTTGATAATGTACTCGCCCTCAGATTCATAGTCTGTACTCACATGTCTTTTTGGAGTTCTCTCTGTATTAATCTGTACCTTAGCTTGTTTTTTAGGCTGTTTGGTTCTCCAGTTATCCCTTTCAGGGCTTTTCCTAGATTTTTTGGGGAGATATTTTCTAGGTGTTTTCCCTCTACCTTTTGATTTTTCAGATTGAGGTAAAACTTTTTTAACTGGTGTTTTTATAGGGGGTTTCTTATTATCATTTTCTATTTTAACAATTGGTTCAGGTTTTCTAGGGGGACCATTTTTGTAGTCCTCCTCATCTCTAAGATATTTTTTAACTTTTTTTGTGATTGTCTCTTTCCAAATTTTGTCTAATTTGATTTGTAATTTGGAATCTTTTTCTTTGAAGAGAGTGGTTTGGTCTAAATTGCCAATCCTCTTTTCAACCTCTTTTACCTCAATGTCAATTTGTAACACATGGTTTTTTTGCTGTTCTATAATTAAGTGCATTAAATCCATTGAACATTTTTCTAAGAGGTTATACCATTTATCAAGGAAGGTTTCATCCTCAAGATCTATGGATGGGTCTTTATTAAGTCTTAAACCTCTTGGGACTCTATTGCTTAAAACATATTGTTCTAAGAAAGTAAAGTCCCAAAACTTTTTGATATCTTTAATCAGTAATTTTTCTAATTTTTCAAATTCTGCTTCTAAAATATTAGTCTCTCCAACAATAGGTACATTGTCTAGATCCAATTTAAGAAGGCTGTTGAAGTCCACCACTTTAGTGTGCCTCCGTGAAAAAATAGTGGAAGAATTATTGTCAATCTCAATATCTTCCATAGTGATAAAATAATTAAGTAGTGCTGCCTATCTAAAAAACAAAATACATATAGCAAACAAACAGTAGATGGCGCTCTAATACTAAAATTATTCAAAGTGAATATACAAAAGTGCAATGTGATGGTAAAATAAAAATCAGCAAGTGCAAGTGGGGGTACAATAAAACACTCAAACCCTTAGATGGACTGTTTCAAGGTCCAGAAACAGTATGTACAGGAAAACCAGGGGAGCGGTTGCACCTTAAAAATAAAAACAAAATCTACATGGTGTAATATTGTTAGCACAATGAAGTGGTTTCTAAGAAACTTAGAATGTAAGATGAGGAGGCTATAACACATATAACCGACCAATCAATATGGTAAAACCATAGGAGGAACTAAGATCTCAAGTAGAGACAATGACACAGGGATAAAACAAACACTTTATCCACAAACAAATGAAATGGAGGCTTACAGGATCCAAAAGGATTAACAGCATAGGGAGTATCACCGATAGGGAGTATCACCGATCACTGCTGCTGCTGCACGCCACCCGACTGCGTCTCGAACAGCCGTCACGTCACTTCCGGAATTCCGGCCGGTTGGAGATGACGTCACGGGCTCAACGTTCTCTCTCTCTCAGTCTCAGGGTCACACTCAACGCGTTTCGACGCTCTAAAATGACGTCTTCATCAGGAGTGCTTGTGACCTGCTCTAGGGGTCTTTATATACCAACTGGAACTAACTATTAACCCCTCCTCCAAAAGGTTAACTGTTTGCAACACCATAGCTTTTGGGCAGCTCTCATTTCTATCCCATATATCTAGGTGAGGTTTTAAGTGCAAGAATATTTATATAATTCATAAAATATTCTAATAAAAAGATTCTCTCTTTAGATACATAAGAGAAGAATCATAAGATTAAACATACAATTTTATTATTATACACATTAACTCAAAAATCAATAAAACATTGTATTATTAAAATTAATTATAGCTAATTTCTATCTTAAAGGAACGACGATTGATGTATCTTGAAAGACATGAAACAAGGAGTATTTAGATGAAGAAACTTCAGGAAACAGGAATCACATAACTCATATATCAAAATACCCAAAAGACTGTACACATATACAGAGCCGATAATTATAAAAATATAAAAATCATAAATAAAAAAAAAAAAAAAAAAAAAAAAAGATCTAGGAATTACAGTTAGTGACATATGATATTTCATAAGTTACCGTTCAAACCACGGCGTGTTTACCGGTGTTAGTTCCCCTTTTATGTCTATGTAACCTGTCCCAATATCCTGCCACTTCTGAGCAAAACAAGCTATTATTTCTAAGACAAGAAAACCAGGATTTTAACAGTATACTCTAAGCTATACTAGGCCTTACAATGATACTATGTATATATGTACCTGTGACCTGTATTCATTATGCGTTATATGCCAAAAAATACCTGTAATCCATAACAACAGCTGTCTCTTACACATACAAATACTGTTTTTACATCCCTATACATCAATAGGGACCACAAAGTATCCACACACACTTTTAGTTGTGCTACAAACTCTCACATTTCCACACCCACCCACACCATTTATATCCACTCCCACTCCACACGCACCTTTTGTAAAGCACTGTATATACTGTGGGCTCTCCATTCATTTTCATTCACACTGATACACACTCTTTCATCACTTGCTTTCAGGAACCTTTTGACACCTCTAGGCATAAAACACATCCACACCGGGGGAAGACCAGCACAGATAACATTCCAAGAGACACTGTTTTTAAGTATACCTTTTGCTTGCTTCATTCATTGTAACATCGCCGGAAGAAGAGATCAGTGTATCTCGAAAGCTCGCACAAATAAAAGCATTTCGTTAGCCACAGAACGGTATCATCTATTTATTTTTTGATTATTGAAGCTCGGCTAACACGGTACTGATACCTCTATATATATATATTGCGCGCACACATACATATAACGTTTTATCCAACTTTTTGATTTATCATTTGTAGAGAAAATGAACACGCCAGAAGTGCTATTTTTCAAAATGTAACATCTCTACTAATTAGTGTAAAATGATACTTCATATAAAGCAGGTTATGGGACCCAGTATAAAATGACCTTCATGTTTCTTATCACATCCCAGTATATGGATACTTTCTATTATCTCAAGCTGCTAACATGTGACAGGGCTCAGAGTCTGAGCCCAGAATGTGACATACAGAACATTCTCATTCTAAATTTCAAAAAATATTGTGTTGATTTCTGACCTGACTGCCGTGGTTACAGCTCAACCACTCTGTTCTACTGTATGTCACCACTTTCTGCCACAACCAGCTGACGGTGGATCTGCAAGGAGTTCAATGCTCATTGGCATCACATCAGTGGCTTGGTTGACGTATCATTTCTCCAGCTTTTTATTGTATTGTTTTTAAATAGATTATATTTATTTAGTTTAATAGATATTTATTTAGTTTAATAGATTATATTTCTAAGTTTAATAAGTTATATTTCTTAGTTTAATAAGTTATATTTCTTAGTTTAATAAATTATATTTCTTAGTTTAATAAGTTATATTTCTTAGTTTAATAAATTATATTTCTTAGTTTAATAAGTTATATTTCTTAGTTTAATAAGTTATATTTCTTAGTTTAATAAATAATTTTTCCTAAAGGGGTCAGCTAAGAAAGTTCGGATCAAGAGGAGCCGCACAGCTTGAAGACAGAACATTTCCAAGGGAGATGGAGACAATTTGGGTAAGATCTGATTAAAGGACAACCTTTGAGGAAGGAAAGGGTGACGGGGGAGTCTAAGAGGGGGGTGAGAGAGCAAGGTGGTGTGTCAGATTGGGGCAGAGCAAGAGAACGCAAAAATGATGGGGATTTGCTGCACACCAAAAAAAAACAATAAGTAGTGATACTTTTACCGGTGCCCCTTAGTCTCAGGGAAGACCGGCATTTCGTCCAATGGATACAATATGATTGATGGGAAATGCACACGGATTTGAATAAAAAAAGATAATTTATTGTGCCACAGACTACAATGTTTCGGCTGCTGGCCTTTCTTTGCTGGATTTAGTGGGTTTAGCCACTTTACCTGAGAAAGACCAGCAGGCCGAAATGTTGTTCTCTATGGCAGTGCAAGAGAAAACAGGTTGGGGTGGGTGGGTTCTCGCAAAGTCGCCGACCCATGGGTGAGTGTCTCCGGTGGAAACTAGTCCTGGACCCCGGGAAAGCTGTCTGTGGCCCATACAAGCTGAGTAACATGTAGAAAGGACACGTGTATGTTCAGAATGAGTTAGCATGGTATTTTGAGAGGCACCATAGCAGGTCAGTGCAAGTCAGTGCAGAGCACTGCAAGGTCAGTCAATATGAGGAAGGGTCCGATGGAGGAGTTGGAGGGTCCCAGAATATCTCTTAAAGCAGGGGTGCGCAAATCGAGGGGCACGACATTTTCTTGGGAGGAGGGGCTCGGCACTTACAGAGGCCCCTCGCTCTTCCCCACAGCATTTAAATTAAATGCCGGAGATCGCGCGCAAGGCCTCTGTAAGTTCCCTTTCCTTGTCTCCGGCGGCTTCTGGCGACAGCAACGTGGCGTCACATGATGTGGCATTGCCATAGCAACGTGATATCACATGACGTCGTTACATCAGAACGTCGGAGACAAGGTGGGGAAGGTGGAGGGGGGAGCAGGGGAAAAGGTTGTGCAACCCTGTCTTAAAGCATTGTCCTGCATACAGATCAGAGGCCAAGAATGGATATGGATATCCGATATGAAGCCGGAAATAAGACAGAAAAGACCGTTTCGGGGGAAGAAGGTGAGTGATGAAATAGCCGTCACTGTGTAACTCTTCCAATTACCTGCAACTTCATGCAGAGAAATAGCAACGCTTGTTTTTAACGTGCTAAGCGCCTAATGGGGAATTCAACTGCTGAGAGGTTAAGGGCGTTACTAACCCAAACTCAGCGACGTTTCTGTGTCTCTGTGATAACTCCCCCAAGACATGCCTGAAAACCAGAGGTAACTCAATGTATTTTTGATAAATAGAAACATGACCTTCTGGGGTGGGGTATATAATGGGTACTGGGCCTGGGGAGGTGGGTATAACGGGTACTGGGCCTGGTGAGGTGGGTATAACGAGTACTGGGCCTGGGGAGGGGCGTATAACAGGGTACTGGGCCTTGGGAGGGTTGTATAACTGGGTACTGGGCCTGGGGAGGTGGGTATAACGGGTATTTGCCCTGTGGAGGGTGGTATAACGTGGTATTGGGGATGGGGTATAAGTGGCACAGGAGCTCTTGCGATACAGAGTATCACTGTCCCTGGTTACAAACACTTCATGTCTCCTGCAGATCAGGACACGCACGAAGGTGGTGCCCTTTGTGCCACCAGACGACGAGGCGGGCTACGAGGCGGACGACGAGGCATACGACAAAGCGGGCATCAAGTGGAAAAATGAGGTGGGCTACAAGGCGGCCGATGACGCAGACGTCGTGTACGATGACCAAGGAGCATACGACAGGTGTGGCCGGATCTGCTGCTTCACCTTTTTTAGGCGGAGAAGACCCCGGGAGCAGGTAGGAGAATACGAGAGGTGCGGACAGATCTGCTGCTTCACCTTTTTTAGGCGGAGAAGAAGCCAGGAGCAGGTAGCAGAGGAGCCAGGGCGTAGATACAGGGGTATTCTAGGGGCCCTGAGAAGTTGGTTTGACCGCAGGAGAGGCAGATAAGATCAGGAAGGCTGCGGGAGGGGCAGGTACTAGAGGGAGATAGGGATATTGGGCGTGAGAGGGTGAGAGAGAACAAGGAGCAGGGCCGGAGCAAGGGTTTCATGTGCCCAAGGCGAAACTTAAAATTTGTGCCCCAGTTGTATAAAAAATAATAAGATAAATAAAATAATAAAATAAACAGTGGCGTAGCTATCGGGGCTGCAGGGGGTGCGACCGCACCCCAGCGCGACGCAAAATAAAAATAAAAGGGCGCCAAAATACTGGATAAAAAAAAGAATAATAATTTTAAAAAAAAGATAAATAAATAAAATAATAAGAGGAAAAAATAATAATGATTATTAATGCGCCCCTAGGAGCTCTGCGCGCTAGGCGACCGCCTAATGACCGGCCGGCCCTGCGAGGTATGCGGGAGGAAAAGGGGTGAATGGGATAGATATGCAGGGGGATGGGGGAGCAGGTGAGTTATACACAGGGGCACAAGGGCCCCATCACCCGCATCTCTATATACTGAGTGTGCCCCTGTGTATAACAACGCTGATCTGTGCTGCTCCATCTGATCTCACTGCGCAGTGATCCAGGGACCATCCGATCGCCATTTAATGGGGTCAGGAAGGAATTTTTTTCCCCCATTGCACAGCAGGGGTTATGTTTCGCCTTCCTCTGGATCACAGCAACAAACTGCCCTTTGTGCATGAATTATCAGTGAGATCTTTATACACCCTGCATTGGTCTTCACCCCTTTGCTGCCGGAGGGGCCTGCAATGCATTGCTCTGCGTGTTACTATATCGCTCTGCAATGTGCTGCAGGCCCCTCCCAGCAAAGAGATTAATTATTTCAATAAAATACTCTCTTTAATCCAACCTATGTGTAGTGTCTTTTCTATCCATTGTATCTATTGCTAACAGCTCAGTGATTCTTCCCCAGGACGCTGCACTAGTGTCACGCTGCCAAGCCCGGGTGTGAAGAAGGTTTATACGGTCACATATACACTTCTGCCAAAACACTAGTGAAAACAGTAAGCCCCTCTGAACTCATATCTTTTATTACACAAAACGGTATCTAAAAAGGTAAAAATAACATACATGGGATTCTGCTACAAATATCTCTCTAATTACAAACCAATTAGCAAATCATTCAGATTAGAGTCGAGCGAAAAGAAAGGGTTAAGTATCTCATGTACAGTATATGCAGTGTAGGCTGTTCTGCAGCATTACATGCAGGGGGCAAAGGTTAGGGGATATAAGTAATGCTGATCTCAGAGCTGACCGGCTGACCTGCTCTACCGGCTGACCGGCTGACCTGCTCTACCGGCTGACCTGCTCTACTGGCTGACCGGCTGACCTGCTCTACTGGCTGACCGGCTTCTCTTCTTTCAGCTAAATGACCTGAATTGTGGCCCCTGTATCTCCCAATTAAACGTTTTATTGGCATATTCTTGTTTGACTCGTTCTATACAGACATTTTCTATATATTCACTGTGGGATTTGATAACATCTGTAAGATCTCTCAGAATATCACATTCTGTACGTTTGTGTTGAAGATTTTTCCATTCTCAATTTACTTAATATTAGTTTTTGGCATCAATTATTTATATCGAGTCCAAAATACCTTTATACAGAATGCTGTTCCCTTTAGCCCACAAATGCTGCATCATTAAAGCCCATGGGTGGCACTTTATGCATTCTCAAACTTTTAGGCAACATCCCTAATTTCCAAAAGTGGGATTAAATCTGTACATATTTAAATGGTTAATTTTCTTACTCAGACTCCTAAATCCCTCCCCAAATATATCCGTTTTACATAAAAGTGTGTGCGCTTCTCCTTCCGCCTAACTGGCACGTCGTCCTTACGGGCGCCACTCCATGTAACTCCACGCTGCCCTCCAGTGGCAAAAGAAATAAGATACATTTACTATACTCGTCTGGCAGCTGCTCCCGTATAAGGTGGGTAACTCTGTATTAGGGGTCTTGGTAGACTATATTTTATACTTATGTCGGATAGATGAGGAATTAATATTCCTAACGGGTTATTGTGAGAGGCCTTAGATCTTATCCTATATGCACGCAGCCCTCGCCTCTCTGACCTTGAACACATACTTCAATCTGATTTTTTGAGACTTGAAACTGGATTTCTTAAAACAAACTGATTTTAAATACTGACAAGACTGTAACAATGGTATTTGGGTCCAGAGCTAAATTGCTAAAGCTGCCAATGACAGAGCTTCAGATAAAAACCAACTCTAATACCATCCTAGCCCCTGTTACTGGTTTGAAATATCTGGGCATTCAACTCCCATTTAACATTTGGGTTGCACATTGATACCCTGACATCCAAATCCTATGCCAAACTAGGTGTACTTTACAGGAACAAATTCTCCCTAAGGCCCTCATGCAGTAATCGCCTACAGCGATTCAGTAAGCCCAGAGAAGCTTGGGATTAGAGCAAAAATAACCGTTTTTTTTGGGCCGGAAAATAAATAAATAAATAAAATCGGCAGACGCGCGGTGATAAGCCACTTTTCGGCACTGATCGCCAGTTTTTCAAACACGCTCAATTCTATAAGCCCTGATCAGCTTATTGCGGCTGATCGCCACTTTAAAATTGCTGTTTCTTCTCCAAATTGTCCAGCCACAAAAGTTGGAAAGAAGGTGGGGTGAAGCTGCGATGAAAATAAAATGCATGTGTCCCAGAGCTGATATCCATTAATATCAGCACCAGAGACCCCCGGCATGAATCCGATGCATAAAAAATGCATTTACAGGCAACTTCATTACCGCCAAGGCAATGAAGGGGTTATATACCCGTGCCAGGCTTATTGCGGGTAGCGGGGGTGGGTGAAGGTGGTATTTGGCCCTGGGTGGGTGTTTAGGCCTTGCCAGGGGGTTGTGGGATGACTTAACCTCTTCTTTAACTTAGCGGTTAATACCGCTAAGGTAATGAAGGGGTTAACCCCTCCCACTACCCCCCCCACCCGGTAGGCCTAAACACCCATCCTTGGGGCCAATACCCCGTTCACCCACCCCCGCTACCCACAATAAACAAAAATACACATAACAGCCCCACTGGCCACCTCCTAGGTCCCTAATAAACCATTACAATATTCATAAAACCATTATTTTGTTTACACCCAGGATTATTACATGGGATTAGGGCTATGTTATTCAGTGAGGGGTTGTATGTTTGTATTCGTAGGGACAGGCAAGGCCGGAGTCAGATGAGGTTCTCCTGCCTCTGTCCTCCCTGTCTCCTGACCCTTCCTGTAGCCGGACAAAGAAGAAGAAGCAGGCACACGGTCTTACTCAAAGGAGGTTTAATATGCCATAAAGTCCAACGTTTCGGCAGTCAAGGTGAAGGCTACAAACACAAGAAACAGTCACAATATATACCACCCCCCTGATACTCAGCCCTCCCCGCTCTGCCACATAACCAGGATGTTGACGCCCACCTGATGACATCAGAGCTACCATATGGCGCCCCCTAGTGACGTCAGACGTCTAGGTCTAAATCCCTGGCAATACAGCATAGAGCTGTCTTGGAGGACTGCAGCCACAGCCACACCTCTCCCCAGACTGAATACTCCCCCATGATGACGTCAGCGTGACCCGGCAGTCAGGGGGGGGTAAGGGGGGGCGGGCGTGTACCAATCAAGACTGTACTCACAGGGCTGGACAAAGATGTATCCGTCGCCATGGGATTAGTTTCAGAGCAGGGAGGAGTGAGACACTCCTATAAATCACCCTGAAAGTGTAAATTAACCACACACCAAAATATTAATAAAGCATATGTGCACAAAACTAATACAGCAATATACTATTAAAACATGTGACTGTATACTGCTGATGACATCAGTATAATCCTGCAAAGTTACAGTGAAATGCCACATAAGAATATGCAGTACATCAGTATTTAGAATATACTAGTGTGTATACTGCACCGACACACTTTATTCGAGCAAATACCCGGTATGTACCTGGCAGATACCTGGAATGCGCCGCTCCTCACCTCTGACAAGCCCCGTTGCATTTGCCTTCCCAGCCTGGGTTCATGCCTGGCTGACGGGCGGCTGATCTGTTAAATGATAATGATTAGGATTTAATAGGCTGCAATGCTTCGCGTGTCTACCAGATGGCATAAATTCATGAATTGTAATGCAGTATATATATATGTACTGTGCAGTATTGCAGCCAGCGGGAATAAAATGCTTCAATCCCTGCCGGAAAATAACTCAATGCACTCGGGCAGAAAACAGTCACAAACCTCAATACACCCGAGTATACCCGAATTCGTGGGACTAGCCGAGCTCGAATAAAGTGTGTCGCCAGTGTACCTAGGTCAGAAATGGGTACACACAACCGGGGGGGGGGGGAGGGGAAGAGAGGATGGGGAAGGGGGAGGGAGGGAGGGAGGGGAAGGGGGAGGGAGGGAGGGGAAGGGAGAGGGAGGGAGGGGAAAAAAAGAATGGAAAAAAAACACACAAAAAGGATAATCTTCCCAATTGTTAAGTGCAGAGTCCATGGATGGTGCAAGATCAAATATGCCTGTAGAAAGACAAAAAATTACCTTCTATTAAGGAAGCATTTTAAATTCTGTTGCTCATTAAGACCCATACCGTTGCTGGTATTTAAAGCATGTATCCAGAATGCTTCACGTCTCAATAAGAAAGTCTCCCTATCTGGAGTGCCTTGTCTAGGTGCTACTGTCTCAATACCCATGATGCGTAAAGAGGCAACATTATGATTGTGTTCCACACAGTGTTGCACAAGAATAGAGGGATCCGTACCTTTTCGAATTACACTTTTATGTTCAATGAACCTTGTTTTTAACATTCTTATGGTCTTACCCACATAAAGAAGACCACATGGACACTTTATTACGTACACTACATATTCAGATCTACATGTGATTCTATTTTTGATTTTTATGATCCTCCCGCTTTGGGGGTGACTGAATTGACTACCGGTAGTCAGACTGTTACAGACCGAGCAGCTCATGCATCAAAAGTTACCCGGTCTGCCACCCTCCAGAAAATGAGGAGTTCTGTAGTTACCCTCATTATCTGTATGCATCAGGCTATCCGCCAGATTTCTCCCTCTTTTGAATACCACCATTGGTGGTGCACAGCAACTTTCAGATAATATATCATCATTTTGCAGAATATGCCAGTGTTTAAGAATGGTAGATTTAATAAAACCACCAGCTTGACTGTATATAGTGGTAAATACAAGCCCGTCCTCCTTCTTATTTTTGGTAGCACTTACCTCTTTATCCAGTGCCCGGTTTAACACAGCAGGAGGATATACGCAGGTACACTGGCGACACAGTTTATTACACTGCGGCCAGATCCGCAAGCCGGGAGATTTCCCGGCTTGCTAGTGGCCGCCCCTCGGCGTGCCGCGCGTCATAGACGCGCGGTCACGCGTCTTCGGGAGCGTGCGCCCCCTGCACGCGCGTCCAGGGGCTCCCCGAGGGAGCCCTGGTGTCCCGCGATCGCGGGACAGCGGCAGGGGGTTCCGGGGGACCCGGCAGCGGTAGGGAGAGCGCCCCGATCGGAGGGCGCTCTTCCGCTGCTTCGGCGCGCGCCCGTCACTCTCGGGCGCGCGCCAGGCTACTGCTGCGGCACAGAACGGGCAAATGCTCGAATAAACTGTGCCGCAGCAGTAGATATCCCCTAGCCAGGAATCTACCACGTAGTTCTCCAATAGCTGGTTTAATATGATCCTTCCTGCTCGTGATTTTGCAGACCTGGACTTTCTGTGAAAAAGGTAATGCATCAATAAGAGAAGGAGGATGATGGCTATCTGCCCTTAAAATTGCATTTCTGTCTGTATCCTTTCTAAAAAGATCAGTATGTAACTCCCCATTAGTCTGTGTAATGAGGACGTCTAAAAATGAGAGTTGCTGTGTACTCCATGTATTAGTGAGGAGGACCGGTGAATGGAGACCATTAAGATACTCAAAAAAAGATAACAGCTGATCCTCCGTACCTGTCCATATGAAAAACATCATCAATATATCTGTAATAGCTTTTAATATGCACCAGAAAGTCTGATTTGTAGATGTACTGCTCTTCGACATGTGTCATGTATATGTTGGCGTAAGCAGGGGCCATACAGTATTACTCCCCTTAATCTGCAGGAAGAAATCACTCTCAAATCTAAAATAATTTTTATAGAGAATGAAATGTAAAATGAGCATAATGTATTCAATTGGAACAGTATCACTATAATGGCGAATGAGGGTGGCCTTGATTATCTCAAGACCTTCAACATGGGGGATTATTGTATAAAGGCTAGACAAATCTAAACTAACCAGAATATGATTAGTCCCATCACCAGGTGAGTTTTTTAATTTGTCAAGGAAATCAAACGTGTCTTTGATGTATGAGTTGGCTGTCTGTGCTATAGGTTGTAGAAATGTGTCTACAATTTTTTCAAGGGGTTGATTTAATGAATTAATAGCAGCTATAATAGGCCGCCCCGGGGGATTGTTTAAATTCTTGTGTATTTTGGGCAAGGTACAGTATAGAAAATAGGGCATTTAGGATGCAACATAGTTAGAAACTCAGATTCAGGCTCTGTTATCCACCGGTTATTAACCCCCATTTGGATAATTTCCTTAATTTCTCTCACATAGTTAAAGGTAGGGTCCCTATCCAATTTAATGTAGCAGTTAATGTCACTCAGTTGTCTGATGGTTTCAGCCTTATAATCTGAGTAATTCTGCACTACTAGGGCACCCCCCTTGTCCGCACGCTTAATAATAATCTCATTATTATTAGTCAACATTTTTAATGCTTCCTTTTCCTGAACAGACATATTGTATGTAGCCCTATGTTTGGTTTTTTTGTACCTTGCAAAGTCCCCCTTAACCAGTCGTATATATGTGCTGACTGATTGATTTTTAAATGGCGGGACAAAAGTGGATTTGAGCTTGCACATTTTGGTACCTTGATAAGAAGCCGAATTATCTGTCCCTTGCTGGTCAGTGGCCAAATTAACTGTCCCTTGTTGTTCATAGGAGGATTACCTGTCCCTGGTTGGATATTGGAATGCACCGATTCTGTAGACCTGTTACAAAAAAATGATTTAAGGTTTAATACACGTTCAAATTTAAATAGGTCAACCTCCAAATCAAAATCATTAAACAATGTAGTAGGTACATATGAGGGCCCCCTAGCTAAGACAGACATTTCACATTGATTAAGAGTGTAATCAGACAGATTAACAACCAAGGTGTCCATACTCATTTCTGCTCCATTGTACGTAGGGGATAGGGTGATCTTCCCCTTCCCCTGGCCCCCGCGTCTAATTTTCCTTTTCCTTTCTCCTTGTCCTTGGATTGGCCTAAAAAAGGGGCCGGACTTTGGCCTCTCTGACGTTCTGTTGAGGAATGGGCTTCAGAGTCACTGGTGTGGACTTCTTGGACTCCCTGGGGTGCTCTCCCTCTTTGGTTTTTGCGTTGTTTGGGGTCTTGCTTCAGCCACGGGTATACTCTTCCATCTTTATAGTCATTAACAACTTTTTTGAATTTCAACTTCTTAAAGTGAATAAGATCACTTTTAATTTTTTTCCAGCTTGGTCTTAAGACTATCCAATGATTGTACAACGTCAGTACCAGGGCTAGACTGTTCAATGAGGATTTCCACTTTGAGTATATCCTTCCTTGTATGGCTAAGTTGTTCCCCCACCTCCTCAATAACCAAAATATTCAAGTCCAAAGAGGCCCTATTAAAGCTGCAGTTCAGTCTTTTTTTTTTTTATTTTTTTTTTTACTTCAATAGTTTCATGTGTGCAATCTCTAATTACCTAAAGAACTGTATAGCTGCAGGTCAATTCGTTCTCCATGTATTGATAGGCGAAATTTGGTGACATAATTAGTGAAGGGATCTGTTTTTCTTCTGCTTCTGTCTCTCAGTGGAAGCTCATGAATATTCATGAGCACTCCTGCATTGACATGTGCTAGAGGGAGGGCAGGGCTGACAAAGGGGTGTGCCAGGGCTTGTGACAGGACATGAAGGGGCAGTGCCTTAGCAAATGGCTGTTAAAATAGAATAGAAGAAAATTGGTCTTTCAAAGTTGTTTTTTTAAAAACAGAAAATGCTAAAAGTATTTTTTCTTACTACAGAACTGATTTATTAAAAAAAACACACATGCAGGATATTGACTGAACTGCAGCTTTAAAGCATTGTCCTGCATACAGATCAGAGGCGAAGAATGGATATGGATACCCGATGTGAAGCTGGAAATAAGACCGAGAACAATACCGAAAAGACCGTTTCGAGTGATGAAATAGCCGTAACTGTGTAACTCTTCCAATTACCTGCAACTTCATGCAAAGAAATAGCAATGCTTGTTTTTAACGTGTTAGCGCCAAGGGGGAATTCAACTGCTGAGAGGTTAAGGGAGTTACTCACCCAAACTCAGCGACGCTTCTGTGTCTCTGTGATAACTCCCCCAGGACATGCCTGGAAACCAGAGGTAACTCAATGTATTTTTGATAAATAGAAACTTGACCTCGGAGACTGTGAGACCCCTCTCCTTCCCCCCCTTCCCTTGGCTTCCCAAACCCCACCATAACCAATACACAAATAACCACAAACACGAGGTCTGGCGGCCGCTGCTTTTTAGTAAAACTTCAATTAACCTAATTAGTGCCAACCCCCTGCCAGAGTGCTTGCTCATTGGGTAAAGGCCAAAGGTACCCGATCCAATGGCCCATAACTCCCCCCTAGCCGGGCCCCGCCTGTCTGGCGAGAATGGGCCCAGGAACGCACGTGTAAATGAGCCGCGCCGACTCGCCACTCCCAGCCACTTTTTATTTTATTTCTGTTATTCATTTTCATTGTTTATTTATTCTTTTTTTTTCTTTTAAACACGTACAACCAACATATTTACCAGTATTCACAATAAAGGGCAGGGTGGGCGGGACTCCCATGGCAGGGCGTAGACTGACCCCGCGCCTCTGTCTAATTCTAACCTCCCTGGCCCTTCCCCCGGCTGTGTCACGTCACTGCCAGAGGGGGGGGGGGGAAGGCCGAGGGGGACGTAGTCCACACTCACAGGTAAGGGAGAGCCTAGTCCCTCTGGTCATAGCGCCCGGTCACCGAGGGCTCAAGACTACTTTTCTGGGTTATTTTGAAATGAGCTACACTGGGGAATATTTAGGGGTCTCCCCAAACAAAGAGAGAACATTTAGGGGTCTCTCCAGACACAGAGAACCCCACACACTTAGATCTGAGGTTTGTGCCCCTATTAGGCCTGGGCCTATTAGTAAGTTCAAGCTCGCTGAGGTGGGCTGAGCCGCGCTGAGCAGATGCACAAACCCCCTGCATCTGTCATCAGCGCGGCTATAGTTTCCCCCTCCGCATGCGTGCTCATGCGTGCAGAGGCTCAGAAACTTTGCCGAGACAGGCAAGTTTCAAATTTGCCGCTCGGGGAAGCGAAGAAGCGGTCACGTGACCGCTCCCATCCAATGGGAGCGGGGACTAGCCCCGCTTCCCGCTCCGCCTCCTGACACGCCTCCGCTCTGCCTCTGCTCGGCCTCCACCCCGCCCCCAGAGCGCGCTCACTGCCTCGCCTGCAAGGACAGAAAAAAACACAATTTTCAGCAGGCGAGGCAGAGCAGGAGCGCGGCTCAGTGCGGCTGAACCCTCTATGTCCCAGGCCTTACATGGGGGGGGGGAGAGAAATACATAGAAACAAAAATAAGGAGGGACAGAGATAAATAAAAGAGATAAGATTAAAGGGGGAGAGAGAGACTGACAGGAGAGGGAAAGGAAAGGCAGAGAGTAGGGAGACTTCTCACCCAAGGTGATGAAACAGCTGTGACACATGGACACCTTCTCTGGGAAACCTTCCACTACCCATGTGACATTACACCTCCACCGTAGGGGGTCCTGCGTCTGGGGAGGGTGTGTGTAAAGGATCCTGGGGAGGGACGTATAACGGAGTTCTGGGGAGGGGTATATAATGGGTACTGGGCCTGGTGAGGTGGGTATAACGGGTACTGGGCCTGGGGAGGGGTGTATAACAGGGTACTGGGCCTGGGGAGGGGTATATAACAGGGTACTGGGCCTTGGGAGGGGTGTATAACTGGGTACTGGGCCTGGGGAGGGGTGTATAACAGGGTACTGGGCCTTGGGAGGGGTATATAACAGGGTACTGGGCCTGGGGAGGGGTGTATAACAGGGTATTGGGCCTGGGGAGGGGTGTATAACTGGGTACTTGGCCTGGGGAGGTGGGTATAACGGGTATTTGCCCCGTGGAGGGCGGTATAACGTGGTATTGGGGGGGGGGGGTATAGGTGGCACAGGAGCTCTTGCGATACAGAGTATCACTGTCCCTGGTTACAAACACTTCATGTCTCCTGCAGGTCAGGACACGCACGAAGGTGGAGCCCTTCGTGCCACCAGGCGACGAGGCGGGCTACGAGGCGGACGATGAGGCATACGACAAAGCGGGCGTCAAGTGGTGCGAAGAGGTGGGCTACAAGGCGGCCGATGAGGCAGACGACGAAGCGGATGTCAAGTCTGGCGACGAGGTGGGCCATGGCGAAGGAGAATACGAGAGGTGTGGACGGATCTGCTGCTTCACCTTTTTTAGGCGGAGAAGACCCCGGGAGCAGGTAGCAGAGGAGCCAGGGCGTAGATACAGGGGTATTCTAGGGGCCCTGAGAAGTTGGTTTGACCGCAGGAGAGGCAGATAAGATCAGGAAGGCTGCGGGAGGGGCAGGTACTAGAGGGAGATAGGGATATTGGGCGTGAGAGGGTGAGAGAGAACAAGGAGCAGGGCCGGAGCACGGGTTTCATGCGCCCGAGGCGAAACTTAAAATTTGTGCCCCAGTTGTATAAAAAATAATAAGATAAATAAAATAATAAAATAAACAGTGGCGTAGCTATCGGGGCTGCAGGGGGTGCGACCGCACCCCAGCGCGACGCAAAATAAAAATAAAAAGGCGCCAAAATACTAGATAAAAAAAAATTAAAATAAATTTAAAAAAAAAAAAGATAAATAAATTAGAAATAATAAGAGGAAAAAATAATAATGATTATTAATGCGCCCCTAGGAGCTCTGCGCGCTAGGCGACCGCCTAATGGATGGCTGGCCCTGCGAGGTATGCGGGAGGAAAAGGGGTGAATGGGATAGATATGCAGGGGGATGGGGGAGCAGGTGAGTTATACACAGTTGCACAAGGGCCCCATCACCCGCATCTCTATATACCGAGTGTACCCCTGTGTATAACAACGCTGATCTGTGCTGCTCCATCTGATCTCACTGCGCAGTGATCCAGGGACCATCCGATCGCCATTTAATGGGGTCAGGAAGGAATTTATTTCCCCCATTGCACAGCAGGGGTTATGTTTCGCCTTCCTCTGGATCACAGCAACAAACTGCCCTTTGTGCATGAATTATCAGTGAGATCTTTATACACCCTGCATTGGTCTTCACCCATTCGCTGCCGGAGGGGCCTGCAGTGCATTGCTCTGCGTGTTACTATATCGCTCTGCAATGTGCTGCAGGCCCCTCCCAGCAAAGAGATTAATTATTTAAATAAAATACTCTCTTTAATCAAACCTATGTGTAGTGTCATTTCTATCCGTTGTATCTATTGCTAACAGCTCAGTGATTCTTCCCCAGGACGCTGCACTAGTGTCACGCTGCCAAGCCCGGGTGTGAAGAAGGTTTATAGGGTCACATATACACTTCTGCCAAAACACGAGTGCAAACAGGAAGCCCCTCTGATCTGTGCAAGATCTGTCATATCTTTTATTACACAAAACGGTATCTAAAAAGGTAAAAATAACATACATAGGATTCTGCTACAAATATCTCTCTAATTACAAACCAATTTGCAAATCATTCAGATTAGAGTCAAGCGAAAGAAAGGGTTAAGTATCTCATGTACAGTATATGCAGTGTAGGCTGTTCTGCAGCATTACATGCAGGGGGCAAAGGTTAGGAGATATAAGTAATGCTGATCTCAGAGCTGACCGGCTGACCTGCTCTACTGGCTGACCGGCTGACCTGCTCTACCGGCTGACCTGCTCTACCGGCTGACCGGCTGACCTGCTCTACCGGCTGACCGGCTGACCTGCTCTACTGGCTGACCGGCTTCTCTTCTTTCAGCTAAATGACCTGAATTGTGGCCCCTGTATCTCCCAATTAAACATTTTATTGGCATATTCTTGTTTGACTCGTTCTATACAGACATTTTCTATATATTCACTGTGGGATTTGATAACATCTGTAAGATCACTCAGAATATCACATTCTGTAGGTTTGTGCTGAAGATTTTTCCATTCTCAATTTACTTAATATTCGTTTTTGGCATCAATTATTTATATCGAGTCCAAAATACCTTTATACAGAATGCTGTTCCCTTTAGCCCACAAATGCTGCTTCATTAAAGCCCATGGGTGGCACTTTATGCATTCTCAAACTTTTAGGCAACATCCCTAATTTCCAAAAGTGGGATTAAATCTGTACATATTTAAATGGTTAATTTTCTTACTCAGACTCCTAAATCCCTCCCCAAATATATCCGTTTCACATAAAAGTGTGTGCGCTTCTCCTTCCGCCTAACTGGCACGTCGTCCTTACGGGCGCCACTCCATGTAACTCCACGCTGCCCTCCAGTGGCAAAAGAAATAAGATACATTTACTATACTCGTCTGGCAGCTGCTCCCGTATAAGGTGGGTAACTCTGTATTAGGGGTCTTGGTAGACTATATTTTATACTTATGTCGGATAGATGAGGAATTAATATTCCTAACGGGTTATTGTGAGAGGCCTTAGATCTTACCCTATATGCACGCAGCCCTCGCCTCTCTGACCTTGAACACATACTTCAATCTGATTTTTGAGACTTGAAACTGGATTTCCCAAAACAAACTGATTTTAAACACTGACAAGACTGTAACAATGGTATTTGGGACCAGAGCTAAATTGCTAAAGCTACCAATGACAGAGCTTCAGATAAAAACCAGCTCTAAAACCATCCTAGCCCCTGTTACTTGTTTGAAATATCTGGGCATTCAACTCCCATTTAACATTTGGGTTGCACATTGATACCCTGACATCCAAATCCTATGCCAAACTAGGTGTACTTTAAAGGAACAAATCCTCCCTAAGGCCCTCATGCAGTAAGCAGCGATAAGCCACTTATCACCAGCTTATCGCCAAAAAAGCCACACTGATACACACACACACACAGATACAGACACACTGATACACACACCCACCCACTGATACACTGATACACTGATACACACACACACACACTGATACACACACACACCCACACACACCCACAACCACACACACACACACACACACACACACACACACACACACACACACACACACACACACTGATATACACACACACACACACACACACAGATACACACACACACAGATACACACACACACAGATACACAAACACACAGAAATACACACAGATACACACACACTGATTCACACACACACACACACACCCACTGATACACACACACACACACACACACACACACTGATACACACACACACACCCACTGATACACACACACACACCCACACCCACTGATATACACACACACACACACACAGATACACACAGATACACACACACACGCACACAGATACACACACACACAGATACACAAACACACAGAAATACACACAGATACACACACACACACACACACACACACACACACACAGATTCACACACACACACTGATACACACACACACACACACACACACACACACACAGATACACAAACACACAGAAATACACACAGATACACACACACACACACTGATTCACACACACACACACACACACACACACACACACACACACACACACACACACACACACACACACACACACACACACACACACACACACACCCACTGATACACACACACACACACACACACACAGATACACACAGATACACACGCACACAGATACACACAAACACACACAGATACACAAACACACAGAAATACACACAGATACACACACACACACACACACACACACACACACACACACACACACACACACACACACACACACACCCACTGACACACACACACACACCCACTGATACACACACACACACACACACACACACACACACAGATACACACACACACACACACACACACACACAGATACACACACACACACGCACACACACACAGATACACACAGATACACACGCACACAGATACACACAAACACACACAGATACACAAACACACAGAAATACACACAGATACACACACACACACACACACACACACACTGATTCACACACACACACACACACACACACACACACACACACACACACACACACACACACACACACACACACACACACACACACTGAAACACACACACACACACACTGATACACACACACACTGATACACACACACTGATACACACACACACAGAGATACACCCCGCCTCCCCCTGCACCGCCTGCGACCGCGCAGCAACCACTGCCCGCCCCCGAGCGCATCTCCCACACCAAGGGGACGGGGGGAAGTGAGCGCCGGGGGGCAAAGCTGTGAGCGACGGGGGACAAAGCTGTGAGCGCCGGGGGGGCAAAGGTGGGAGCGCCGGGGGGGCAAAGCTGTGAGCGCCGGGGGGGCAAAGCTGTGAGCGCCGGGGGTGGCAAAGGTGGGAGCGCCGGGGGGCAAAGGTGGGAGTGCCGATGGGGCAAAGGTGGGAGCGCCGGGGGGCAAAGGTGGGAGCGCCGGGGGGGCAAAGGTGGGAGCGCCGATGGGGCAATGGTGGGAGCGCCGGGGGGGCAATGGTGGGAGCGCCGGGGGGCAAAGGTACAAGGTGGTACAAAGGTAGGCGCAGCCCCGCTACCACCTCCTATTACCCCCCCTGGCTGGGACCCGGGACAGAAAGGGGACACTCACCGCGAACAGAGGAGCCGGGAGCGGGAAGACACGTGTGCTCTGCACAAAGCGGAAGTCCCGCCCCCGGCTTCCTCTGACCTGCCTGCAACCAATCCCCTGCGGGCCGGCCGGCATTCTAAGTCCCGCCCCCGGCATCATCATTCATCCAATCCCATGCGGGCCGGCTGGCATTCTAAGTCCCGCCCCCGGCATTCTCCTTCATTCAGTCTCCCCGGCAGCATTCACACACACACATAGAAAATACTTACCGGCCGCCGCATTCTCCTCACCGCCGCTGCCCCGCAATACCGGGACCAGGGACAAAAACCGGGACATAACCGGGACGGAGCAGAAAAAAACGGGACTGTCCCGGCAAAACCGGGACGAATGGTCACCCTACTTACAGACTATTCACTTGAGTGGACCATAAAGTGTCTTATAGAGGGAACTCTAAGGTGTCTTAAGATGCATTAAGATATATTATGTATGTAAATATTTATTTATATAGCGCTTTATAAGAGAGGCAATACAGTACAGAGAATTATAGTACAATAAGTGCAACAAACAAAATCAGACA
Organism: Ascaphus truei; assembly: GCF_040206685.1. Taxonomy (NCBI): domain Eukaryota; kingdom Metazoa; phylum Chordata; class Amphibia; order Anura; family Ascaphidae; genus Ascaphus; species Ascaphus truei. Next base: position 8,500,497 of record NC_134498.1, read on the forward strand.
ATAGGAAAGGAAATCCCTGGCCTGCAGAGCTTACAGTCTTAATGCTAGATCCATGGAACTCTGTTGTGTTTACGCTAATAATGGGACATTCCTGAAATTGGTACCTGACCCTGTGTGGTAGGCAGAGACACAGGGGCAGTGCCTGCCAATATCATAAAGAGCAGTGCACTTCCTATTTAGTAGAAGTGTGTGTCAGAGTTAAGAGTTCAGTCCAGAGTTAGAGTCTGCTGAGTCTGTCACCTGGCTGGCCCAGGGTGACAGAGAGAGCCTATATCAATTGGCCGTTGGAGAAGGGGAGCCATCAGCCTCTGAGTAGAGCTGATGCAACCTTAGTTAGGGAGGTGGACCAATTCCTCTCACCCTGTTTAGGGGGCGAGGGAAGAGCTAGCCCCACCCTGGGTGCCCTTGACCTGGGGTGGTGGCAGGGACACAGAGACCATCCTGAGGGAGAGCAGTCCTGTGTGGAGGAAGACACCCTGTACCTGATTGACAGTCTTGTTGCTGCTATTCTGCTGCTGTGAATAAAGATGAAAGGGTAGGGGAGGGTTAATTCCCTCTTGTGATGCTAACCAGGAGTAGGCAATGTTTGATCATGATATAAAAATATAAACATCTTCATAGCATAGGACAGTTCATAAGACTCAGGATTCCAGATAGTCCAATGTTAAACACACTCCCATAGATTATGCCACTAGCCATATAGGTAAGTCTTATGTGGTGGTCTAGGTAACCGTGTGTGGGACTGATCACATAAATGAAGTAAATGGATTACTCACTGCTGACCTTGAGGATATCCTGGTCCTGTCCTGCGTGCTCCTACCAAGGAACAATTGAAGAGAGTACAGGGAAAACGGCGGTGCATCTGCTGCTGCTGCTGAAGATTGGACACCACAAACTGCAAACCACAAAATATCCTAGGTGCAAAAATTTATTTTAGGGCATAGTAACAGCCAAAAAGAACACTCTGACGCGTTTCCCGTGGTATCCCACGCTTTATCAAAGAGTAAAATCACTTACAACGATCACATACTTAAATACCCACAATTCCCTCTCCTCTCCTATGACGCTGTGTAATTTGGGCCAATCGGAAGCGTGGGAGGCGTCACTCCCCTCTAGCTGGTGTAAGGCACATTAGCCTGAAGCAAACCCAGCTGTGCTTCACAGTGCAATTGCATGGGAGGTGAATGTATCCTCCCCTTGATGACGCGACGGCCCTTCTGGCCAATCATAGGCCTTAAAAAACGGGACGTCCTAAATGTAAACAAAGACTGACTGACAGCTTTATCCAAGAAAAGGAAATGGTGGGTATACTCCTAAGAACAAATAACATTAGGATCATCGCTCAAGACACATTAAATCAGTATGTCTAGCACTGTTCAACACTGCAATATATAAAGGAACAATGATCCATATAATGAAGTAAGACAATTAAAAAAACACTATTAACACTATAGTGGAGTAGTACATAAAAACACACAAATTGCTGTGTATTACCCTCACAGTACACACAGAAAATATATACAGTTAGAACCTAAGTTAGGAATAATTGCCACATATGCATGATATCTAGATCATGCTAAATCTTTCTAGTTAAACATAATGATATTCAAAATGACAATGTAGTTTAGCAGGATAGGGTCCTATGGACTATATGGTTACAAGAAGATCAAAAATGATTGTACCATCAAACACGGATCTAGGTGCAGTACAATTTACAAGTTTAAGCTAAGATAAGGAATTAATTTCAATACATTTGTATTCTTGAAATAAGGACACTTAGCCTTGAATATCATTTGATTAAAATAATCAATTTGGTAAACTCATTATACCGTGGTGTAACTTTCAATATTAGGTATAATTGGATCAAACAATATTGCACGTATTGCAAACTTGTGTCTTTTATAATCACAGACTCTTTACTTTAGTCATTTTTCTACCCTCTTTATAAAAAATGCTGCAGTTCCCAGTCTACATTGAGCCCTTGAGGGGTCCTGGTATTAAATTGAAACATCCAATACATCTCACGTTTATTTAAGATGTTTAGCCTGTCACCCCCTCTTTTTAACATTTCTACATACTCAATTGCCATGAATTTGAAATTTAATAGCCCGCCCTGGGGACAATCTACAAAATGTCTTGACACTGGATGTTGTATGTCTTTGATTCTGATGAATCTCACGTGTTCCATTATTCGCTGTTTTAATGGTCTTATTGTCCTGCCAATGTATCCCTTAGAGCATTTACACCAAATATAATAAACTACAAATTGTGTATTGCAATTTATGAAAGTACTGATCTCATAGGGTTTTTTTTAATCTGTGAACTTCAATGTTTTTGGCTGGCCTTGCATATTTGCAGATCTTACATTGGCCACATCTGAAAAAGCCTTTTGTTTTTATCAATGTAGTAGTTTGAACATTGGGAGTAAAGAGACTGGGGGAAAGATAATTTCCAAGTGTTTTTGCTTTCGTAAAGACTGTTCTTGGGCCCTGTTTGATAAACGGGATAAAATCATTGTCAAGGTGTAAAATATTCCAATGTCTGCTTATGATGCTCTTAATTTGTTGTGCTTGTGTGCTATATTTAGTTATGAAAAAAGGGGTTCCCAAGTCATTTGTGTTTTGATTCAAATTCCTTTTAGCCGTCCTTTTAATTGTTTTAGCCCCACAATTAGCAATAAGACAATCCCTATTTGATTTTAATGCAGATTCAAAAGCATTTTTTAGAGTTATTTCATCATACCCACGTTGTTTAAATCTCTCATTCAGGCTCCTAGAGTGGTCAATGAATGTCTCATCCGAAGAACAAATTCTTCTAAGTCTCATATACAGTATTGACTTTTTGGAATGCCTTTTATTAATGGCCTTGGATGACTTCTGTCAAATCTCAAAAAAGTATTCCGTGAATTGATTTTCCTGTACACCTCCATCTGGATGGTACAGGATAAATCAATATATAAATGTACATCTAAATAATTTATACTTGTGGGGTGATTTTCAAATGTAAAGTTCAGAATAAACTGATTGGTGTTGAGTATATCGATGAATGTACCTAACATATCAATAGTACCGTCCCAAATGAGGATCAGGTCATCGATATATCTCTTAAAAAAGATAATGTGATTTCTAAACAAATTATTACTACCATAAATGTGAGTGCTCTCCCAAAAACCCATAAATAAATTCGCATAAGATGGGGCAAAAGAAGTCCCCATTGCTGTACCCCGTGATTGAAGAAAAAAGTGATTGTCAAACATAAAATAATTGTGATTAAGAAGAAATTTAATGGAATCTAACAAAAAAAATTGTTGTGCTCCCGATAGATCCGATTTGTGTAGGTAGTGTTGGACAGCAGTCATCCCCTGGTCATGGTCAATGATGCTATAAAGGGATGAGACATCCATTGTGACCCAGCGATAGGTACTAGACCACTGTACTTCTTTGAGTGATTTAATTAAATCAGCTGTATCTCTAATGTACGATGGTAAAAACCTAACTAGAGGTTGCAGGAATGAGTCAACGTACCGAGAGAGACCATCTCCCAAAGATCCAATGCTGGAGACTATAGGACGCCCCGGAGGGTTCTCCAATGACTTGTGGATCTTTGGGAGATGGTGAAATATCGGCACGATGGGACATGGAGGTAACAAATAATCATATTCATGTCTATTTATAACTTGCAAAATTTTTCCCAGTTCTAACAATTCAACCAGTTCTTTCCTAAATGAGACAGTAGGATTACATGGTAATCTAGAATACGATACAGTATCATTGAGTTGGCGCAAAGCTTCTAACTCATAGGATTGTGAGGATTGGACAATAATGGCCCCCCCGTGTCTGCGTTTTTGATTATAAGTGACTTGTTTTTTTGTAGATCACTTAATTGTTGATGTTCTGAACGGGAGAGATTGGTAATGTGTGTTCCAATTGACACATTTTTTGCTAACAAATTAAGATCTCTCTCAACTAATCGTTCAAACGTAGACAAGTGGGGGCCTTTTGCAAAATTGGGACAGAATAATGACTTCTTTTTGAAGCCTGTGTGGATGTTGTCTAAGAAGGAGTTAAGATCAACATTTATGTATTCATCAGAACAGTCATCTTGTTCCATGAGTAGATTGTCCAAATCTTGAATGACACTTATTTCTTGAAACGAAAGTGTTTTCTCCTGATGGTCGATTGTGGGAGATGTATCTTCCAATGGGCTTGTCTGTGATGGTAAAGCATTCAATTCATCCACATTTTTAGCAAAAAAAAAATTTAAACTAAGTTTCCTAGTAAATTTTTGTACATCTATCATGGTATCAAACAGGGAAAAAGAGCATCATAAGCAGACATTGGAATATTTTACACCTTGACAATGATTTGATCCCGTTTATCAAACAGGGCCCAAGAACAGTCTTTACGAAAGCAAAAACACTTGGAAATTATCTTTCCCACAGTCTCTTTACTCCCAATGTTCAAACTACTACATTGATAAAAACAAAAGGCTTTTTCAGATGTGGCCAATGTAAGATCTGCAAATATGCAAGGCCAGCCAAAAACATTGAAGTTCACAGATTAAAAAAACCCTGTACTCTCTTCAGTTGCTGTGAATAAAGAGCTGCGGCTGCTTTTAAAGATATACAGTGTGAGACTGGAATCTCTCATCCCCGAGGGGAGGGGGGGGACTCTCTGGAAGGATTCCACCCGTATTCCTGGGGCTCAGAGATGGAGGCGCTGCACCATTACATACATAGTTACATAGTTACATAATAGATGAGGTTGAAAAAAGACGTACGTCCATCAAGTTCAACCTATGCTAAATTCAGACAACAGATACTTAATTCTATATCTATACTTACTTATTGATCCAGAGGAAGGCAAACAAAAAACCCCATTAAGGGGAAAAATTAATTCCTTCCTGACTCCAAGAATTGGCAATCGGATTAATCCCTGGATCAACATCCTTCCCATATATACTTATTTGGTATATCCCTGTATACCTTTCCCATCTAAAAAGATGTCCAACCTTTTTTTGAACAAATCTATTGTATCTGCCATCACAGTCTCCATGGGTAATGAATTCCACATTTTAACTGCCCTTACTGTAAAGAACCCTTTCCTTTGTTGCTGGTGAAATTTCCTTTCCTCCAAACTTAAGGGATGGCCCCGAGTCCTTTGTACTGCCCGTGGGATGAATAGTTCTTTTGAAAGCTCCTTGTATTGTCCCTGAATATATTTGTATATAGTTATCATATCCCCTCTTAGACGCCTCTTTTCTAATGTAAATAAATCCAATATAGCTAGCCTCTCCTCATAAGTTAGAATGTCCATCCCCTTTATTAATGTGGTGGCTCATCTCTGCACTCTCTCTAGTTCCATAATGTCTTTTCTTAGGATTGGTGCCCAAAATTGTACTCCATATTCAAGGTGTGGTCTTACTAATGCTTTGTAAAGGGGCATAATTATGTCTACTTCCCTTCCATCCATTGCCCGTTTGATGCAAGATAAGATCTTGTTTGCCTTTGCAGCTACTGCATGACATTGGGCACTATTGCTAAGCCTGCTGTCTACAAGCACTCCTAAATCCTTCTCCATCAAGGATTCCCCCAATATATCTCCATTTAATTTGTAAGTCGCCTTTTTATTCTTGAAAACAAAAAAAAGAAATATAATGCTCACTAAATCAAATAATGTGATGGTAGTATGATGGTGCCTGAGCCGTCAAGGTTGACGGTGGGTGCAACTGATGAGCTGAATTAAACTAGAATTAACCACAGCTGAGAAGTGAAGACATATTTGTTGCCACCACTTAGCAACTAGAAGCTCATTTAGGAGTGCACTCCTAGGCATTAAAACTTAACATTTATTTGGTGAATAGAATAAAATAAGTTCTTAACATAAAGTGATAATATTAACTACATACAATGTACTATGGCGGGAGGGAATGAGGAGACGATAGATGGCCAAAGTATATAGTGAGGTATGCTAATGCCTAATAGTACATAGCAAAAGCAGTAATACCAAATTGGCCTTAATTGGGGAGTGGGTTACTCAGCTGAGAAAGCTCAAAAGTGCTTGCCCTGTGTATGAGTATTGTGCGTCATGTGGCGTAGCGTACCGAGCACCCATCCTGTATTGATAAATAGCCCAAGTCAGTGTCCTGCTGATAAATATAATATTTAAGCTGATAGATATAATCACTGTATGTGCAACTCAATGACAGGTTGGTGGTACGTGAATTGATTCTGCGCCCAATGACGTTTAACAATCACTCTACTGTACATAGATGGTATACCAGGAAAGCTATTAGTAATAAAAGTCCAGGATAAACTGATACTAAACACTCTGCTAATTATTGAAGCAGTAAATAAATTGTTACTGTGGTTATTGAACAATCCGTCAATATATAATCAATACTGTGAGTACTTGTACTCAGCAAATTCCCTGTACACATGACCTTCTACCAATTCATAGAACAATTCATACATGAATAGGTGTCTGTGTGCAGCAGATGCTGGCAGGCTAGCAGTGATAATGTTAAATACCAGATAAATCGCAACAATTGGCAATCATAGTAAATGTCTGTTAGCTACAAGGTAAAATTGACACAGTGAATCATAGTACAGAGACAGGCTTCAGCAAAGAACCACTGAGTGAATAGAGCCTGTTTAAACCTGGATGCGATCGCATTTAAAATGAGCAACAGCAGAGAACACAGACACAAAGTAACGATACTACCAGTCTCTCTCAAATCCCTCGCGCTGACGTCACCACGCCAGAACGCCCTACGCGTTTCCCTCCTTGACGGAGATTCTTCAGGGGCGAGTGATAACCAGCTGATTACGGAAGCGTATTATATAGCGTCATAGGTTGCCATAGCAACCCGCGGGCCAATTGAAGGCTTGCGCAACACTTATTCCGATCAGTAGGGGACTGTATGTTAGAACAGCTGTTATTAAAGAAGTACACACTAATTTCAAACAATACAATAAGGTCTAATGAGGGTTTAAAAGAGTCACCAGCATATGGGGCAAAGGCTCATGCATGTGGGCGTCTATGAGGTTTATGAACCCATGCCGAAATGGCAGATACTAAATAGCCGTTCTGTGATATGTGGCAAAGCTTAGTCATAGCAGGCTGGAGGTATTCAGACATGTACTAGATGAAATGCATATTAAACTGTACTTAGTCCATAATCAAAGGTATACTTGCTTGCTTGCCAGTAAACTAGGGAGTATGTGCAATAAATAACATGTATATTGTTGTTATTAGTATGAGACATTTTATGGATAAATAAACATGATGTCAACTCCACTGATGATCAGATAAATGGAGTATATGTAAAACCCTCGTTTAACCCATGAGGGTACAATGTTTTTAATTTGTATATCCATTCGGCCTCACGTTTTAATAATCTGTTATTTATATCGCCACCACGTATATTGTTTTTAAGGTGGTCAATGCCTGTAAATGATAGGCACTTGATATCTCCCTGATGAATATTATTTACATGGCGTGCAACTGGTGTTTCTAATTTATTGTGGACAGAGTTTATATGTTCGAGTACTCGTTTTTTAAACTCCCTGATAGTTTTGCCAACATATCTGAGGCCACACTCACAACTCATCAAATATATTACATTGATAGTTTTACAACTTATGTAGTGTCTAATATCAAATGTTGCTGATTTATCATTTCAGAATCCTTAATCGCTTATTCAAGTCTCAGGCTCAGACTTGGTGGGAGGTCTCTAGTTTGCAGAATTATGATACACAAGATATGATCCCTCGGGGCTTACGGATAGGCCTCTCTCCAGCGTATCATATAACCACTGTTGAGTTCACACAGCAATGGGAAAAAATATTAACAACCTGTTCCCAGTCTTTGATCAAATTATTGGTTGAAACTCAACAGACTAGGTTATTAAATATACAAAAAGAGTTGGATATACAATTACGCAAACTAGATGACTTTAGATCCCACAAAGATTTTGATGATATGGAATCTAAACTCCAAAGAGAGGTTGATAAGTTTAGAAATGAAATAAAAGAAAGGAAACATAGAAAATTTCAGAGGGATGCCTTAGATTACAGTTTACATCAGGTGTACAGTTATAAAAAATCCCAGAAGAGAAGACAAACCACGATTAATTACTCTTCCTCAGAGGCTGAGAATTCTGAGTCTGAAACAGCTAGCGGTTCTGAAACTAGAACATCTGTCCCATCTCCCTCTACAAGTGGGATCTCTCCAACTGATACCAATACTATTGCTTTTTTGGAATACCCCCTCGTAAGAGACCAACAAGACGAGGGGGCAATAACAAAAAAACAAAAGGACAAGGAAAAAGCAGGCAGAGGCCAACGCAGAAAATAAATTCTACAGCAGTAGAAGATGGGAAATTGAAGATTTTTAATCTCTCAAAAATTAATCTAACTAGTGATCACATCTCACTATTAGAGAAGGGATTATCCTTTTCCCCCACCAGAGACTTCAATCTCTTTGAGTGGGTAAAGGACTTAAATTTGTTTTCCCGTAAACTACTTCTGCATAAGTTTCACGCTAAAAAATCTAGACGTGAAGTAGATACTATTGGTCTCGCTGCATCTGATCAGACAAATGTCCAGAATCTTATGTCACTACTAGATGATAACGAAAGTCCGCCTGACAAAAGAGAAGGTCCGTTCTCCAGTTGTAAACCGAAAAGTAAATTTACCCCCTTCATGTCATTATGTCCCCAGGTTGAGGTTTTTACCAACCTAGTTACCCGGGACTTAGAGAAAATAAAAACTAAAAAACACATGCGATATAACATCACACAAAAAGAAAATGTGGCATTCAGGGAATTAATGACCCATCAAGAAATCACAATCAAGCCCTCAGATAAGGGTGGTAATGTTGTTGTTATGGACACTGACTTTTATGTGAAGGAGTGCCAACGCATCCTGAAAGACAAAACAACATATAAGATATTGGACCATAATCCAACTATAAGGTTCTTAAAAGATCTCCAATCTATCTTGAACAATGCCCTTACCAACAACATTATTGACAAAAATGAGCATGATTATTTGTTACCCAAGACACCTACAGTGGCAACATTTTATACATTGCCTAAGATTCATAAAGATCAAAAAAGACCGCCAGGTAGGCCTATTGTCTCTGGCAACAACAATCTTACTGAACACTGTAGTGTCTATTTGGATCAAATCATGCGTCCTTTCGTAACCAACTTGCCATCCCACATTAAGGACACGAAAGACACCTTACGAAGACTAGATGGAATAAACTGTGATAGTCAAACCCTGTTTGCTCCACTTGATGTGGAATCTCTTTACTCCAGCATCATCCATTCTAATGGTGTTAAAGCATGCAGTTATTTTCTCTCTACTAGGGGTACCGGTTACAATGAACACAATAAATTTATGATAGACCTTTTGCAATTTGTCCTATGTCACAACTTCTTTCTATTTGATGGAACACTCTACCACCAGACCCAGGGAACAGCGATGGGCACATCCTGTGCACCAACATATGCCAATCTGTACCTGGGCTGGTGGGAAGATCAACATGTGTTCAGTGACAGATTTGCACAATATACACAATACATTGACTTGTGGATTCGTTTTATAGACGACATATTATTGATCTGGCATGGTCCAGTTACTATATTGGTTGAATTTGTGTCTCTATTGAATGCTAATGATTTGAACCTAAAATTGACCTTTGAGTACAATGCAACTGAGATAACATTTTTGGACTTGAAAATAAGCAAGGACCCAGATGGCAATGTGCAAACTACAATCTTTAGAAAAAAGACGGCCACAAACAGTCTTTTGGCGGCTACCAGCCACCATCCCCCATCTCTAGTCAAAAGTATCCCCATTGGACAATACCTGCGATTACGCCGTAATTGCTCCACTTTGAGAGAATTTCATATACAGGCTCAGGACCTGAAAGAGCGGTTCTTAGATAGGGGATACCCAATGTCTACATTGAAAAACGCATATCATCGCGCTAGAGATAGTGATAGAGCACAATTACTGGGCCCAAACATGAAACTACCTAATACACAGGTTCGTTGCATTGGAACCTATAATTACAGGTGGCATGAGATCAAGAAGATCTTCATGAAACATTGGTACATCTTTAGATCTGATGAAGACCTTGTTAAAATTCTAAAAGGTACTCCTAGTATCACCAGCAGGAGATCTGCTAATTTGCAGGATGGCCTTGTGCATAGTCATTTTACACGCCCTATATTATCGACTTGGTTAACACCTCCACCAAAGGGCATGCACAAGTGCCAGAACTGCAAAGCATGCCAATACATCAACCCTGCCAAATCCTTCTTGGCTCATGATAAATCAGCAACATTTGATATTAGACACTACATAAGTTCTAAAACTATCAATGTAATATATTTGATCAGTTGTGAGTGTGGCCTCAGATATGTTGGCAAAACTATCAGGGAGTTTAAAAAACGAGTACTCGAACATATAAACTCTGTCCACAATAAATTAGAAACACCAGTTGCACGCCATGTAAATAATATTCATCAGGGAGATATCAAGTGCCTATCATTTACAGGCATTGACCACCTTAAAAACAATATACGTGGTGGCGATATAAATAACAGATTATTAAAACGTGAGGCCGAATGGATATACAAATTAAAAACATTGTACCCTCATGGGTTAAACGAGGGTTTTACATATACTCCATTTATCTGATCATCAGTGGAGTTGACATCATGTTTATTTATCCATAAAATGTCTCATACTAATAACAACAATATACATGTTATTTATTGCACATACTCCCTAGTTTACTGGCAAGCAAGCAAGTATACCTTTGCTTATGGACTAAGTACAGTTTAATATGCATTTCATCTAGTACATGTCTGAATACCTCCAGCCTGCTATGACTAAGCTTTGCCACATATCACAGAACGGCTATTTAGTATCTGCCATTTCGGCATGGGTTCATAAACCTCATAGACGCCCACATGCATGAGCCTTTGCCCCATATGCTGGTGACTCTTTTAAACCCTCATTAGACCTTATTGTATTGTTTGAAATTAGTGTGTACTTCTTTAATAACAGCTGTTCTAACATACAGTCCCCTACTGATCGGAATAAGCGTTGCGCAAGCCTTCAATTGGCCCGCGGGTTGCTATGGCAACCTATGACGCTATATAATACGCTTCCGTAATCAGCTGGTTATCACTCGCCCCTGAAGAATCTCCGTCAAGGAGGGAAACGCGTAGGGCGTTCTGGCGTGGTGACGTCAGCGCGAGGGATTTGAGAGAGACTGGTAGTATCGTTACTTTGTGTCTGTGTTCTCTGCTGTTGCTCATTTTAAATGCGATCGCATCCAGGTTTAAACAGGCTCTATTCACTCAGTGGTTCTTTGCTGAAGCCTGTCTCTGTACTATGATTCACTGTGTCAATTTTACCTTGTAGCTAACAGACATTTACTATGATTGCCAATTGTTGCGATTTATCTGGTATTTAACATTATCACTGCTAGCCTGCCAGCATCTGCTGCACACAGACACCTATTCATGTATGAATTGTTCTATGAATTGGTAGAAGGTCATGTGTACAGGGAATTTGCTGAGTACAAGTACTCACAGTATTGATTATATATTGACGGATTGTTCAATAACCACAGTAACAATTTATTTACTGCTTCAATAATTAGCAGAGTGTTTAGTATCAGTTTATCCTGGACTTTTATTACTAATAGCTTTCCTGGTATACCATCTATGTACAGTAGAGTGATTGTTAAACGTCACTGGGCGCAGAATCAATTCACGTACCACCAACCTGTCATTGAGTTGCACATACAGTGATTATATCTATCAGCTTAAATATTATATTTATCAGCAGGACACTGACTTGGGCTATTTATCAATACAGGATGGGTGCTCGGTACGCTACGCCACATGACGCACAATACTCATACACAGGGCAAGCACTTTTGAGCTTTCTCAGCTGAGTAACCCACTCCCCAATTAAGGCCAATTTGGTATTACTGCTTTTGCTATGTACTATTAGGCATTAGCATACCTCACTATATACTTTGGCCATCTATCGTCTCCTCATTCCCTCCCGCCATAGTACATTGTATGTAGTTAATATTATCACTTTATGTTAAGAACTTATTTTATTCTATTCACCAAATAAATGTTAAGTTTTAATGCCTAGGAGTGCACTCCTAAATGAGCTTCTAGTTGCTAAGTGGTGGCAACAAATATGTCTTCACTTCTCAGCTGTGGTTAATTCTAGCCTTTTTATTCTTGCATCCCAAATGCATAACCTTACATTTATCTGTATTAAACCTCATTTGCCATTTACCTGCCCACGTTTCCAGTCTCTCCAAGTCCTTCTGAAGCGAAATTTCATCCTGCTCTGATGAGACGGAGGCATTCACCCCAGAAACCTGATCCTGTCATCCCCCATACCATCGCGGGAGACTCAGGCCCCCCTGTTGCCAGCAGGTATGCACCACACTCAGACACGTAGCCAGACCCTAGTACAGAGGAGGGGGGCCCGATCTGCGATTGGCCCAGGGAAGGGGGGCTACATTGGGAATCGATGTTATTTTTCTTCATATTAATGGGTATCCTCAAAGCTAATGATATGCCAAAATGACGTCCATTAGCAAAACTACAATTGTTTCTTCACTTTTTCTGCTTGATCAATAGGGTGACCAGATTTCGAAAATGAAAAACCGGGACACCTTAAAAAATAATTTATTAAACAAATTACATCACGTGACACCCCCCGTTGCCATGACAACAAGACACTCTGATGCCCCTGCAGTGTTAGTGTGTATAGAGGTGGGGGCTTTGCTTGGGCCCTTCAACTCTTACAGCCAGGGCATTATTGGCCAGGAATGCCCAGTTCGGAGGGGATTACTACTTCAAAATGTATTTGATTCGTAACAACATCAAAAAACTCTAATACCAATAACTAACAACCACAGACAATGATAATCTAAACCATCAAATAAAATGTCTACGGCCCTTGTTCAAGCATGTTTGCGGTACTTACCAGATAAATCAGTGCCTGCAATCCACGACTGTATCCGCCTCTCCGAGCGTCTGAAAGCAATCCAGCGTTCCTGGTGTGTGGCTGAAGAGGTGAGGGACTCCCTCCTCTCAAACGGAAAAGAAGAGCAAAAAATAGAGTTGGAACATACCTATCATACAGGGATGAGAGAGAGAGACAGAGAATGAGAGAGAGACAGAGAATGAGAGAGAGACAGAGAATGAGAGAGAGACAGAGAATGAGAGAGAGACACAGAGAGAGAGAGACAGAGAATGAGAGAGAGACAGAGAGAGGGACATAGGGAGAGAGAGACACAGAGAGAGAGAGATAGACACAGAGAGAGAGAGAGACAAAAGTAATGTACTGTATAACCATTATACCGTACCCCCTAGTATTCGTGTAATCATTGTCCCACACCTGCTTTTACTCACGCTTTGGCAATACTGAAATGTTCTTTTGACAGAGACACACAGAGAGAAACAGAGACACACAGAGAGAGACAGAGACACAGAGAGAGAGACAGAGAAACAGAGAGACACACAGAGAGAGACAGAGACACACAGAGAGAGACAGAGACACACAGAGAGAGACAGAGACACAGAGAGAGAGAGAGAGAGAGAGACACGGGCCTATTTAGTAAGCGTCGATAAGGCTGCGTCTATAGTATTTCAGACGGAGGGAAGGCACACACGCTGCAATACACTTGCTGAAGCCTGAGCTTTTTTTATGGCTTTGTAGGGTATGCAGCGGGTGCGATTGGGGGCGTGGCAATAAATATTTGGAGGCGTGGCAATAACGTTCCGGCGCGGACGTCACTTCCGTACCTCACATCCCGATCCACCGGCATTTTTTCAGATGCAGCATCTGAAGCACTGTGCAGACAAGAAGAAAAATGCACACAATGCGCACCAGAGATTAAAATATAGTAAATTATTTATTAATAAAACAAGAAATAACCGAGGAGGATCCAACCCCACCTCAGTACTTTCTTCTCGTTGCTATTGCCACACTATACGTCCTGACGCCGGAAGGGAAGTTGGTACGCGACCAAGACGAGACACCGGATTTACAGTGGAACCACAACATACCACAGATTGCTGGAGGACCACACTGTGAGGGGCGCAGCCTATCGAGTTTCCCGGTCATCGTCCAAAGTCTGGAGCTGCGGATTGACCACCGGATTACCACGGAGCCCGAGCCTGTCTCATACAATGCTTTTACCAAACGGATGTTTGTGAGTTTGCTATTTTTATCTTGTCCAGGAAATGAAATTGTTAAACCGAATTTACACATGGAGCGGGCGCTTTCTCTTCTTTTTTTTGTTTAGATATCTATCGAGGAGGTGGTTGTTTCCCTGAAGAGAGCTGCCAGGGCTCCAGAGGACGCCCGAATTGGATCCTTTTATGATTGAGTTATAACATAGCTATTAGAGCTAGGTTTCTGGACTTTTATTGTGTTTAGGCATAGTGTTTATTATTATTTTATTACAGCTACTTTTTAGTAATTGCACTGTTATTAATTCTGACCACTAATTCTCACTGCCATTATAATCTCTCTCTAGCCACAACCAAATTGCTATATCAGCTATATTATTTATTGGTTATACCAGGGGAGCACAAACTTTTGCAGCTCGCCCCCCTGCCGGTGCTCGCGCCCCCCCCCCTTACCTTGATGCGGCGTCATGTGACCTGCAGCGGCATTTGACGAGGGTGACGTCACATGACCCCGCGGCGTAATTTAACATACTGTGCTATATCTATGCACACACAGCTGTCTCTAGGCATAAAACACTTCCACACCGGGGGAAGGACCAGCACAGATAACATTCCAAGAGACACTGTTTTTAAGTATACCTTTTGCTTGCTTCATTCATTGTAACATCGCCGGAAGAAGAGATCAGTGTATCTCGAAAGCTCGCACAAATAAAAGCATTTCGTTAGCCACAGAACGGTATCATCTATTTATTTTTTGATTATTGAAGCTCGGCTAACACGGTACTGATACCTCTATATATATATATTGCGCGCGCACACACACATATAACGTTTTATCCAACTTTTTCATTTATCATTTGTAGAAAAAATGAACAATGTCGCCAGAAGTGCTATTTTTCAAAATGTAACATCTCTACTAATTAGTGTAAAATGATACTTCATATAAAGCAGGTTATGGGACCCATCATAAAATGACCTTCATGTTTCTTATCACATCCCAGTATATGGATACTTTCTATTATCACAAGCTGCTAACATGTGACAGGGCTCAGAGTCTGAGCCCAGAATGTGACATACAGAACATTCTCATTCTAAATTTCAAAAAATATTGTGTTGATTTCTGACCTGACTGCCGTGGTTACAGCTCAACCACTCTGTTCTACTGTATGTCACCACTTTCTGCCACAACCAGCTGACGGTGGATCTGCAAGGAGTTCAACGCTCATTGGCATCACATCTGTGGCTTGGTTGACGTATCATTTCTCCAGCTTTTTATTGTATTGTTTTTAAATAGATTATATTTATTTAGTTGAATAGATATTTATTTAGTTTAATAGATATTTATTTAGTTTAATAGATTATATTTCTAAGTTTAATAAGTTATATTTCTTAGTTTAATAAATTATATTTCTTAGTTTAATAAGTTATATTTCTTAGTTTAATAAGTTATATTTCTTAGTTTAATAAAATATATTTCTTAGTTTAATAAGTTATATTTCTTAGTTTAATAAGTTATATTTCTTAGTTTAATAAATTATATTTCTTAGTTTAATAAGTTATATTTCTTAGTTAATAGATTATATTTGTTAGCACAGTAGATTATATTTACTAGTATTTAAGTCTCCCCCTCAGTGCCCCATTAGGACCCGTGCGCATATTTCACATCTTTTCGGAGTCGCTTATTTTTTAGACCCTCGGAGCCGAAACCTAAAGGGGTCAGCTAAGAAAGTTCGGATCAAGAGGAGCCGCACAGCTTAAAGACAGAACATTTCCAAGGGAGATGGAGACAATTTGGGTAAGATCTGATTAAAGGACATCCTTTGAGGAAGGAAAGGGTGACGGGGGAGTCTAAGAGGGGGGTGAGAGAGCAAGGTGGTGTGTCAGATTGGGGCAGAGCAAGAGAACGCAAAAATGATGGGGATTTGCTGCACATCAAAAAAAAACAATAAGAAGTGATACTTTTACCGGTGCCCCTTAGTCTCAGGGAAGACCGGCATTTCGTCCAATGGATACAATATGATTGATGGGAAAGGGCACACGGATTTGAATAAAAAAAGATAATTTATTGTGCCACAGACTACAATGTTTGGGCTGCTGGCCTTTCTTTGCTGGATTTAGTGGGTTTAGCCACTTTACCTGAGAAAGACCAGCAGGCCGAAAAGTTGTTGTCTATGGCAGTGCAAGAGAAAACAGGTTGGGGGGGGTGGGTTCTCGCAAAGTCGCCGACCCATGGGTGAGTGTCCCCGGTGGAAACTAGTCCTGGACCCCAGGAAAGCTGTCTGTGGCCCATACAAGCTGAGTAACATGTAAAAAGGACACATGTATGTTCAGAATGAGTTAGCATGGTATTTTGAGAGGCACCATAGCAGGTCAGTGCAAGTCAGTGCAGAGCACTGCAAGGTCAGTCAATATGAGGAAGGGTCCGATGGAGGATTTGGAGGGTCCCAGAATATCTCTTAAAGCAGGGGTGAGCAAATCGAGGGGCACGACATTTTCTTGGGAGGAGGGGCTCGGCGCTTACAGAGGCCCCTCGCTCTTCCCCACAGCATTTAAATTAAATGCCGGAGATCGCGCGCAAGGCCTCTGTAAGTTCCCTTTCCTTGTCTCCGGCGGCTTCTGGCGACAGCAACGTGGCGTCACATGATGTGCCATTGCCATAGCAACGTGATATCACATGACGTCGTTACATCAGAACGTCGGAGACAAGGTGGGGAAGGTGGAGGGGGGAGCAGGGGGAAAAGGTTGTGCAACCCTGTCTTAAAGCATTGTCTTGCATACAGATCAGAGGCCAAGAATGGATATGGATATCCGATGTGAAGCCGGAAATAAGACAGAAAAGACCGTTTCGGGGGAAGAAGGTGAGTGATGAAATAGCCGTCACTGTGTAACTCTTCCAATTACCTGCAACTTCATGCAGAGAAATAGCAACGCTTGTTTTTAACGTGCTAAGCGCCTAATGGGGAATTCAACTGCTGAGAAGTTAAGGGAGTTACTAACCCAAACTCAGCGACGTTACAGTGTCTCTGTGATAACTCCCCCAGGACATGCCTGAAAACCAGAGGTAACTCAATGTATTTTTGATAAATAGAAACATGACCTTCTGGGGAGGGGTATATAATGGGTACTGGGCCTGGTGAGGTGGGTATAACGGGTACTGGGCCTGGTGAGGTTGGTATAACGAGTACTGGGCCTGGGGAGGGGCGTATAACAGGGTACTGGGCCTTGGGAGGGTTGTATAACTGGATACTGGGCCTGGGGAGGTGGGTATAACGGGTATTTGCCCTGTGGAGGGCGTTATAACGTGGTATTGGGGATGGGGTATAAGTGGCACAGGAGCTCTTGCGATACAGAGTATCACTGTCCCTGGTTACAAACACTTCATGTCTCCTGCAGATCAGGACACGCACGAAGGTGGTGCCCTTTGTGCCACCAGACGACGAGGCGGGCTACGAGGCGGACGACGAGGCATATGACAAAGCGGGCGTCAAGTGGAACAATGAGGTGGGCTACAAGGCGGCCGATGACGCAGACGTGGTGTACGATGACCAAGGAGCATACGACAGGTGTGGCCGGATCTGCTGCTTCACCTTTTTTAGGCGGAGGAGAAGACCCCGGGAGTAGGTAGGAGAATACGAGAGGTGCGGACAGATCTGCTGCTTCACCTTTTTTAGGCGGAGAAGAAGCCAGGAGCAGGTAGCAGAGGAGCCAGGGCGTAGATACAGGGGTATTCTAGGGGCCCTGAGAAGTTGGTTTGACCGCAGGAGAGGCAGATAAGATCAGGAAGGCTGAGGGAGGGGCAGGTACTAGAGGGAGATAGGGATATTGGGCGTGAGAGGGTGAGAGAGAACAAGGAGCAGGGCCAGAGCACGAATTTCATGCGCCCGAGGCAAAACTTAAAATTTGTGCCCCAGTTGTATAAAAAATAATAAGATAAATAAAATAATAAAATAAACAGTGGCGTAGATATCGGGGCTGCAGGGGGTGCGACCGCACCCCAGTGCGACGCAAAATAAAAATAGGTATGCGGGAGGAAAAGGGGTGAATGGGATAGATATGCAGGGGGATGGGGGAGCAGGTGAGTTATACACAGGGGCACAAGGGCCCCATCACCTGCATCTCTATATACTGAGTGTGCCCCTGTGTATAACAACGCTGATCTGTGCTGCTCCATCTGATCTCACTGCGCAGTGATCCAGGGACCATCCGATCGCCATTTAATGGGGTCAGGAAGGAATTTTTTTCCCCCATTGCACAGCAGGGGTTATGTTTCGCCTTCCTCTGGATCACAGCAACAAACTGCCCTTTGTGCATGAATTATCAGTGAGATCTTTATACACCCTGCATTGGTCTTCACCCCATTGCTGCCGGAGGGGCCTGCAATGCATTGCTCTGCGTGTTACTATATTGCTCTGCAATGTGCTGCAGGCCCCTCCCAGCAAAGAGATTCATTATTTCAATAAAATACTCTCTTTAATCAAACCTATGTGTAGTGTCTTTTCTATCCGTTGTATCTATTGCTAACAGCTCAGTGATTCTTCCCCAGGACGCTGCACTAGTGTCACGCTGCCAAGCCCGGGTGTGAGGGAGATTTATAGGGTCACATATACACGTCTGCCAAAACACGAGTGCAAACAGGAAGCCCCTCTGATCTCATATCTTTTATTACACAAAACGGTATCTAAAAAGGTAAAAATAACATACATGGGATTCTGCTACAAATATCTCTCTAATTACAAACCAATTAGCAAATCATTCAGATTAGTCGAGCGAAAAGAAAGGGTTAAGTATCTCATGTACAGTATATGCAGTGTAGGCTGTTCTGCAGCATTACATGCAGGGGACAACGTTTAGGGGATATAAGTAATGCTGATCTCAGAGCTGACCGGCTGACCTGCTCTACCGGCTGACCGGCTGACCTGCTCTTCTGGCTGACCTGCTGACCTGCTCTACTGGCTGACCGGCTGACCTGCTCTACCGGCTGACCGGCTTCTCTTCTTTCAGCTAAATGACCTGAATTGTGGCCCCTGTATCTCCCAATTAAACGTTTTATTGGCATATTCTTGTTTGACTCGTTCTATACAGACATTTTCTATATATTCATTGTGGGATTTGATAACATCTGTAAGATCTCTCAGAATATCACATTCTGTACGTTTGTGTTGAAGATTTTTCCATTCTCAATTTACTTAATATTAGTTTTTGGCATCAATTATTTATATCGAGTCCAAAATACCTTTATACAGAATGCTGTTCCCTTTAGCCCACAAATGCTGCTTCATTAAAGCCCATGGGTGGCACTTTATGCATTCTCAAACTTTTAGGCAACATCCCTAATTTCCAAAAGTGGGATAAAATCTGTACATATTTAAATGGTTAATTTTCTTACTCAGACTCCTAAATCCCTCCCCAAACATATCCGTTTCACATAAAAGTGTGTGCGCTTCTCCTTCCGCCTAACTGGCACGTCGTCCTTACGGGCGCCACTCCGTGTAACTCCACGCTGCCCTCCAGTGGCAAAAGAAATAAGATACATTTACTATACTCGTCTGGCAGCTGCTCCCGTATAAGGTGGGTAACTCTGTATTAGGGGTCTTGGTAGACTATATTTTATACTTATGTCGGATAGATGAGGAATTAATATTCCTAACGGGTTATTGTGAGAGGCCTTAGATCTTATCCTATATGCACGCAGCCCTCGCCTCTCTGACCTTGAACACATACTTCAATCTGATTTTTGAGACTTGAAACTGGATTTCCCAAAACAAACTGATTTTAAACACTGACAAGACTGTAACAATGGTATTTGGGACCAGAGTTAAATTGCTAAAGCTGCCAATGACAGAGCTTCAGATAAAAACCAGCTCTAAAACCATCCTAGCCCCTGTTACTTGTTTAAAATATCTGGGCATTCAACTCCCATTTAACATTTGGGTTGCACATTGATACCCTGACATCCAAATCCTATGCCAAACTAGGTGTACTTTAAAGGAACAAATCCTCCCTAAGGGCCTCATGCAGTAAGCAGCGATAAGCCACATATCACCAGCTTATCGCCAAAAAAGCCACACTGATACACACACACACACACACACAGATACAGACACACTGATACACACACACACCCACCCACCCACCCACTAATACACACACACACACACACACACACACACACACACACACACACACACACTGATTCACACACACACAGACCCAC
>NC_134498.1:8525963-8533463 GCF_040206685.1 Ascaphus truei
GGGGGGGGGGGGACTCTCTGGAAGGATTCCACCCGTATTCCTGGGGCTCAGAGATGGAGGCGCTGCACCATTACATACATAGTTACATAGTTACATAATAGATGAGGTTGAAAAAAGACGTACGTCCATCAAGTTCAACCTATGCTAAATTCAGACAACAGATACTTAATTCTATATCTATACTTACTTATTGATCCAGAGGAAGGCAAACAAAAAACCCCATTAAGGGGAAAAAATAATTCCTTCCTGACTCCAAGAATTGGCAATCGGATTAATCCCTGGATCAACATCCTTCCCATATATACTTATTTGGTATATCCCTGTATACCTGTCCCATCTAAAAAGATGTCCAACCTTTTTTTGAACAAATCTATTGTATCTGCCATCACAGTCTCCATGGGTAATGAGTTCCACATTTTAACTGCCCTTACTGTAAAGAACCCTTTCCTTTGTTGCTGGTGAAATTTCCTTTCCTCCAACCTTAAGGGATGGCCCCGAGTCCTTTGTACTGCCCGTGGGATGAATAGTTCTTTTGAAAGCTCCTTGTATTGTCCCTGAATATATTTGTATATAGTTATCATATCCCCTCTTAGACGCCTCTTTTCTAATGTAAATAAATCCAATATAGCTAGCCTCTCCTCATAAGTTAGAATGTCCATCCCCTTTATTAATTTGGTGGCTCTTCTCTGCATTCTCTCTAGTTCCATAATGTCTTTTCTTAGGATTGGTGCCCAAAATTGTACTCCATATTCAAGGTGTGGTCTTACTAATGCTTTGTAAAGGGGCATAATTATGTCTACTTTCCTTCCATCCATTACCCATTTGATGCAAGATAAGATCTTGTTTGCCGTTGCAGCTACTGCATGACATTGGGCACTATTGCTAAGCCTGCTGTCTACAAGCACCCCTAAATCCTTCTCCATCAAGGATTCCCCCAATATATCTCCATTTAATTTGTAAGTTGCCTTTTTATTCTTGCATCCCAAATGCATAACCTTACATTTATCTGTATTAAACCTCCTTTGCCATTTACCTGCCCACGTTTCCAGTCTCTCCAAGTCCTTCTGAAGCGAAATTTCATCCTGCTCTGATGAGACGGAGGCATTCACCCCAGAAACCTGATCCTGTCACCCCCCATACCATCGCGGGAGACTCAGGCCCCCCTGTTGCCAGCAGGTATGCACCACACTCAGACACGTAGCCAGACCCTAGTACAGAGGAGGGGGGCCCGATCTGCGATTGGCCCAGGGAAGGGGGGCTACATTGGGAATCGATGTTATTTTTCTTCATATTAATGGGTATCCTCAAAGCTAATGATATGCCAAAATGACGTCCATTAGCAAAACTACAATTGTTTCTTCACTTTTTCTGCTTGATCAATAGGGTGACCAGATTTCGAAAATGAAAAACCGGGACACCTTAAAAAATAATTTATTAAACAAATTACATCACGTGACACCCCCCGTTGCCATGACAACAAGACACTCTGATGCCCCTGCAGTGTTAGTGTGTATAGAGGTGGGGGCTTTGCTTGGGCCCTTCAACTATTACAGCCAGGGCATTATTGGCCAGGAATGCCCAGTTCGGAGGGGATTACTACTTCAAAATGTATTTGATTCGTAACAACATCAAAAAACTCTAATACCAATAACTAACAACCACAGACAATGATAATCTAAACCATCAAATAAAATGTCTACGGCCCTTGTTCAAGCATGTTTGCGGTACTTACCAGATAAATCAGTGCCTGCAATCCACGACTGTATCCGCCTCTCCGAGCGTCTGAAAGCAATCCAGCGTTCCTGGTGTGTGGCTGAAGAGGTGAGGGACTCCCTCCTCTCAAACGGAAAAGAAGAGCAAAAAATAGAGTTGGAACATACCTATCATACAGGGATGAGAGAGAGAGACAGAGAATGAGAGAGAGACAGAGAATGAGAGAGAGACAGAGAATGAGAGAGAGACAGAGAATGAGAGAGAGACAGAGAATGAGAGACAGAGAATGAGAGAGAGACAGAGAATGAGAGAGAGACACAGAGAGAGAGAGAGACAGAGAATGAGAGAGAGACAGAGAGAGGGACATAGAGAGAGAGAGACACAGAGAGAGAGAGATAGACACAGAGAGAGAGAGAGACAAAAGTAATGTACTGTATAACCATTATACCGTACCCCCTAGTATTCGTGTAATCATTGTCCCACACCCCCTTTTACTCACGCTTTGGCAATACTGAAATGTTCTTTTGACAGAGACACACAGAGAGAAACAGAGACACACAGAGAGAGACAGAGACACAGAGAGAGAGAGACACGGGCCTATTTAGTAAGCGTCGATAAGGCTGCGTCTATAGTATTTCAGACGGAGGGAAGGCAAACACGCTGCAATACACTTGCTGAAGCCTGAGCTTTTTTATGGCTTTGCAGGGTATGCAGCGGGTGCGATTGGGGGCGTGGCAATAAATATTTGGAGGCGTGGCAATAACGTTCCGGCGCGGACGTCACTTCCCTACCTCACATCCCGATCCACCGGCATTTTTTCAGATGCAGCATCTGAAGCACTGTGCAGACAAGAAGAAAAATGCACACAATGCGCACCAGAGATTAAAATATAGTAAATTATTTATTAATAAAACAAGAAATAACCGAGGAGGATCCAACCCCACCTCAGTACTTTCTTCTCGTTGCTATTGCCACACTATACGTCCTGACGCCGGAAGGGAAGTAGGTACGCGACCAAGACGAGACACCGGATTTACAGTGGAACCACAACATACCACAGATTGCTGGAAGACCACACTGCGAGGGGCGCAGCCTATCGAGTTTCCCGGTCATCGTCCAAAGTCTGGAGCTGCGGATTGACCACCGGATTACCACGGAGCCAGAGCCTGTCTCACACAATGCTTTTACCAAACGGATGTTTGTGAGTTTGCTATTTTTATCTTGTCCAGGAAATGAAATTGTTAAACCGAATTTACACATGGAGCGGGCGCTTTCTCTTCTTTTTTTTGTTTAGATATCTATCGAGGAGGTGGTTGTTTCCCTGAAGAGAGCTGCCAGGGCTCCAGAGGACGCCCGAATTGGATCCTTTTATGATTGAGTTATAACATAGCTATTAGAGCTAGGTTTCTGGACTTTTATTGTGTTTAGGCATAGTGTTTATTATTATTTTATTACAGCTACTTTTTAGTAATTGCACTGTTATTAATTCTGACCACTAATTCTCACTGCCATTATAATCTCTCTCTAGCCACAACCAAATTGCTATATCAGCTATATTATTTATTGGTTATACCAGGGGAGCACAAACTTTTGCAGCTCGCTCCCCTGCCGGTGCTCGCGCCCCCCCCCCATACCTTGATGCGGCGTCATGTGACCTGCAGCGGCATTTGACGAGGGTGACGTCACATGACCCCGCGGCGTAATTTAACATACTGTGCTATATCTATGCACACACAGCTGTCTCTAGGCATAAAACACATCCACACCGGGGGAAGGACCAGCACAGATAACATTCCAAGAGACACTGTTTTTAAGTATACCTTTTGCTTGCTTCATTCATTGTAACATCGCCGGAAGAAGAGATCAGTGTATCTCGAAAGCTCGCACAAATAAAAGCATTTCGTTAGCCACAGAACGGTATCATCTATTTATTTTTAGATTATTGAAGCTCGGCTAACACGGTACTGATACCTCTATATATATATTGCGCGCGCACACACACATATAACGTTTTATCCAACTTTTTCATTTATCATTTGTAGAGAAAATGAACAATGTCGCCAGAAGTGCTATTTTTCAAAATGTGACATCTCTACTAATTACTGTAAAATGATACTTCATATAAAGCAGGTTATGGGACCCATTATAAAATGACCTTCATGTTTCTTATCACATCCCAGTATATGGATACTTTCTATTATCACAAGCTGCTAACATGTGACAGGGCTCAGAGTCTGAGCCCAGAATGTGACATACAGAACATTCTCATTCTAAATTTCAAAAAATATTGTGTTGATTTCTGACCTGACTGCCGTGGTTACAGCTCAACCACTCTGTTCTACTGTATGTCACCACTTTCTGCCACAACCAGCTGACGGTGGATCTGCAAGGAGTTCAACGCTGATTGGCATCACATCTGTGACTTGGTTGACGTATCATTTCTCCAGCTTTTTATTGTATTGTTTTTAAATAGATTATATTTATTTAGTTGAATAGATATTTATTTAGTTTAATAGATATTTATTTAGTTTAATAGATTATATTTCTAAGTTTAATAAGTTATATTTCTTAGTTTAATAAGTTATATTTCTTAGTTTAATAAGTTATATTTCTTAGTTTAATAAGTTATATTTCTTAGTTTAATAAGTTATATTTGTTAGTTTAATAAATAATATTTCTTAGTTTAATAAGTTATATTTCTTAGTTAATAGATTATATTTGTTAGCACAGTAGATTATATTTACTAGTATTTAAGTCTCCCCCTCAGTGCCCCATTAGGACCCGTGAGCATATTTCACATCTTTTCGGAGTCGCTTATTTTTTAGACCCTCGGAGCCGAAACCTAAAGGGGTCAGCTAAGAAAGTTCGGATCAAGAGGAGCCGCACAGCTTAAAGACAGAACATTTCCAAGGGAGATGGAGACAATTTGGGTAAGATCTGATTAAAGGACATCCTTTGAGGAAGGAAAGGGTGACGGGGGAGTCTAAGAGGGGGGTGAGAGAGCAAGGTGGTGTGTCAGATTGGGGCAGAGCAAGAGAACGCAAAAATGATGGGGATTTGCTGCACACCAAAAAAAAACAATAAGTAGTGATACTTTTACCGGTGCCCCTTAGTCTCAGGGAAGACCGGCTTTTCGTCCAATGGATACAATATGATTGATGGGAAAGGGCACACGGATTTGAATAAAAAAAGATAATTTATTGTGCCACAGACTACAATGTTTCGGCTGCTGGCCTTTCTTTGCTGGATTTAGTGGGTTTAACAACTTTACCTGAGAAAGACCAGCAGGCCGAAATGTTGTTGTCTATGGCAGTGCAAGAGAAAACAGGTTGGGGGGGGGTGGGTTCTCGCAAAGTCGCCGACCCATGGGTGAGTGTCCCCGGTGGAAACTAGTCCTGGACCCCGGGAAAGCTGTCTGTGGCCCATACAAGCTGAGTAACATGTAGAAAGGACACATGTATGTTCAGAATGAGTTAGCATGGTATTTTGAGAGGCACCATAGCAGGTCAGTGCAAGTCAGTGCAGAGCACTGCAAGGTCAGTCAATATGAGGAAGGGTCCGATGGAGGAGTTGGAGGGTCCCAGAATATCTCTTAAAGCAGGGGTGCGCAAATCAAGGGGCACGACATTTTCTTGGGAGGAGGGGCTCGGCGCTTACAGAGGCCCCTCGCTCTTCCCCACAGCATTTAAATTAAATGCCGGAGATCGCGCGCAAGGCCTCTGTAAGTTCCCTTTCCTTGTCTCCGGCGGCTTCTGGCGACAGCAACGTGGCGTCACATGATGTGGCATTGCCATAGCAACGTGATATCACATGACGTCGTTACATCAGAACGTCGGAGACAAGGTGGGGAAGGTGGAGGGGGGAGCAGGGGGAAAAGGTTGTGCAACCCTGTCTTAAAGCATTGCCTTGCATACAGATCAGAGGCCAAGAATGGATATGGATATCCGATGTGAAGCCGGAAATAAGACAGAAAAGACCGTTTCGGGGGAAGAAGGTGAGTGATGAAATAGCCGTCACTGTGTAACTCTTCCAATTACCTGCAACTTCATGCAGAGAAATAGCAACGCTTGTTTTTAACGTGCTAAGCGCCTAATGGGGAATTCAACTGCTGAGAGGTTAAGGGAGTTACTAACCCAAACTCAGCGACGTTTCTGTGTCTCTGTGATAACTCCCCCAGGACATGCCTGAAAACCAGAGGTAACTCAATGTATTTTTGATAAATAGAAACATGACCTTCTGGGGAGGGGTATATAATGGGTACTGGGCCTGGTGAGGTGGGTATAACGGGTACTGGGCCTGGTGAGGTGGGTATAACGAGTACTGGGCCTGGGGAGGGGCGTATAACAGGGTACTGGGCCTTGGGAGGGTTGTATAACTGGGTACTGGGCCTGGGGAGGTGGGTATAATGGGTATTTGCCCTGTGGAGGGCGGTATAACGTGGTATTGGGGATGGGGTATAAGTGGCACAGGAGCTCTTGCGATACAGAGTATCACTGTCCCTGGTTACAAACACTTCATGTCTCCTGCAGATCAGGACACGCACGAAGGTGGTGCCCTTTGTGCCACCAGACGACGAGGCGGGCTACGAGGCATATGACAAAGCGGGCGTCAAGTGGAACAATGAGGTGGGCTACAAAGCTGCCGATGACGCAGACGTGGTGTACGATGACCAAGGAGCATACGACAGGTGTGGCCGGATCTGCTGCTTCACCTTTTTTAGGCGGAGAAGACCCCGGGAGCAGGTAGGAGAATACGAGAGGTGCGGACAGATCTGCTGCTTTACCTTTTTTAGGCGGAGAAGAAGCCAGGAGCAGGTAGCAGAGGAGCCAGGGCGTAGATACAGGGGTATTCTAGGGGCCCTGAGAAGTTGGTTTGACCGCAGGAGAGGCAGATAAGATCAGGAAGGCTGAGGGAGGGGCAGGTACTAGAGGGAGATAGGGATATTGGGCGTGAGAGGGTGAGAGAGAACAAGGAGCAGGGCCAGAGCACGGGTTTCATGCGCCCGAGGCAAAACTTAAAATTTGTGCCCCAGTTGTATAAAAAATAATAAGATAAATAAAATAATAAAATAAACAGTGGCGTAGATATCGGGGCTGCAGGGGGTCCCACCGCACCCCAGCGCAACGCAAAATAAAAATAAAAGGGCGCCAAAATACTGGATAAAAAAAAGAATAATAATTTAAAAAAAAAGATAAATAAATAAAATAATAAGAGGAAAAAATAATAATGATTATTAATGCGCCCCTAGGAGCTCTGCGCGCTAGGCGACCGCCTAATGGCTGGCCGGCCCTGCGAGGTATGCGGGAGGAAAAGGGGTGAATGGGATAGATATGCAGGGGGATGGGGGAGCAGGTGAGTTATACACAGGGGCACAAGGGCCCCATCACCCGCATCTCTATATACTGAGTGTGCCCCTGTGTATAACAACGCTGATCTGTGCTGCTCCATCTGATCTCACTGCGCAGTGATCCAGGGACCATCCGATCGCCATTTAATGGGGTCAGGAAGGAATTTTTTTCCCCCATTGCACAGCAGGGGTTATGTTTCGCCTTCCTCTGGATCCCAGCAACAAACTGCCCTTTGTGCATGAATTATCAGTGAGATCTTTATACACCCTGCATTGTTCTTCACCCCTTTGCTGCCGGAGGGGCCTGCAATGCATTGCTCTGCGTGTTACTATATTGCTCTGCAATGTGCTGCAGGCCCCTCCCAGCAAAGAGATTCATTATTTCAATAAAATACTCTCTTTAATCAAACCTATGTGTAGTGTCTTTTCTATCCGTTGTA
>NC_134498.1:8538463-8548463 GCF_040206685.1 Ascaphus truei
AATTATAGTACAATAAGTGCAACAAACAAAATCAGACAATAGGAAAGGAAATCCCTGGCCTGAAGAGCTTACAGTCTTAATGCTAGATCCATGGAACTCTGTTGTGTTTACGCTAATAACGGGACATTCCTGAAATTGGTACCTGACCCTGTGTGGTAGGCAGAGACACAGGGGCAGTGCCTGCCAATATCATAAAGAGCAGTGCACTTCCTATTTAGTAGAAGTGTGTGTCAGAGTTAAGAGTTCAGTCCAGAGTTAGAGTCTGCTGAGTCTGTCACCTGGCTGGCCCAGGGTGACAGAGAGAGCCTATATCAATTGGCCGTTGGAGAAGGGGAGCCATCAGCCTCTGAGTAGAGCTGATGCAACCTTAGTTAGGGAGGTGGACCAATTCCTCTCACCCTGTTTAGGGGGCGAGGGAAGAGCTAGCCCCACCCTGGGTGCCCTTGACCTGGGGTGGTGGCAGGGACACAGAGACCATCCTGAGGGAGAGCAGTCCTGTGTGGAGGAAGACACCCTGTACCTGATTGATAGTCTTGTTGCTGCTATTCTGCTGCTGTGAATAAAGAGCTGCGGCTGCTTTTAAAGATATACAGTGTGAGACTGGAATCTCTCATCCCCGAGGGGGGGGGGGACTCTCTGGAAGGATTCCACCCGTATTCCTGGGGCTCAGAGATGGAGGCGCTGCACCATTACATACATAGTTACATAGTTACATAATAGATGAGGTTGAAAAAAGACGTACGTCCATCAAGTTCAACCTATGCAAATTCAGACAACAGATACTTAATTCTATATCTATACTTACTTATTGATCCAGAGGAAGGCAAACAAAAAACCCCATTAAGGGGAAAAATTAATTCCTTCCTGACTCCAAGAGTTGGCAATCGGATTAATCCCTGGATCAACATCCTTCCCATATATACTTATTTGGTATATCCCTGTCCCATCTAAAAAGATGTCCAACCTTTTTTTGAACAAATCTATTGTATCTGCCATCACAGTCTCCATGGGTAATGAGTTCCACATTTTAACTGCCCTTACTGTAAAGAACCCTTTCCTTTGTTGCTGGTGAAATTTCCTTTCCTCCAAACTTAAGGGATGGCCCGAGTCCTTTGTACTGCCCGTGGGATGAATAGTTCTTTTGAAAGCTCCTTGTATTGTCCCTGAATATATTTGTATATAGTTATCATATCCCCTCTTAGACGCCTCTTTTCTAATGTAAATAAATCCAATATAGCTAGCCTCTCCTCATAAGTTAGAATGTCCATCCCCTTTATTAATTTGGTGGCTCTTCTCCGCACTCTCTCTAGTTCCATAATGTCTTTTCTTAGGTTTGGTGCCCAAAATTGTACTCCATATTCAAGGTGTGGTCTTACTAATGCTTTGTAAAGGGGCATAATTATGTCTACTTCCCTTCCATCCATTGCCCGTTTGATGCAAGATAAGATCTTGTTTGCCTTTGCAGCTACTGCATGACATTGGGCACTATTGCTAAGCCTGCTGTCTACAAGCACCCCTAAATCCTTCTCCATCAAGGATTCCCCCAATATATCTCCATTTAATTTGTAAGTCGCCTTTTTATTCTTGCATCCCAAATGCATAACCTTACATTTATCTGTATTAAACCTCATTTGCCATTTACCTGCCCACGTTTCCAGTCTCTCCAAGTCCTTCTGAAGAGAAATTTCATCCTGCTCTGATAAGACGGAGGCATTCACCCCAGAAACCTGATCCTGTCATCCCCCATACCATCGCGGGAGACTCAGGCCCCCCTGTTGCCAGCAGGTATGCACCACACTCAGACACGTAGCCAGACCCTAGTACAGAGGAGGGGGGCCCGATCTGCGATTGGCCCAGGGAAGGGGGGCTACATTGGGAATCGATGTTATTTTTCTTCATATTAATGGGTATCCTCAAAGCGAATGATATGCCAAAATGACGTCCATTAGCAAAACTACAATTGTTTCTTCACTTTTTCTGCTTGATCAATAGGGTGACCAGATTTCGAAAATGAAAAACCGGGACACCTTAAAAAATAATTTATTAAACAAATTACATCACGTGACACCCCCTGTTGCCATGACAACAAGACACTCTGATGCCCCTGCAGTGTTAGTGTGTATAGAGGTGGGGGCTTTGCTTGGGCCCTTCAACTCTTACAGCCAGGGCATTATTGGCCAGGAATGCCCAGTTCGGAGGGGATTACTACTTCAAAATGTATTTGATTCGTAACAACATCAAAAAACTCTAATACCAATAACTAACAACCACAGACAATGATAATCTAAACCGTCAAATAAAATGTCTACGGCCCTTGTTCAAGCATGTTTGCGGTACTTACCAGATAAATCAGTGCCTGCAATCCACGACTGTATCCGCCTCTCCGAGCGTCTGAAAGCAATCCAGCGTTCCTGGTGTGTGGCTGAAGAGGTGAGGGACTCCCTCCTCTCAAACGGAAAAGAAGAGCAAAAAATAGAGTTGGAACATACCTATCATACAGGGATGAGAGAGAGAGACAGAGAATGAGAGAGAGACAGAGAATGAGAGAGAGACAGAGAATGAGAGAGAGACAGAGAATGAGAGAGAGACACAGAGAGAGAGAGACAGAGAATGAGAGAGAGACAGAGAGAGGTACATAGGGAGAGAGAGACACAGAGAGAGAGACAGACACAGAGAGAGAGAGAGACAAAAGTAATGTACTGTATAACCATTATACCGTACCCCCTAGTATTCGTGTAATCATTGTCCAACACCCCCTTTTACTCACGCTTTGGCAATACTGAAATGTTCTTTTGACAGAGACACACAGAGAGAAACAGAGACACACAGAGACAGAGACACAGAGAGAGAGACAGAGACACAGAGAGACACACAGAGAGAGACAGAGACACACAGAGAGAGACAGAGACACACAGAGAGAGACAGAGACACAGAGAGAGAGAGAGAGAGAGAGAGAGAGAGAGAGAGAGAGACACGGGCCTATTTAGTAAGCGTCGATAAGGCTGCGTCTATAGTATTTCAGACGGAGGGAAGGCACACGCTGCAATACACTTGCTGAAGCCTGAGCTTTTTTATGGCTTTGCAGGGTATGCAGCGGGTGCGATTGGGGGCGTGGCAATAAATATTTGGAGGCGTGGCAATAACGTCACTTCCCTACCTCACATCCCGATGCAGCATCTGAAGCACTGTGCAGACAAGAAGAAAAATGCACACAATGCGCACCAGAGATTAAAATATAGTAAATTATTTATTAATAAAACAAGAAATAACCGAGGAGGATCCAACCCCACCTAGGTACTTTCTTCTCGTTGCTATTGCCACACTATACGTCCTGACGCCGGAAGGGAAGTTGGTACGCGACCAAGACGAGACACCGGATTTACAGTGGAACCACAACATACCACAGATTGCTGGAAGACCACACTGCGAGGGGCGCAGCCTATCGAGTTTCCCGGTCATCGTCCAAAGTCTGGAGCTGCGGAGTGACCACCGGATTACCACGGAGCCCGAGCTTGTCTCACACAATGCTTTTACCAAACGGATGTTTGTGAGTTTGCTATTTTTATCTTGTCCAGGAAATGAAATTGTTAAACCGAATTTACACATGGAGCGGGCGCTTTCTCTTCTTTTTTTTGTTTAGATATCTATCGAGGAGGTGGTTGTTTCCCTGAAGAGAGCTGCCAGGGCTCCAGAGGACGCCCGAATTGGATCCTTTTATGATTGAGTTATAACATAGCTATTAGAGCTAGGTTTCTGGACTTTTATTGTGTTTAGGCATAGTGTTTATTATTATTTTATTACAGCTACTTTTTAGTAATTGCACTGTTATTAATTCTGACCACTAATTCTCACTGCCATTATAATCTCTCTCTAGCCACAACCAAATTGCTATATCAGCTATATTATTTATTGGTTATACCAGGGGAGCACAAACTTTTGCAGCTCGCCCCCCTGCCGGTGCTCGCGCCCCCCCACCTTACCTTGATGCGGCGTCATGTGACCTGCAGCGGCATTTGACGAGGGTGACGTCACATGACCCCGCAGCGTAATTTAACATACTGTGCTATATCTATGCACACACAGCTGTCTCTAGGCATAAAACACATCCACACCGGGGGAAGGACCAGCACAGATAACATTCCAAGAGACACTGTTTTTAAGTATACCTTTTGCTTGCTTCATTCATTGTAACATCGCCGGAAGAAGAGATCAGTGTATCTCGAAAGCTGGCACAAATAAAAGCATTTCGTTAGCCACAGAACGGTATCATCTATTTATTTTTTGATTATTGAAGCTCGGCTAACACGGTACTGATACCTCTATATATATATATTGCGCGCGCACACACACATATAACGTTTTATCCAACTTTTTCATTTATCATTTGTAGAGAAAATGAACAATGTCGCCAGAAGTGCTATTTTTCAAAATGTAACATCTCTACTAATTAGTGTAAAATGATACTTCATATAAAGCAGGTTATGGGACCCATTATAAAATGACCTTCATGTTTCTTATCACATCCCAGTATATGGATACTTTCTATTATCACAAGCTGCTAACATGTGACAGGGCTCAGAGTCTGAGCCCAGAATGTGACATACAGAACATTCTCATTCTAAATTTCAAAAAATATTGTGTTGATTTCTGACCTGACTGCCGTGGTTACAGCTCAACCACTCTGTTCTACTGTATGTCACCACTTTCTGCCACAACCAGCTGACGGTGGATCTGCAAGGAGTTCAACGCTCATTGGCATCACATCTGTGACTTGGTTGACGTATCATTTCACCAGCTTTTTATTGTATTGTTTTTAAATAGATTATATTTATTTAGTTGAATAGATATTTATTTAGTTTAATAGATATTTATTTAGTTTAATAGATTATATTTCTAAGTTTAATAAGTTATATTTCTTAGTTTAATAAGTTATATTTCTTAGTTTAATAAATTATATTTCTTAGTTTAATAAGTTATATTTCTTAGTTTAATAAGTTATATTTCTTAGTTTAATAAAATATATTTCTTAGTTTAATAAGTTATATTTCTTAGTTTAATAAGTTATATTTGTTAGTTTAATAAATTATATTTCTTAGTTTAATAAGTTATATTTCTTAGTTAATAGATTATATTTGTTAGCACAGTAGATTATATTTACTAGTATTTAAGTCTCCCCCTCAGTGCCCCATTAGGACCCGTGCGCATATTTCACATCTTTTCGGAGTCGCTTATTTTTTAGACCCTCGGAGCCGAAACCTAAAGGGGTCAGCTAAGAAAGTTCGGATCAAGAGGAGCCGCACAGCTTAAAGACAGAACATTTCCAAGGGAGATGGAGACAATTTGGGTAAGATCTGATTAAAGGACATCCTTTGAGGAAGGAAAGGGTGACGGGGGAGTCTAAGAGGGGGGTGAGAGAGCAAGGTGGTGTGTCAGATTGGGGCAGAGCAAGAGAACGCAAAAATGATGGGGATTTGCTGCACACCAAAAAAAACCAATAAGTAGTGATACTTTTACCGGTGCCCCTTAGTCTCAGGGAAGACCGGCATTTCGTCCAATGGATACAATATGATTGATGGGAAAGGGCACACGGATTTGAATAAAAAAAGATAATTTATTGTGCCACAGACTACAATGTTTCGGCTGCTGGCCTTTCTTTGCTGGATTTAGTGGGTTTAGCCACTTTACCTGAGAAAGACCAGCAGGCCGAAATGTTGTTGTCTATGGCAGTGCAAGAGAAAACAGGTTGGGGGAGGTGGGTTCTCGCAAAGTCGCCGACCCATGGGTGAGTGTCCCCGGTGGAAACTAGTCCTGGACCCCAGGAAAGCTGTCTGTGGCCCATACAAGCTGAGTAACATGTAAAAAGGACACATGTATGTTCAGAATGAGTTAGCATGGTATTTTGAGAGGCACCATAGCAGGTCAGTGCAAGTCAGTGCAGAGCACTGCAAGGTCAGTCAATATGAGGAAGGGTCCGATGGAGGAGTTGGAGGGTCCCAGAATATCTCTTAAAGCAGGGGTGCGCAAATCGAGGGGCACGACATTTTCTTGGGAGGAGGGGCTCGGCGCTTACAGAGGCCCCTCGCTCTTCCCCACAGCATTTAAATTAAATGCCGGAGATCGCGCGCAAGGCCTCTGTAAGTTCCCTTTCCTTGTCTCCGGCGGCTTCTGGCGATAGCAACGTGGCGTCACATGATGTGGCATTGCCATAGCAACGTGATATCACATGACGTCGTTACATCAGAACGCCGGAGACAAGGTGGGGAAGGTGGAGGGGGGAGCAGGGGGAAAAGGTTGTGCAACCCTGTCTTAAAGCACTGCCTTGCATACAGATCAGAGGCCAAGAATGGATATGGATATCCGATGTGAAGCCGGAAATAAGACAGAAAAGACCGTTTCGGGGGAAGAAGGTGAGTGATGAAATAGCCGTCACTGTGTAACTCTTCCAATTACCTGCAACTTCATGCAGAGAAATAGCAACGCTTGTTTTTAACGTGCTAAGCGCCTAATGGGGAATTCAACTGCTGAGAAGTTAAGGGAGTTACTAACCCAAACTCAGCGACGTTTCTGTGTCTCTGTGATAACTCCCTCAGGACATGCCTGAAAACCAGAGGTAACTCAATGTATTTTTGATAAATAAAAACATGACCTTCTGGGGAGGGGTATATAATGGGTACTGGGCCTGGTGAGGTGGGTATAACGGGTACTGGGCCTGGTGAGGTGGGTATAACGAGTACTGGGCCTGGGGAGGGGCGTATAACAGGGTACTGGGCCTTGGGAGGGTTGTATAACTGGGTACTGGGCCTGGGGAGGTGGGTATAACGGGTATTTGCCCTGTGGAGGGCGGTATAACGTGGTATTGGGGATGGGGTATAAGTGGCACAGGAGCTCTTGCGATACAGAGTATCACTGTCCCTGGTTACAAACACTTCATGTCTCCTGCAGATCAGGACACGCACGAAGGTGGTGCCCTTTGTGCCACCAGACGACGAGGCGGGCTACGAGGCGGACGACGAGGCATATGACAAAGCGGGCGTCAAGTGGAACAATGAGGTGGGCTACAAGGCGGCCGATGACGCAGACGTGGTGTACGATGACCAAGGAGCATACGACAGGTGTGGCCGGATCTGCTGCTTCACCTTTTTTAGGCGGAGGAGAAGACCCCGGGAGCAGGTAGGAGAATACGAGAGGTGCGGACAGATCTGCTGCTTCACCTTTTTTAGGCGGAGAAGAAGCCAGGAGCAGGTAGCAGAGGAGCCAGGGCGTAGATACAGGGGTATTCTAGGGGCCCTGAGAAGTTGGTTTGACCGCAGGAGAGGCAGATAAGATCAGGAAGGCTGAGGGAGGGGCAGGTACTAGAGGGAGATAGGGATATTGGGCGTGAGAGGGTGAGAGAGAACAAGGAGCAGGGCCAGAGCACGGGTTTCATGCGCCCGAGGCAAAACTTAAAATTTGTGCCCCAGTTGTATAAAAAATAATAAGATAAATAAAATAATAAAATAAACAGTGGCGTAGATATCGGGGCTGCAGGGGGTGCGACCGCAACCCAGCGCGACGCAAAATAAAAATAAAAGGGCGCCAAAATACTGGATAAAAAAAAGAATAATAATTTTAAAAAAAAGATAAATAATTAAAATAATAAGAGGAAAAAATAATAATGATTATTAATGCGCCCCTAGGACCTCTGCGCACTAGGCGACCGCCTAATGGCCGGCCGGCCCTGCGAGGTATGCGGGAGGAAAAGGGGTGAATGGGATAGATATGCAGGGGGATGGGGGAGCAGGTGAGTTATACACAGGGGCACAAGGGCCCCATCACCTGCATCTCTATATACTGAGTGTGCCCCTGTGTATAACAACGCTGATCTGTGCTGCTCCATCTGATCTCACTGCGCAGTGATCCAGGGACCATCCGATCGCCATTTAATGGGGTCAGGAAGGAATTTTTTTCCCCCATTGCACAGCAGGGGTTATGTTTCGCCTTCCTCTGGATCACAGCAACAAACTGCCCTTTGTGCATGAATTATCAGTGAGATCTTTATACACCCTGCATTGGTCTTCACCCCTTTGCTGCCGGAGGGGCCTGCAATGCATTGCTCTGCGTGTTACTATATCGCTCTGCAATGTGCTGCAGGCCCCTCCCAGCAAAGAGATTCATTATTTCAATAAAATACTCTCTTTAATCAAATCTATGTGTAGTGTCTTTTCTATCCGTTGTATCTATTGCTAACAGCTCAGTGATTCTTCCCCAGGACGCTGCACTAGTGTCACGCTGCCAAGCCCGGGTGTGAGGGAGATTTATAGGGTCACATATACACTTCTGCCAAAACACGAGTGCAAACAGGAAGCCCCTCTGATCTCATATCTTTTATTACACAAAACGGTATCTAAAAAGGTAAAAATAACATACATGGGATTCTGCTACAAATATCTCTCTAATTACAAACCAATTAGCAAATCATTCAGATTAGTTGAGCGAAAAGAAAGGGTTAAGTATCTCATGTACAGTATATGCAGTGTAGGCTGTTCTGCAGCATTACATGCAGGGAACAACGTTTAGGGGATATAAGTAATGCTGATCTCAGAGCTGACCGGCTGACCTGCTCTACCGGCTGACCGGCTGACCTGCTCTTCTGGCTGACCTGCTGA
Organism: Ascaphus truei; assembly: GCF_040206685.1. Classification (NCBI taxonomy): domain Eukaryota; kingdom Metazoa; phylum Chordata; class Amphibia; order Anura; family Ascaphidae; genus Ascaphus; species Ascaphus truei. The sequence goes on from NC_134498.1 coordinate 8,547,109, forward strand.
CCTGCTCTACTGGCTGACCGGCTGACCTGCTCTACCGGCTGACCGGCTTCTCTTCTTTCAGCTACATGACCTGAATTGTGGCCCGTGTATCTCCCAATTAAACGTTTTATTGGCATATTCTTGTTTGACTCGTTCTATACAGACATTTTCTATATATTCATTGTGGGATTTGATAACATCTGTAAGATCTCTCAGAATATCACATTCTGTACGTTTGTGTTGAAGATTTTTCCATTCTCAATTTACTTAATATTAGTTTTTGGCATCAATTATTTATATCGAGTCCAAAATACCTTTATACAGAATGCTGTTCCCTTTAGCCCACAAATGCTGCTTCATTAAAGCCCATGGGTGGCACTTTATGCATTCTCAAACTTTTAGGCAACATCCCTAATTTCCAAAAGTGGGATTAAATCTGTACATATTTAAATGGTTAATTTTCTTACTCAGACTCCTAAATCCCTCCCCAAATATATCCGTTTCACATAAAAGTGTGTGCGCTTCTCCTTCCGCCTAACTGGCACGTCGTCCTTACGGGCGCCACTCCGTGTAACTCCACGCTGCCCTCCAGTGGCAAAAGAAATAAGATACATTTACTATACTCGTCTGGCAGCTGCTCCCGTATAAGGTGGGTAACTCTGTATTAGGGGTCTTGGAAGACTATATTTTATACTTATGTCGGATAGATGAGGAATTAATATTCCTAACGGGTTATTGTGAGAGGCCTTAGATCTTATCCTATATGCACGCAGCCCTCGCCTCTCTGACCTTGAACACATACTTCAATCTGATTTTTGAGACTTGAAACTGGATTTCCCAAAACAAACTGATTTTAAACACTGACAAAACTGTAACAATGGTATTTGGGACCAGAGCTAAATTGCTAAAGCTGCCAATGACAGAGCTTCAGATAAAAACCAGCTCTACACTGGCGACACACTTTATTCGAGCTCGGCTAGTCCCACGAATTCGGGTATACCCGGGTGTATTGAGGTTTGTGACTGTTTTCTGCCCGAGTGCATTGAGGTATTTTCCAAGCAGGGATTGAAGCATTTTATTCTCGCTGGCTGCAATACTGCACAGTATATATATATATACTGCATTACAATTCATGAATTTATGCCATCTGGTAGACACGCGAAGCATTGCAGCCTATTAAATCCTAATCATTATCATTTAACAGATCAGCCGCCCGTCAGCCAGGCATGAACCCAGGCTGGGAAGGCAAACGCAACGGGGCTTGTCAGAGGTGAGGAGCGGCGCATTCCAGGTATCTGCCAGGTACATACTGGGTATTTGCTCGAATAAAGTGTGTCGGTGCAGTAAAACCATCCTAGCCCCTGTTACTTGTTTGA
>NC_134498.1:8553463-8575963 GCF_040206685.1 Ascaphus truei
GTAGCCAGACCCTAGTACAGAGGAGGGGGGCCCGATCTGCGATTGGCCCAGGGAAGGGGGGCTACATTGGGAATCGATGTTATTTTTCTTCATATTAATGGGTATCCTCAAAGCTAATGATATGCCAAAATGACGTCCATTAGCAAAACTACAATTGTTTCTTCACTTTTTCTGCTTGATCAATAGGGTGACAAGATTTCGAAAATGAAAAACCGGGACACCTTAAAAAATAATTTATTAAACAAATTACATCACGTGACACCCCCGTTGCCATGACAACAAGACACTCTGATGCCCCTGCAGTGTTAGTGTGTATAGAGGTGGGGGCTTTGCTTGGGCCCTTCAACTCTTACAGCCAGGGCATTATTGGCCAGGAATGCCCAGTTCGGAGGGGATTACTACTTCAAAATGTATTTGATTCGTAACAACATCAAAAAACTCTAATACCAATAACTAACAACCACAGACAATGATAATCTAAACCATCAAATAAAATGTCTACGGCCCTTGTTCAAGCATGTTTGCGGTACTTACCAGATAAATCAGTGCCTGCAATCCACAACTGTATCCGCCTCTCCGAGCGTCTGAAAGCAATCCAGCGTTCCTGGTGTGTGGCTGAAGAGGTGAGGGACTCCCTCCTCTCAAACGGAAAAGAAGAGCAAAAAATAGAGTTGGAACATACCTATCATACAGGGATGAGAGAGAGAGACAGAGAATGAGAGAGAGACAGAGAATGAGAGAGAGACAGAGAATGAGAGAGAGACAGAGAATGAGAGAGAGACAGAGAATGAGAGAGAGACACAGAGAGAGAGAGAGACAGAGAGAGGGACATAGGGAGAGAGAGACACAGAGAGAGAGAGATAGACACAGAGAGAGAGAGAGACAAAAGTAATGTACTGTATAACCATTATACCGTACCCCCTAGTATTCGTGTAATCATTGTCCCACACCCCCTTTTACTCACGCTTTGGCAATACTGAAATGTTCTTTTGACAGAGACACACAGAGAGAAACAGAGACACACAGAGAGAGACAGAGACACAGAGAGAGAGACAGAGACACAGAGAGACACACAGAGAGAGACAGAGACACACAGAGAGAGACAGAGACACAGAGAGAGAGAGAGAGACACAGAGAGAGAGAGAGAGAGACACGGGCCTATTTAGTAAGCGTCGATAAGGCTGCGTCTATAGTATTTCAGACGGAGGGAAGGCACACACGCTGCAATACACTTGCTGAAGCCTGAGCTTTTTTATGGCTTTGTAGGGTATGCAGCGGGTGCGATTGGGGGCGTGGCAATAAATATTTGGAGGCGTGGCAATAACGTTCCGGCGCGGACGTCACTTCCCTACCTCACATCCCGATCCACCGGCATTTTTTCAGATGCAGCATCTGAAGCACTGTGCAGACAAGAAGAAAAATGCACACAATGCGCACCAGAGATTAAAATATAGTAAATTATTTATTAATAAAACAAGAAATAACCGAGGAGGATCCAACCCCACCTCAGTACTTTCTTCTCGTTGCTATTGCCACACTATACGTCCTGACGCCGGAAGGGAAGTTGGTACGCGACCAAGACGAGACACCGGAATTACAGTGGAACCACAACATACCACAGATTGCTGGAGGACCACACTGCGAGGGGCGCAGCCTATCGAGTTTCCCGGTCATCGTCCAAAGTCTGGAGCTGCGGAGTGACCACCGGATTACCACGGAGCCCGAGCCTGTCTCACACAATGCTTTTACCAAACGGATGTTTGTGAGTTTGCTATTTTTATCTTGTCCAGGAAATGAAATTGTTAAACCGAATTTACACATGGAGCGGGCGCTTTCTCTTCTTTTTTTTGTTTAGATATCTATCGAGGAGGTGGTTGTTTCCCTGAAGAGAGCTGCCAGGGCTCCAGAGGACGCCCGAATTGGATCCTTTTATGATTGAGTTATAACATAGCTATTAGAGCTAGGTTTCTGGACTTTTATTGTGTTTAGGCATAGTGTTTATTATTATTTTATTACAGCTACTTTTTAGTAATTGCACTGTTATTAATTCTGACCACTAATTCTCACTGCCATTATAATCTCTCTCTAGCCACAACCAAATTGCTATATCAGCTATATTATTTATTGGTTATACCAGGGGAGCACAAACTTTTGCAGCTCGCCCCCCTGCCGGTGCTCGCGCCCCCCCCCCCCCTTACCTTGATGCGGCGTCATGTGACCTGCAGCGGCATTTGACGAGGGTGACGTCACATGACCCCGCGGCGTAATTTAACATACTGTGCTATATCTATGCACACACAGCTGTCTCTAGGCATAAAACACATCCACACCGGGGTAAGGACCAGCACAGATAACATTCCAAGAGACACTGTTTTTAAGTATAACTTTTGCTTGCTTCATTCATTGTAACATCGCCGGAAGAAGAGATCAGTGTATCTCGAAAGCTCGCACAAATAAAAGCATTTCGTTAGCCACAGAACGGTATCATCTATTTATTTTTTGATTATTGAAGCTCGGCTAACACGGTACTGATACCTCTATATATATATATATTGCGCGCGCACACACACATATAACGTTTTATCCAACTTTTTCATTTATCATTTGTAGAAAAAATGAACAATGTCGCCAGAAGTGCTATTTTTCAAAATGTAACATCTCTACTAATTAGTGTAAAATGATACTTCATATAAAGCAGGTTATGGGACCCATTATAAAATGACCTTCATGTTTCTTATCACATCCCAGTATATGGATACTTTCTATTATCACAAGCTGCTAACATGTGACAGGGCTCAGAGTCTGAGCCCAGAATGTGACATACAGAACATTCTCATTCTAAATTTCAAAAAATATTGTGTTGATTTCTGACCTGACTGCCGTCGTTACAGCTCAACCACTCTGTTCTACTGTATGTCACCACTTTCTGCCACAACCAGCTGACGGTGGATCTGCAAGGAGTTCAACGCTGATTGGCATCACATCTGTGGCTTGGTTGACATATCATTTCTCCAGCTTTTTATTGTATTGTTTTTAAATAGATTATATTTATTTAGTTGAATAGATATTTATTTAGTTTAATAGATATTTATTTAGTTTAATAGATTATATTTCTAAGTTTAATAAGTTATATTTCTTAGTTTAATAAGTTATATTTCTTAGTTTAATAAATTATATTTCTTAGTTTAATAAGTTATATTTCTTAGTTTAATAAAATATATTTCTTAGTTTAATAAGTTATATTTCTTAGTTTAATAAGTTATATTTGTTAGTTTAATAAATTATATTTCTTAGTTTAATAAGTTATATTTCTTAGTTAATAGATTATATTTGTTAGCACAGTAGATTATATTTACTAGTATTTAAGTCTCCCGCTCAGTGCCCCATTAGGACCCGTGCGCATATTTCACATCTTTTCGGAGTCGCTTATTTTTTAGACCCTCGGAGCCGAAACCTAAAGGGGTCAGCGAAGAAAGTTCGGATCAAGAGGAGCCGCACATCTTAAAGACAGAACATTTCCAAGGGAGATGGAGACAATTTGGGTAAAATCTGATTAATGGACAACCTTTGAGGAAGGAAAGGGTGACGGGGGAGTCTAAGAGGGGGGTGAGAGAGCAAGGTGGTGTGTCAGATTGGGGCAGAGCAAGAGAACGCAAAAATGATGGGGATTTACTGCACACCAAAAAAACCCAATAAGAAGTGATACTTTTACCGGTGCCCCTTAGTCTCAGGGAAGACCGGCATTTCGTCCAATGGATACAATATGATTGATGGGAAAGGGCACACGGATTTGAATAAAAAAAGATAATTTATTGTGCCACAGACTACAATGTTTCGGCTGCTGGCCTTTCTTTGCTGGATTTAGTGGGTTTAGCCACTTTACCTGAGAAAGACCAGCAGGCCGAAATGTTGTTGTCTATGGCAGTGCAAGAGAAAACAGGTTGGGGGGGGTGGGTTCTCGCGAAGTCGCCGACCCATGGGTGAGTGTCCCCGGTGGAAACTAGTCCTGGACCGCAGGAAAGCTGTCTGTGGCCCATACAAGCTGAGTAACATGTAAAAAGGACACATGTATGTTCAGAATGAGTTAGCATGGTATTTTGAGAGGCACCATAGCAGGTCAGTGCAAGTCAGTGCAGAGCACTGCAAGGTCAGTCAATATGAGGAAGGGTCCGATGGAGGAGTTGGAGGGTCCCAGAATATCTCTTAAAGCAGGGGTGCGCAAATCGAGGGGCACGACATTTTCTTGGGAGGAGGGGCTCGGCGCTTACAGAGGCCCCTCGCTCTTCCCCACAGCATTTAAATTAAATGCCGGAGATCGCGCGCAAGGCCTCTGTAAATTCCCTTTCCTTGTCTCCGGCGGCTTCTGGCGACAGCAACGTGGCGTCACATGATGTGGCATTGCCATAGCAACGTGATATCACATGACGTCGTTACATAAGAACGTCGGAGACAAGGTGGGGAAGGTGGAGGGGGGAGCAGGGGGAAAAGGTTGTGCAACCCTGTCTTAAAGCATTGCCTTGCATACAGATCAGAGGCCAAGAATGGATATGGATATCCGATGTGAAGCCGGAAATAAGACAGAAAAGACCGTTTCGGGGGAAGAAGGTGAGTGATGAAATAGCCGTCACTGTGTAACTCTTCCAATTACCTGCAACTACATGCAGAGAAATAGCAACGCTTGTTTTTAACGTGCTAAGCGCCTAATGGGGAATTCAACTGCTGAGAAGTTAAGGGAGTTACTAACCCAAACTCAGCGACGTTTCTGTGTCTTTGTGATAACTCCCCCAGGACATGCCTGAAAACCAGAGGTAACTCAATGTATTTTTGATAAATAGAAACATGACCTTCTGGGGAGGGGTATATAATGGGTACTGGGCCTGGTGAGGTGGGTATAACGGGTACTGGGCCTGGTGAGGTGGGTATAACGAGTACTGGGCCTGGGGAGGGGCGTATAACAGGGTACTGGGCCTTGGGAGGGTTGTATAACTGGGTATTGGGCCTGGGGAGGTGGGTATAACGGGTATTAGGCCCTGTGGAGGGCGGTATAACGTGGTATTGGGGATGGGGTATAAGTTGCACAGGAGCTCTTGCGATACAGAGTATCACTGTCCCTGGTTACAAACACTTCATGTCTCCTGCAGATCAGGACACGCACGAAGGTGGTGCCCTTTGTGCCACCAGACGACGAGGCGGGCTACGAGGCGGACGACGAGGCATACGACAAAGCGGGCATCAAGTGGAACAATGAGGTGGGCTACAAGGCGGCCGATGACGCAGACGTGGTGTACGATGACCAAGGAGCATACGACAGGTGTGGCCGGATCTGCTGCTTCACCTTTTTTAGGCGGAGGAGAAGACCCCGGGAGCAGGTAGGAGAATACGAGAGGTGCGGACAGATCTGCTGCTTCACCTTTTTTAGGCGGAGAAGAAGCCAGGAGCAGGTAGCAGAGGAGCCAGGGCGTAGATACAGGGGTATTCTAGGGGCCCTGAGAAGTTGGTTTGACCGCAGGAGAGGCAGATAAGATCAGGAAGGCTGCGGGAGGGGCAGGTACTAGAGGGAGATAGGGATATTGGGCGTGAGAGGGTGAGAGAGAACAAGGAGCAGGGCCAGAGCACGGGTTTCATGCACCCGAGGCAAAACTTAAAATTTGTGCCCCAGTTGTATAAAAAATAATAAGATAAATAAAATAATAAAATAAACAGTGGCGTAGATATCGGGGCTGCAGGGGGTGCGACCGCACCCCAGCGCGACGCAAAATAAAAATAAAAGGGCGCCAAAATACTGGATAAAAAAAAGAATAATAATTTAAAAAAAAAGATAAATAAATAAAATAAGAGGAAAAAATAATAATGATTTTTAATGCGCCCCTAGGACCTCTGCGCGCTAGGCGACCGCCTAATGGCCGGCCGGCCCTGCAAGGTATGCGGGAGGAAAAGGGGTGAATGGGATAGATATGCAGGGGGATGGGGGAGCAGGTGAGTTATACACAGGGGCACAAGGGCCCCGTCACCCGCATCTCTATATACTGAGTGTGCCCCTGTGTATAACAACGCTGATCTGTGCTGCTCCATCTGATTTCACTGCGCAGTGATCCAGGGACCATCCGATCGCCATTTAATGGGGTCAGGAAGGAATTTTTTTCCCCCATTGCACAGCAGGGGTTATGTTTCGCCTTCCTCTGGATCACAGCAACAAACTGCCCTTTGTGCATGAATTATCAGTGAGATCTTTATACACCCTGCATTGGTCTTCACCCCTTTGCTGCCGGAGGGGCCTGCAATGCATTGCTCTGCGTGTTACTATATTGCTCTGCAATGTGCTGCAGGCCCCTCCCAGCAAAGAGATTCATTATTTCAATAAAATACTCTCTTTAATCAAACCTATGTGTAGTGTCTTTTCTATCCGTTGTATCTATTGCTAACAGCTCAGTGATTCTTCCCCAGGACGCTGCACTAGTGTCACGCTGCCAAGCCCGGGTGTGAGGGAGATTTATAGGGTCACATATACACTTCTGCCAAAACACGAGTGCAAACAGGAAGCCCCTCTGATCTCATATCTTTTATTACACAAAACGGTATCTAAAAAGGTAAAAATAACATACATGGGATTCTGCTACAAATATCTCTCTAATTACAAACCAATTAGCATATCATTCAGATTAGTCGAGCGAAAAGAAAGGGTTAAGTATCTCATGTACAGTATATGCAGTGTAGGCTGTTCTGCAGCATTACATGCAGGGGACAACGTTTAGGGGATATAAGTAATGCTGATCTCAGAGCTGACCGGCTGACCTGCTCTACCGGCTGACCGGCTGACCTGCTCTTCTGGCTGACCTGCTGACCTGCTCTACTGGCTGACCGGCTGACCTGCTCTACCGGCTGACCGGCTTCTCTTCTTTCAGCTAAATGACCAGAATTGTGGCCCCTGTATCTCCAAATTAAACGTTTTATTGGCATATTCTTGTTTGACTCGTTCTATACAGACATTTTCTATATATTCATTGTGGGATTTGATAACATCTGTAAGATCTTTCAGAATATCACATTCTGTACGTTTGTGTTGAAGATTTTTCCATTCTCAATTTACTTAATATTAGTTTTTGGCATCAATTATTTATATCGAGTCCAAAATACCTTTATACAGAATGCTGTTCCCTTTAGCCCACAAATGCTGCTTCATTAAAGCCCATGGGTGGCACTTTATGCATTCTCAAACTTTTAGGCAACATCCCTAATTTCCAAAAGTGGGATTAAATCTGTCCATATTTAAATGGTTAATTTTCTTACTCAGACTCCTAAATCCCTCCCCAAATATATCCGTTTCACATAAAAGTGTGTGCGCTTCTCCTTCCGCCTAACTGGCACGTCGTCCTTACGGGCGCCCCTCCATGTAACTCCACGCTGCCCTCCAGTGGCAAAAGAAATAAGATACATTTACTATACTCGTCTGGCAGCTGCTCCCGTATAGGGTGGGTAACTCTGTATTAGGGGTCTTGGTAGACTATATTTTATACTTATGTCGGATAGATGAGGAATTAATATTCCTAACGGGTTATTGTGAGAGGCCTTAGATCTTATCCTATATGCACGCAGCCCTCGCCTCTCTGACCTTGAACACATACTTCAATCTGATTTTTGAGACTTGAAACTGGATTTCCCAAAACAAACTGATTTTAAACACTGACAAGACTGTAACAATGGTATTTGGGACCAGAGCTAAATTGCTAAAGCTACCAATGACAGAGCTTCAGATAAAAACCAGCTCTAAAACCATCCTAGCCCCTGTTACTTGTTTGAAATATCTGGGCAATCAACTCCCATTTAACATTTGGGTTGCACATTGATACCCTGACATCCAAATCCTATGCCAAACTAGGTGTACTTTAAAGGAACAAATCCTCCCTAAGGGCCTCATGCAGTAAGCAGCGATAAGCCACTTATCACCAGCTTATCGCCAAAAAAGCCACACTGATACACACACACACAGATACAGACACACTGATACACACACACACACCGCGCCCTGATGGCAGGGGTGGAGGCGTGGGGCTCCTGCTCTCCTCTGTCTGCCGTTACCGAACCCTTCCTATTCCCCCCTCTCTTGCTTTTCCCTCCTTTGAGGCTCACACTGTCCAGATCTTCTCTCCTCTCCCTGTTCATGTGGCGGTCATCTATCGCCCACCTACCTCTACTCATCCCCCTTCTGCCTTTCTCTCTCACTTTGAATCCTGGCTCTCTTTCTTTCTCTCCTCAGACTCCCCTGTTCTTCTCCTTGGGGACTTCAATTGCCACATTGATGACCCCTCTCTCTCTTGGGCTTCCCGCTTTCTTTCTCTTACCTCTTCTTTTGGCCTTCAACAGTGGACTGCAGCCAGCACCCACAAGGATGGCCACTACTTAGACCTGGTTTTCACTAAAAACTTATCTCTCTCTGATTTCTCCATTTCCCCTTTTCCTCTCTCTGACCATCATCTCATCTCATTCTCTTTATCTCGCTTCTCCCCTTCTCCACCTCCATCTACCCCCCGGTTCTGCAGAAACCTGCGCTCTATTCACTTACCTGACTTTGAGTCCACTTTACACTCCTCCCTCTCCTCTCTCAGCTCTGCTACAGACCCTGACAACCTGGTCAGAAAGTACAACTCTGTCTTGTCCTCATCTCTTGATCTACATGCCCCGCTTTCTCTCTGCCGCCCTCGCCCTTCTAACCCTAGACCCTGGCTAAATTCCCACACGCGCATGCTGCGTTCCTCCACTCGTTCCTCTGAACGCCTCTGGAGGAAGTCTCACACTCTCGCAGACTTCCTTCACTACAAATTTATGCTATCCTGTTTCAACTCTGCCCTCTCGCAAGCTAAACAAGCCTACTTTTCTGCACTAATAACATGCACAAGTCTAACCCACGCCGACTGTTCTCTGTCTTTGATACTCTACTCAAACCACCCTCAGCTGCCTCTCCTTCCTCCATCTCCGCTCAGGACTTTGCAGACTATTTTAAGGAAAAGGTGGAATCCATACGGCAGAACATCCCCTGTTTCTTCCCCCCATCCTACACCTCTTCCTAACTCTCCTCCTGCCTTCCTTGAGTCTTTTTCCACTGTCTCAGAGGAGGATGTGTCGCTGTTGATCTCCTCTTCTCCCTCTACCACTTGCCCTCTTGACCCCATTCCCTCCCATCTCCTAAAACCTCTAGCTCCTACTATAATCCCTACGCTTACACACATTTTTAACTCCTCCCTCTGCTCTGGAACCTTTCCATCCTCCTTCAAACATGCAACAGTCATACCATTACTCAAAAACAGCAAGCTTGACCCTACCTGTCTTTCTAACTATCGACCTGTCTCCCTCCTGCCTTTTGCCTCTAAACTACTTGAACGTCTTGTATTCTCTCGCTTGCTCCATTTTCTCAACACTTATTCTCTCCTAGACCCTCTACAATCTGGCTTCCGCACTGCTCACTCCACGGAAACAACCCTCACTAAAATAACTGACGAGCTCCATGCTGCCAAAGACAGAGGTCATTACACTCTGCTCATATTACTCGACCTCTCTGCAGCATTTGACACCGTGGACCACCCTCTTCTCCTCCACATTCTCCATACTCTAGGTATTCGGAACAAAGCTCTATCCTGGATCTCATCCTACCTCTCCCATCGTACTTTTAGTGTCTCTTCTGCTAACACCTCCTCCTCCTCTATTGATCTCTCTGTGGGGGTACCCCAGGGCTCTGTCCTGGGACCTCTTCTCTTTTCTCTGTACACACTCTCTCTAGGTGACCTAATAACATCTTTTGGGTTTAATTATCACCTCTATGCCGACGACACACAAATATACTTTTCAACACCTGACCTTACACCTGCTGTACAAACCAAAGTTTCTGAATGTCTCTCTGCTATATCATCCTGGATGGCCCTCCGACGCCTTAAACTCAACATGGCTAAAACAGAGCTCCTCATACTTCCTCCCAAACCTGGCCCTAATACCTCCTTCCACATTACTGTTGGAACTACAATCATTCACCCAGTAGCCCAAGCACGCTGCCTAGGGGTCACGTTCGACTCCTCTCTCACATTCGCCCCTCACATTCAAAACATTTCTAAAACTTGTCGCTTTTTCCTCCGCAATATAACTAAGATACGCCCTTTCCTCTGTTGTTCGACTGCTAAAACTCTGACTCAGGCCCTCATTCTCTCCTGTCTTGATTACTGTAACCTCCTGCTGTCCGGCCTTCCTGCCTCTCACCTGTCTCCCCTACAATCTATCCTAAATGCTGTTGCCAGAATCACTCTACTCTTTCCTAGATCTGTCTCAGCATCTCCCCTCATGAAATCCCTCTCCTGGCTTCCGATCAAATCCCGCATCTCACACTCCATTCTTCTCCTCACTTTTAAAGCTTTACATTCTTCTGCCCCTCCTTACATCTCATCCCTAATTTCTCGGTATGCACCATCCAGACTCTTGCGTTCTTCTCAAGGATGTCTTCTTTCTACCCCCTTTGTATCTAAAGCCCTCTCCCGCCTTAAACCTTTTTCACTGACTGCCCCACATCTCTGGAATGCCCTTCCCCTCAGTACCCGACTAGCACCCTCTCTATCCACCTTTAAGACCCACCTTAAGACACACTTGCTTAAAGAAGCATATGAATAGCACTGTGGATATTCTAAACACGATACATAATGCTTGACCCCCTGCAGACGCACTTACCAGAACTCCCTCCTACTGTCTCTGTACGTTCTCCCTACCTACCAATTAGACTGTAAGCTCCTCGGGGCAGGGACTCCTCTTCCGAAATGTTACTTTTATGTCTAAAGCACTTATTCCCATGATCTGTTATTTATATTATCTGTTATTTATTTGATTACCACATGTATTACTACTGTGAAGCGCTATGTACACTAATGGCGCTATATAAATAAAGACATACAATACAATACAATACACACACACACAGATACAGACACACTGATACACACACACACACACACACACACACACACACACACACACACACCCACCCACTAATACACACACACACACACACACACACACACACACACACACACACACACACACACACACACACACACACACTGATTCACACACACACACACACACACACACACACACACACACACACACACACACACACACACACACACACACACACACACCCACTGATTCACACACACACACACACACACACACACACACACACACACACACACACACACACACACACACACACACACACACACACACACACACACACACACACACACACCCACCCACTAATACACACACACACACACACACACACACACACTGATTCACACACACACACACACACACACCCACTGATTCACACACACACACACACACACACCCACTGATTCACACACACACAGACCCACTGATACACACACACACACACACACACTGAAACACACACACATACTGAAACACACACACACACTGAAACACACACACACACTGAAACACACACACACACACACACACACACACACACACACACACACACACACACTGATACACACACACACACACACACTGACACACACACACACACACAGATACACACAGATACACACACACACAGATACACACACACACACACACACAGATACACAAACACACAGAGATACACATACACACACACACACACATACACACAAATACACACACACAGATACACATACACACACACACACACACACACACACTGATACACATACACACACACACACACACACACACACACACACTGATACACATACACACACACACACACACACACACACACTGATACACATACACACACACACACACACACACAGATACACACACCCACAGACACCCACTGATTCACACACACACACACACACACACACACACACACACACACACACACACACACACACACACACACACACACACACACACACACAAAGCTGTGAGCGCCGGAGGGGCAAAGGTGGGAGCGCCGGGGGGGGGGCAAAGGTGGGAGCGCCGGGGGGCAAAGGTGGGAGTGCCGATGGGGCAAAGGTGGGAGCGCCGGGGGGCAAAGGTGGGAGTGCCGATGGGGCAATGGTGGGAGCGCCGGGGGGGCAATGGTGGGAGCGCCAGGGGGGCAAAGGTACAAGGTGGTACAAAGGTAGGCGCACCCCCGCTACCACCTCCTATTACCCCCCCTGGCTGGGACCCGGGACAGAAAGGGGACACTCACCGCGAACAGAGGAGCCGGGAGCGGGAAGACACTTGTGCTCTGCACAAAGCGGAAGTCCCGCCCCCGGCTTCCTCTGACCTGCCTGCAACCAATCCCCTGCGGGCCGGCCGGCATTCTAAGTCCCGCCCCCGGCATTCTCCTTCATTCAGTCTCCCCGGCAGCATTCACACACACACATAGAAAATACTTACCGGCCGCCGCATTCTCCTCACCGCCGCTGCCCCGCAATACCGGGACCAGGGACAAAAATCGGGACATAACCGGGACGGAGCTAAAATCGGGACAGGGCAGAAAAAAACGGGACTGTCCCGGCAAAACCGGGACGAATGGTCACCCTACTTACAGACTATTCACTTGAGTGGACCATAAAGTGTCTTATAGAGGGAACTCTAAGGTGTCTTAAGATGCATTAAGATATATTATGTATGTAAATATTTATTTATATAGCGCTTTATAAGAGAGGCAATACAGTACAGAGAATTATAGTACAATAAGTGCAACAAACAAAATCAGACAATAGGAAAGGAAATCCCTGGCCTGCAGAGCTTACAGTCTTAATGCTAGATCCATGGAACTCTGTTGTGTTTACGCTAATAACGGGACATTCCTGAAATTGGTACCTGACCCTGTGTGGTAGGCAGAGACACAGGGGCAGTGCCTGCCAATATCATAAAGAGCAGTGCACTTCCTATTTAGTAGAATTGTGTGTCAGAGTTAAGAGTTCAGTCCAGAGTTAGAGTCTGCTGAGTCTGTCACCTGGCTGGCCCAGGGTGACAGAGAGAGCCTATATCAATTGGCCGTTGGAGAAGGGGAGCCATCAGCCTCTGAGTAGAGCTGATGCAACCTTAGTTAGGGAGGTGGACCAATTCCTCTCACCCTGTTTAGGGGGCGAGGGAAGAGCTAGCCCCACCCTGGGTGCCCTTGACCTGGGGTGGTGGCAGGGACACAGAGACCATCCTGAGGGAGAGCAGTCCTGTGTGGAGGAAGACACCCTGTACCTGATATATAGTCTTGTTGCTGCTATTCTGCTGCTGTGAATAAAGAGCTGCGGCTGCTTTTAAAGATATACAGTGTGAGACTGGAATCTCTCATCCCCGAGGGGGGGGGGGGGGGACTCTCTGGAAGGATTCCACCCGTATTCCTGGGGCTCAGAGATGGAGGCGCTGCACCATTACATACATAGTTACATAATAGATGAGGTTGAAAAAAGACGTACGTCCATCAAGTTCAACCTATGCTAAATTCAGACAACAGATACTTACTTATTGATCCAGAGGAAGGCAAACAAAAAACCCCATTAAGGGGAAAAATTAATTCCTTCCTGACTCCAAGAATTGGCAATCGGATTAATCCCTGGATCAACATCCTTCCCATATATACTTATTTGGTATATCCCTGTATACCTGTCCCATCTAAAAAGATGTCCAACCTTTTTTTAAACAAATCTATTGTATCTGCCATCACAGTCTCCATGGGTAATGAGTTCCACATTTTAACTGCCCTTACTGTAAAGAACCCTTTCCTTTGTTGCTGGTGAAATTTCCTTTCCTCCAACCTTAAGGGATGGCCCCGAGTCCTTTGTACTGCCCGTGGGATGAATAGTTCTTTTGAAAGCTCCTTGTATTGTCCCTGAATATATTTGTATATAGTTATCATATCCCCTCTTAGACGCCTCTTTTCTAATGTAAATAAATCCAATATAGCTAGCCTCTCCTCATAAGTTAGAATGTCCATCCCCTTTATTAATTTGGTGGCTCTTCTCTGCACTCTCTCTAGTTCCAAAATGTCTTTTCTTAGGATTGGTGCCCAAAATTGTACTCCATATTCAAGGTGTGGTCTTACTAATGCTTTGTAAAGGGGCATAATTATGTCTACTTCCCTTCCATCCATTGCCCGTTTGATGCAAGATAAGATCTTGTTTGCCTTTGCAGCTACTGCATGACATTGGGCACTATTGCTAAGCCTGCTGTCTACAAGCACCCCTAAATCCTTCTCCATCAAGGATTCCCCCAATATATCTCCATTTAATTTGTAAGTCGCCTTTTTATTCTTGCATCCCAAATGCATAACCTTATATTTATCTGTATTAAACCTCATTTGCCATTTACCTGCCCACGTTTCCAGTCTCTCCAAGTCCTTCTGAAGAGAAATTTCATCCTGCTCTGATAAGACGGAGGCATTCACCCCAGAAACCTGATCCTGTCATCCCCCATACCATCGCGGGAGACTCAGGCCCCCCTGTTGCCAGCAGGTATGCACCACACTCAGACACGTAGCCAGACCCTAGTACAGAGGAGGGGGGCCCGATCTGCGATTGGCCCAGGGAAGGGGGGCTACATTGGGAATCGATGTTATTTTTCTTCATATTAATGGGTATCCTCAAAGCGAATGATATGCCAAAATGACGTCCATTAGCAAAACTACAATTGTTTCTTCACTTTTTCTGCTTGATCAATAGGGTGACCAGATTTCGAAAATGAAAAACCGGGACACCTTAAAAAATAATTTATTAAACAAATTACATCACGTGACACCCCCTGTTGCCATGACAACAAGACACTCTGATGCCCCTGCAGTGTTAGTGTGTATAGAGGTGGGGGCTTTGCTTGGGCCCTTCAACTCTTACAGCCAGAGCATTATTGGCCAGGAATGCCCAGTTCGGAGGGGATTACTACTTCAAAATGTATTTGATTCGTAACAACATCAAAAAACTCTAATACCAATAACTAACAACCACAGACAATGATAATCTAAACCATCAAATAAAATGTCTACGGCCCTTGTTCAAGCATGTTTGCGGTACTTACCAGATAAATCAGTGCCTGCAATCCACAACTCTATCCGCCTCTCCGAGCGTCTGAAAGCAACCCAGCGTTCCTGGTGTGTGGCTGAAGAGGTGAGGGACTCCCTCCTCTCAAACGGAAAAGAAGAGCAAAAAATAGAGTTGGAACATACCTATCATACAGGGATGAGAGAGAGAGACAGAGAATGAGAGAGAGACAGAGAATGAGAGACAGAGAATGAGAGAGAGACAGAGAATGAGAGAGAGACACAGAGAGAGAGAGAGACAGAGAATGAGAGAGAGACAGAGAGAGGGACATAGGGAGAGAGAGACAAAAGTAATGTACTGTATAACCATTATACCGTACCCCCTAGTATTCGTGTAATCATTGTCCCACACCCCCTTTTACTCACGCTTTGGCAATACTGAAATGTTCTTTTGACAGAGACACACAGAGAGAAACAGAGACACACAGAGAGAGACAGAGACACAGAGAGAGAGACAGAGACACAGAGAGACACACAGAGAGAGACAGAGACACACAGAGAGAGACAGAGACACACAGAGAGAGACAGAGACACAGAGAGAGAGAGACACGGGCCTATTTAGTAAGCGTCGATAAGGCTGCGTCTATAGTATTTCAGACGGAGGGAAGGCACACACGCTGCAATACACTTGCTGAAGCCTGAGCTTTTTTATGGCTTTGCAGGGTATGCAGCGGGTGCGATTGGGGGCGTGGCAATAAATATTTGGAGGCGTGGCAATAACGTTCCGGCGCGGACGTCACTTTCCTACCTCACATCCCGATCCACCGGCATTTTTTCAGATGCAGCATCTGAAGCACTGTGCAGACAAGAAGAAAAATGCACACAATGCGCACCAGAGATTAAAATATAGTAAATTATTTATTAATAAAACAAGAAATAACCGAGGAGGATCCAACCCCACCTCAGTACTTTCTTCTCGTTGCTATTGCCACACTATACGTCCTGACGCCGGAAGGGAAGTTGGTACGCGACCAAGACGAGACACCGGATTTACAGTGGAACCACAACATACCACAGATTGCTGGAGGACCACACTGCGAGGGGCGCAGCCTATCGAGTTTCCCGGTCATCGTCCAAAGTCTGGAGCTGCGGAGTGACCACCGGATTACCACGGAGCCCGAGCCTGTCTCACACAATGCTTTTACCAAACGGATGTTTGTGAGTTTGCTATTTTTATCTTGTCCAGGAAATGAAATTGTTAAACCGAATTTACACATGGAGCGGGCGCTTTCTCTTCTTTTTTTTGTTTAGATATCTATCGAGGAGGTGGTTGTTTCCCTGAAGAGAGCTGCCAGGGCTCCAGAGGACGCCCGAATTGGATCCTTTTATGATTGAGTTATAACATAGCTATTAGAGCTAGGTTTCTGGACTTTTATTGTGTTTAGGCATAGTGTTTATTATTATTTTATTACAGCTACTTTTTAGTAATTGCACTGTTATTAATTCTGACCACTAATTCTCACTGCCATTATAATCTCTCTCTAGCCACAACCAAATTGCTATATCAGCTATATTATTTATTGGTTATACCAGGGGAGCACAAACTTTTGCAGCTCGCCCCCCTGCCGGTGCTCGCGCCCCCCCCCCTTACCTTGATGCGGCGTCATGTGACCTGCAGCGGCATTTGACGAGGGTGACGTCACATGACCCCGCAGCGTAATTTAACATACTGTGCTATATCTATGCACACACAGCTGTCTCTAGGCATAAAACACATCCACACCGGGGGAAGGACCAGCACAGATAACATTCCAAGAGACACTGTTTTTAAGTATACCTTTTGCTTGCTTCATTCATTGTAACATCGCCGGAAGAAGAGATCAGTGTATCTCGAAAGCTCGCACAAATAAAAGCATTTCGTTAGCCACAGAACGGTATTATCTATTTATTTTTTGATTATTGAAGCTCGGCTAACACGGTACTGATACCTCTATATATATATATTGCGCGCGCACACACACATATAACGTTTTATCCAACTTTTTCATTTATCATTTGTAGAGAAAATGAACAATGTCGCCAGAAGTGCTATTTTTCAAAATGTAACATCTCTACTAATTAGTGTAAAATGATACTTCATATAAAGCAGGTTATGGGACCCATTATAAAATGACCTTCATGTTTCTTATCACATCCCAGTATATGGATACTTTCTATTATCACAAGCTGCTAACATGTGACAGGGCTCAGAGTCTGAGCCCAGAATGTGACATACAGAACATTCTCATTCTAAATTTCAAAAAATATTGTGTTGATTTCTGACCTGACTGCCGTGGTTACAGCTCAACCACTCTGTTCTACTGTATGTCACCACTTTCTGCCACAACCAGCTGACGGTGGATCTGCAAGGAGTTCAACGCTTATTGGCATCACATCTGTTGCTTGGTTGACGTATCATTTCTCCAGCTTTTTATTGTATTGTTTTTAAATAGATTATATTTATTTAGTTGAATAGATATTTATTTAGTTTAATAGATATTTATTTAGTTTAATAGATTATATTTCTAAGTTTAATAAGTTATATTTCTTAGTTTAATAAGTTATATTTCTTAGTTTAATAAAATATATTTCTTAGTTTAATAAGTTATATTTCTTAGTTTAATAAGTTATATTTGTTAGTTTAATAAATTATATTTCTTAGTTTAATAAGTTATATTTCTTAGTTAATAGATTATATTTGTTAGCACAGTAGATTATATTTACTAGTATTTAAGTCTCCCCCTCAGTGCCCCATTAGGACCCGTGCGCATATTTCACATCTTTTCGGAGTCGCTTATTTTTTAGACCCTCGGAGCCGAAACCTAAAGGGGTCAGCTAAGAAAGTTCGGATCAAGAGGAGCCGCACAGCTTAAAGACAGAACATTTCCAAGGGAGATGGAGACAATTTGGGTAAGATCTGATTAAAGGACATCCTTTGAGGAAGGAAAGGGTGACAGGGGAGTCTAAGAGGGGGGTGAGAGAGCAAGGTGGTGTGTCAGATTGGGGCAGAGCAAGAGAACGCAAAAATGATGGGGATTTGCTGCACACCAAAAAAAAACAATAAGTAGTGATACTTTTACCGGTGCCCCTTAGTCTCAGGGAAGACCGGCATTTCGTCCAATGGATACAATATGATTGATGGGAAAGGGCACACGGATTTGAATAAAAAAAGATAATTTATTGTGCCACAGACTACAATGTTTCGGCTGCTGGCCTTTCTTTGCTGGATTTAGTGGGTTTAGCCACTTTACCTGAGAAAGACCAGCAGGCCGAAATGTTGTTGTCTATGGCAGTGCAAGAGAAAACAGGTTGGGGGGGGTGGGTTCTCGCAAAGTCGCCGACCCATGGGTGAGTGTCCCCGGTGGAAACTAGTCCTGGACCCCGGGAAAGCTGTCTGTGGCCCATACAAGCTGAGTAACATGTAAAAAGGACACATGTATGTTCAGAATGAGTTAGCATGGTATTTTGAGAGGCACCATAGCAGGTCAGTGCAAGTCAGTGCAGAGCACTGCAAGGTCAGTCAATATGAGGAAGGGTCCGATGGAGGAGTTGGAGGGTCCCAGAATATCTCTTAAAGCAGGGGTGCGCAAATCGAGGGGCACGACATTTTCTTGGGAGGAGGGGCTCGGCGCTTACAGAGGCCCCTCGCTCTTCCCCACAGCATTTAAATTAAATGCCGGAGATCGCGTGCAAGGCCTCTGTAAGTTCCCTTTCCTTGTCTCCGGCGGCTTCTGGCGACAGCAATGTGGCGTCACATGATGTGGCATTGCCATAGCAACGTGATATCACATGACGTCGTTACATCAGAACGTCGGAGACAAGGTGGGGAAGGTGGAGGGGGGAGCAGGGGGAAAAGGTTGTGCAACCCTGTCTTAAAGCATTGCCTTGCATACAGATCAGAGGCCAAGAATGGATATGGATATCCGATGTGAAGCCGGAAATAAGACAGAAAAGACCGTTTCGGGGGAAGAAGGTGAGTGATGAAATAGCCGTCACTGTGTAACTCTTCCAATTACCTGCAACTTCATGCAGAGAAATAGCAACGCTTGTTTTTAACGTGCTAAGCGCCTAATGGGGAATTCAACTGCTGAGAAGTTAAGGGAGTTACTAACCCAAACTCAGCGACGTTTCTGTGTCTCTGTGATAACTCCCCCAGGACATGCCTGAAAACCAGAGGTAACTCAATGTATTTTTGATAAATAGAAACATGACCTTCTGGGGAGGGGTATATAATGGGTACTGGGCCTGGTGAGGTGGGTATAACGAGTACTGGGCCTGGGGAGGGGCGTATAACAGGGTACTGGGCCTTGGGAAGGTTGTATAACTGGGTACTGGGCCTGGGGAGGTGGGTATAACGGGTATTTGCCCTGTGGAGGGCGGTATAACGTGGTATTGGGGATGGGGTATAAGTGGCACAGGAGCTCTTGCGATACAGAGTATCACTGTCCCTGGTTACAAACACTTCATGTCTCCTGCAGATCAGGACACACACGAAGGTGGTGCCCTTTGTGCCACCAGACGACGAGGCGGGCTACGAGGCGGACGACGAGGCATACGACAAAGCGGGCGTCAAGTGGAACAATGAGGTGGGCTACAAGGCGGCCGATGACGCAGACGTGGTGTACGATGACCAAGGAGCATACGACAGGTGTGGCCGGATCTGCTGCTTCACCTTTTTTAGGCGGAGGAGAAGACCCCGGGAGCAGGTAGGAGAATACGAGAGGTGCGGACAGATCTGCTGCTTCACCTTTTTTAGGCGGAGAAGAAGCCAGGTGCAGGTAGCAGAGGAGCCAGGGCGTAGATACAGGGGTATTCTAGGGGCCCTGAGAAGTTGGTTTGACCGCAGGAGAGGCAGATAAGATCAGGAAGGCTGAGGGAGGGGCAGGTACTAGAGGGAGATAGGGATATTGGGCGTGAGAGGGTGAGAGAGAACAAGGAGCAGGGCCAGAGCACGGGTTTCATGCGCCCGAGGCAAAACTTAAAATTTGTGCCCCAGTTGTATAAAAAATAATAAGATAAATAAAATAATAAAATAAACAGTGGCGTAGATATCGGGGCTGCAGGGGGGTGCGACCGCACCCCAGCGCAACGCAAAATAAAAATAAAAGGGCGCCAAAATACTGGATAAAAAAAAGAATAATAATTTAAAAAAAAAGATAAATAAATAAAATAATAAGAGGAAAAAATAATAATGATTATTAATGCGCCCCTAGGACCTCTGCGCGCTAGGCGACCGCCTAATGGCCGGCCGGCCCTGCGAGGTATGCGGGAGGAAAAGGGGTGAATGGGATAGATATGCAGGGGGATGGGGGAGCAGGTGAGTTATACACAGGGGCACAAGGGCCCCATCACCCGCATCTCTATATACTGAGTGTGCCCCTGTGTATAACAACGCTGATCTGTGCTGCTCCATCTGATCTCACTGCGCAGTGATCCAGGGACCATCCGATCGCCATTTAATGGGGTCAGGAAGGAATTTTTTTCCCCCATTGCACAGCAGGGGTTATGTTTCGCCTTCCTCTGGATCACAGCAACAAACTGCACTTTGTGCATGAATTATCAGTGAGATCTTTATACACCCTGCATTGGTCTTCACCCCTTTGCTGCCGGAGGGGCCTGCAATGCATTGCTCTGCGTGTTACTATATCGCTCTGCAATGTGCTGCAGGCCCCTCCCAGCAAAGAGATTCATTATTTCAATAAAATACTCTCTTTAATCAAACCTATGTGTAGTGTCTTTTCTATCCGTTGTATCTATTGCTAACAGCTCAGTGATTCTTCCCCAGGACGCTGCACTAGTGTCACGCTGCCAAGCCCAGGTGTGAGGGAGATTTATAGGGTCACATATACACTTCTGCCAAAACACGAGTGCAAACAGGAAGCCCCTCTGATCTCATATATTTTATTACACAAAACGGTATCTAAAAAGGTAAAAATAACATACATGGGATTCTGCTACAAATATCTCTCTAATTACAAACCAATTAGCAAATCATTCAGATTAGTCGAGCGAAAAGAAAGGGTTAAGTATCTCATGTACAGTATATGCAGTGTAGGCTGTTCTGCAGCATTACATGCAGGGGACAACGTTTAGGGGATATAAGTAATGCTGATCTCAGAGCTGACCGGCTGACCTGCTCTACCGGCTGACCGGCTGACCTGCTCTTCTGGCTGACCTGCTGACCTGCTCTACTGGCTGACCGGCTGACCTGCTCTACCGGCTGACCGGCTTCTCTTCTTTCAGCTAAATGACCTGAATTGTGGCCCCTGTATCTCCCAATTAAACGTTTTATTGGCATATTCTTGTTTGACTCGTTCTATACAGACATTTTCTATATATTCATTGTGGGATTTGATAACATCTGTAAGATCTCTCAGAATATCACATTCTGTACGTTTGTGTTGAAGATTTTTCCATTCTCAATTTACTTAATATTAGTTTTTGGCATCAATTATTTATATCGAGTCCAAAATACCTTTATACAGAATGCTGTTCCATTTAGCCCACAAATGCTGCTTCATTAAAGCCCATGGGTGGCACTTTATGCATTCTCAAACTTTTAGGCAACATCCCTAATTTCCAAAAGTGGGATTAAATCTGTACATATTTAAATGGTTAATTTTCTTACTCAGAATCCCTCCCCAAATATATCCGTTTCACATAAAAGTGTGCGCTTCTCCTTCCGCCTAACTGGCACGTCGTCCTTACGGGCGCCACTCCTTGCAACTCCACGCTGCCCTCCAGTGGCAAAAGAAATAAGATACATTTACTATACTCGTCTGGCAGCTGCTCCCGTATAAGGTGGGTAACTCTGTATTAGGGGTCTTGGTAGACTATATTTTATACTTATGTCGGATAGATGAGGAATTAATATTCCTAACGGGTTATTGTGAGAGGCCTTAGATCTTATCCTATATGCACGCAGCCCTCGCCTCTCTGACCTTGAACACGTACTTCAATCTGATTTTTGAGACTTGAAACTGGATTTCCCAAAACAAACTGATTTTAAACACTGACAAGACTGTAACAATGGTATTTGGGACCAGAGCTAAATTGCTAAAGCTACCAATGACAGAGCTTCAGATAAAAACCAGCTCTAAAACCATCCTAGCCCCTGTTACTTGTTTGAAATATCTGATCATTCAACTCCCATTTAACATTTGGGTTGCACATTGATACCCTGACATCCAAATCCTATGCCAAACTAGGTGTACTTTAAAGGAACAAATCCTCCCTAAGGCCCTCATGCAGTAAGCAGCGATAAGCCACTTATCACCAGCTTATCGCCAAAAAAGCCACACTGATACACACACACACACAGATACAGACACACTGATACACACACACACACCGCGCCCTGATGGCAGGGGTGGAGGCGTGGGGCTCCTGCTCTCCTCTGTCTGCCGTTACCGAACCCTTCCTATTCCCCCCTCTCTTGCTTTTCCCTC
>NC_134498.1:8580963-8590963 GCF_040206685.1 Ascaphus truei
TGGTGGCAGGGACACAGAGACCATCCTGAGGGAGAGCAGTCCTGTGTGGAGGAAGACACCCTGTACCTGATATATAGTCTTGTTGCTGCTATTCTGCTGCTGTGAATAAAGAGCTGCGGCTGCTTTTAAAGATATACTGCACCGACACACTTTATTCGAGCAAATACCCAGTATGTACCTGGCAGATACCTGGAATGCGCCGCTCCTCACCTCTGACAAGCCCCGTTGCATTTGCCTTCCCAGCCTGGGTTCATGCCTGGCTGATGGGCGGCTGATCTGTTAAATGATAATGATTAGGATTTAATAGGCTGCAATGCTTCGTGTGTCTACCAGATGGCATAAATTCATGAATTGTAATGCAGTATATATATATGTACTGTGCAATATTGCAGCCAGCGGGAATAAAATGCTTCAATCCCTGCATGGAAAATACCTCAATGCACTCGGGCAGAAAACAGTCACAAACCTCAATACACCCGGGTATACCCGAATTCGTGGGACTAGCCGAGCTCGAATAAAGTGTGTCGCCAGTGTACAGTGTGAGACTGGAATCTCTCATCCCCGAGGGGGGGGGGGGGACTCTCTGGAAGGATTCCACCCGTATTCCTGGGGCTCAGAGATGGAGGCGCTGCACCATTACATACATAGTTACATAATAGATGAGGTTGAAAAAAGACGTACGTCCATCAAGTTCAACCTATGCTAAATTCAGACAACAGATACTTACTTATGGATCCAGAGGAAGGCAAACAAAAAACCCCATTAAGGGGAAAAATTAATTCCTTCCTGACTCCAAGAATTGGCAATCGGATTAATCCCTGGATCAACATCCTTCCCATATATACTTATTTGGTATATCCCTGTATACCTGTCCCATCTAAAAAGATGTCCAACCTTTTTTTGAACAAATCTATTGTATCTGCCATCACAGTCTCCATGGGTAATGAGTTCCACATTTTAACTGCCCTTACTGTAAAGAACCCTTTCCTTTGTTGCTGGTGAAATTTCCTTTCCTCCAACCTTAAGGGATGGCCCCGAGTCCTTTGTACTGCCCGTGGGATGAATAGTTCTTTTGAAAGCTCCTTGTATTGTCCCTGAATATATTTGTATATAGTTATCATATCCCCTCTTAGACGCCTCTTTTCTAATGTAAATAAATCCAATATAGCTAGCCTCTCCTCATAAGTTAGAATGTCCATCCCCTTTATTAATTTGGTGGCTCTTCTCTGCACTCTCTCTAGTTCCAAAATGTCTTTTCTTAGGATTGGTGCCCAAAATTGTACTCCATATTCAAGGTGTGGTCTTACTAATGCTTTGTAAAGGGGCATAATTATGTCTACTTCCCTTCCATCCATTGCCCGTTTGATGCAAGATAAGATCTTGTTTGCCTTTGCAGCTACTGCATGACATTGGGCACTATTGCGAAGCCTGCTGTCTACAAGCACCCCTAAATCCTTCTCCATCAAGGATTCCCCCAATATATCTCCATTTAATTTGTAAGTCGCCTTTTTATTCTTGCATCCCAAATGCATAACCTTATATTTATCTGTATTAAACCTCATTTGCCATTTACCTGCCCACGTTTCCAGTCTCTCCAAGTCCTTCTGAAGAGAAATTTCATCCTGCTCTGATAAGACGGAGGCATTCACCCCAGAAACCTGATCCTGTCATCCCCCATACCATCGCGGGAGACTCAGGCCCCCCTGTTGCCAGCAGGTATGCACCACACTCAGACACGTAGCCAGACCCTAGTACAGAGGAGGGGGGCCCGATCTGCGATTGGCCCAGGGAAGGGGGGCTACATTGGGAATCGATGTTATTTTTCTTCATATTAATGGGTATCCTCAAAGCGAATGATATGCCAAAATGACGTCCATTAGCAAAACTACAATTGTTTCTTCACTTTTTCTGCTTGATCAATAGGGTGACCAGATTTCGAAAATGAAAAACCGGGACACCTTAAAAAATAATTTATTAAACAAATTACATCACGTGACACCCCCTGTTGCCATGACAACAAGACACTCTGATGCCCCTGCAGTGTTAGTGTGTATAGAGGTGGGGGCTTTGCTTGGGCCCTTCAACTCTTACAGCCAGGGCATTATTGGCCAGGAATGCCCAGTTCGGAGGGGATTACTACTTCAAAATGTATTTGATTCGTAACAACATCAAAAAACTCTAATACCAATAACTAACAACCACAGACAATGATAATCTAAACCATCAAATAAAATGTCTACGGCCCTTGTTCAAGCATGTTTGCGGTACTTACCAGATAAATCAGTGCCTGCAATCCACGACTGTATCCGCCTCTCCGAGCGTCTGAAAGCAACCCAGCGTTCCTGGTGTGTGGCTGAAGAGGTGAGGGACTCCCTCCTCTCAAACGGAAAAGAAGAGCAAAAAATAGAGTTGGAACATACCTATCATACAGGGATGAGAGAGAGAGACAGAGAATGAGAGAGAGACAGAGAATGAGAGACAGAGAATGAGAGACAGAGAATGAGAGAGAGACAGAGAATGAGAGAGAGACACAGAGAGAGAGAGAGACAGAGAATGAGAGAGAGACAGAGAGAGGGACATAGGGAGAGAGAGACAAAAGTAATGTACTGTATAACCATTATACCGTACCCCCTAGTATTCGTGTAATCATTGTCCCACACCCCCTTTTACTCACGCTTTGGCAATACTGAAATGTTCTTTTGACAGAGACACACAGAGAGAAACAGAGACACACAGAGAGAGACAGAGACACAGAGAGAGAGACAGAGACACAGAGAGACACACAGAGAGAGACAGAGACACACAGAGAGAGACAGAGACACAGAGAGAGAGAGAGAGACACAGAGAGAGAGAGAGAGAGAGAGACACGGGCCTATTTAGTAAGCGTCGATAAGGCTGCGTCTATAGTATTTCAGACGGAGGGAAGGCACACACGCTGCAATACACTTGCTGAAGCCTGAGCTTTTTTATGGCTTTGCAGGGTATGCAGCGGGTGCGATTGGGGGCGTGGCAATAAATATTTGGAGGCGTGGCAATAACGTTCCGGCGCGGACGTCACTTTCCTACCTCACATCCCGATCCACCGGCATTTTTTCAGATGCAGCATCTGAAGCACTGTGCAGACAAGAAGAAAAATGCACACAATGCGCACCAGAGATTAAAATATAGTAAATTATTTATTAATAAAACAAGAAATAACCGAGGAGGATCCAACCCCACCTCAGTACTTTCTTCTCGTTGCTATTGCCACACTATACGTCCTGACGCCGGAAGGGAAGTTGGTACGCGACCAAGACGAGACACCGGATTTACAGTGGAACCACAACATACCACAGATTGCTGGAGGACCACACTGCGAGGGGCGCAGCCTATCGAGTTTCCCGGTCATCGTCCAAAGTCTGGAGCTGCGGAGTGACCACCGGATTACCACGGAGCCCGAGCCTGTCTCACACAATGCTTTTACCAAACGGATGTTTGTGAGTTTGCTATTTTTATCTTGTCCAGGAAATGAAATTGTTAAACCGAATTTACACATGGAGCGGGCGCTTTCTCTTCTTTTTTTTGTTTAGATATCTATCGAGGAGGTGGTTGTTTCCCTGAAGAGAGCTGCCAGGGCTCCAGAGGACGCCCGAATTGGATCCTTTTATGATTGAGTTATAACATAGCTATTAGAGCTAGGTTTCTGGACTTTTATTGTGTTTAGGCATAGTGTTTATTATTATTTTATTACAGCTACTTTTTAGTAATTGCACTGTTATTAATTCTGACCACTAATTCTCACTGCCATTATAATCTCTCTCTAGCCACAACCAAATTGCTATATCAGCTATATTATTTATTGGTTATACCAGGGGAGCACAAACTTTTGCAGCTCGCCCCCCTGCCGGTGCTCGCGCCCCCCCCCCTTACCTTGATGCGGCGTCATGTGACCTGCAGCGGCATTTGACGAGGGTGACGTCACATGACCCCGCAGCGTAATTTAACATACTGTGCTATATCTATGCACACACAGCTGTCTCTAGGCATAAAACACATCCACACCGGGGGAAGGACCAGCACAGATAACATTCCAAGAGACACTGTTTTTAAGTATACCTTTTGCTTGCTTCATTCATTGTAACATCGCCGGAAGAAGAGATCAGTGTATCTCGAAAGCTCGCACAAATAAAAGCATTTCGTTAGCCACAGAACGGTATTATCTATTTATTTTTTGATTATTGAAGCTCGGCTAACACGGTACTGATACCTCTATATATATATATTGCACGCGCACACACACATATAACGTTTTATCCAACTTTTTCATTTATCATTTGTAGAGAAAATGAACAATGTCGCCAGAAGTGCTATTTTTCAAAATGTAACATCTCTACTAATTAGTGTAAAATGATACTTCATATAAAGCAGGTTATGGGACCCATTATAAAATGACCTTCATGTTTCTTATCACATACCAGTATATGGATACTTTCTATTATCACAAGCTGCTAACATGTGACAGGGCTCAGAGTCTGAGCCCAGAATGTGACATACAGAACATTCTCATTCTAAATTTCAAAAAATATTGTGTTGATTTCTGACCTGACTGCCGTGGTTACAGCTCAACCACTCTGTTCTACTGTATGTCACCACTTTCTGCCACAACCAGCTGACGGTGGATCTGCAAGGAGTTCAACGCTTATTGGCATCACATCTGTTGCTTGGTTGACGTATCATTTCTCCAGATTTTTATTGTATTGTTTTTAAATAGATTATATTTATTTAGTTGAATAGATATTTATTTAGTTTAATAGATATTTATTTAGTTTAATAGATTATATTTCTAAGTTTAATAAGTTATATTTCTTAGTTTAATAAGTTATATTTCTTAGTTTAATAAAATATATTTCTTAGTTTAATAAGTTATATTTCTTAGTTTAATAAGTTATATTTGTTAGTTTAATAAATTATATTTCTTAGTTTAATAAGTTATATTTCTTAGTTAATAGATTATATTTGTTAGCACAGTAGATTATATTTACTAGTATTTAAGTCTCCCCCTCAGTGCCCCATTAGGACCCGTGCGCATATTTCACATCTTTTCGGAGTCGCTTATTTTTTAGACCCTCGGAGCCGAAACCTAAAGGGGTCAGCTAAGAAAGTTCGGATCAAGAGGAGCCGCACAGCTTAAAGACAGAACATTTCCAAGGGAGATGGAGACAATTTGGGTAAGATCTGATTAAAGGACATCCTTTGAGGAAGGAAAGGGTGACAGGGGAGTCTAAGAGGGGGGTGAGAGAGCAAGGTGGTGTGTCAGATTGGGGCAGAGCAAGAGAACGCAAAAATGATGGGGATTTGCTGCACACCAAAAAAAAACAATAAGCAGTGATACTTTTACCGGTGCCCCTTAGTCTCAGGGAAGACCGGCATTTCGTCCAATGGATACAATATGATTGATGGGAAAGGGCACACGGATTTGAATAAAAAAAGATAATTTATTGTGCCACAGACTACAATGTTTCGGCTGCTGGCCTTTCTTTGCTGGATTTAGTGGGTTTAGCCACTTTACCTGAGAAAGACCAGCAGGCCGAAATGTTGTTGTCTATGGCAGTGCAAGAGAAAACAGGTTGGGGGGGGTGGGTTCTCGCAAAGTCGCCGACCCATGGGTGAGTGTCCCCGGTGGAAACTAGTCCTGGACCCCGGGAAAGCTGTCTGTGGCCCATACAAGCTGAGTAACATGTAAAAAGGACACATGTATGTTCAGAATGAGTTAGCATGGTATTTTGAGAGGCACCATAGCAGGTCAGTGCAAGTCAGTGCAGAGCACTGCAAGGTCAGTCAATATGAGGAAGGGTCCGATGGAGGAGTTGGAGGGTCCCAGAATATCTCTTAAAGCAGGGGTGCGCAAATCAAGGGGCACGACATTTTCTTGGGAGGAGGGGCTCGGCGCTTACAGAGGCCCCTCGCTCTTCCCCACAGCATTTAAATTAAATGCCGGAGATCGCGTGCAAGGCCTCTGTAAGTTCCCTTTCCTTGTCTCCGGCGGCTTCTGGCGACAGCAATGTGGCGTCACATGATGTGGCATTGCCATAGCAACGTGATATCACATGACGTCGTTACATCAGAACGCCGGAGACAAGGTGGGGAAGGTGGAGGGGGGAGCAGGGGGAAAAGGTTGTGCAACCCTGTCTTAAAGCATTGCCTTGCATACAGATCAGAGGCCAAGAATGGATATGGATATCCGATGTGAAGCCGGAAATAAGACAGAAAAGACCGTTTCGGGGGAAGAAGGTGAGTGATGAAATAGCCGTCACTGTGTAACTCTTCCAA
Organism: Ascaphus truei; assembly: GCF_040206685.1. Lineage (NCBI taxonomy): Eukaryota > Metazoa > Chordata > Amphibia > Anura > Ascaphidae > Ascaphus > Ascaphus truei. The sequence goes on from NC_134498.1 coordinate 8,587,273, forward strand.
TTACCTGCAACTTCATGCAGAGAAATAGCAACGCTTGTTTTTAACGTGCTAAGCGCCTAATGGGGAATTCAACTGCTGAGAAGTTAAGGGAGTTACTAACCCAAACTCAGCGACGTTTCTGTGTCTCTGTGATAACTCCCCCAGGACATGCCTGAAAACCAGAGGTAACTCAATGTATTTTTGATAAATAGAAACATGACCTTCTGGGGAGGGGTATATAATGGGTACTGGGCCTGGTGAGGTGGGTATAACGAGTACTGGGCCTGGGGAGGGGCGTATAACAGGGTACTGGGCCTTGGGAAGGTTGTATAACTGGGTACTGGGCCTGGGGAGGTGGGTATAATGGGTATTTGCCCTGTGGAGGGCGGTATAACGTGGTATTGGGGATGGGGTATAAGTGGCACAGGAGCTCTTGCGATACAGAGTATCACTGTCCCTGGTTACAAACACTTCATGTCTCCTGCAGATCAGGACACACACGAAGGTGGTGCCCTTTGTGCCACCAGATGACGAGGCGGGCTACGAGGCGGACGACGAGGCATACGACAAAGCGGGCGTCAAGTGGAACAATGAGGTGGGCTACAAGGCGGCCGATGACGCAGACGTGGTGTACGATGACCAAGGAGCATACGACAGGTGTGGCCGGATCTGCTGCTTCACCTTTTTTAGGCGGAGGAGAAGACCCCGGGAGCAGGTAGGAGAATACGAGAGGTGCGGACAGATCTGCTGCTTCACCTTTTTTAGGCGGAGAAGAAGCCAGGTGCAGGTAGCAGAGGAGCCAGGGCGTAGATACAGGGGTATTCTAGGGGCCCTGAGAAGTTGGTTTGACCGCAGGAGAGGCAGATAAGATCAGGAAGGCTGAGGGAGGGGCAGGTACTAGAGGGAGATAGGGATATTGGGCGTGAGAGGGTGAGAGAGAACAAGGAGCAGGGCCAGAGCACGGGTTTCATGCGCCCGAGGCAAAACTTAAAATTTGTGCCCCAGTTGTATAAAAAATAATAAGATAAATAAAATAATAAAATAAACAGTGGCGTAGATATCGGGGCTGCAGGGGGGTGCGACCGCACCCCAGCGCAACGCAAAATAAAAATAAAAGGGCGCCAAAATACTGGATAAAAAAAAGAATAATAATTAAAAAAAAAAGATAAATAAATAAAATAATAAGAGGAAAAAATAATAATGATTATTAATGCGCCCCTAGGACCTCTGCGCGCTAGGCGACCGCCTAATGGCCGGCCGGCCCTGCGAGGTATGCGGGAGGAAAAGGGGTGAATGGGATAGATATGCAGGGGGATGGGGGAGCAGGTGAGTTATACACAGGGGCACAAGGGCCCCATCACCCGCATCTCTATATACTGAGTGTGCCCCTGTGTATAACAACGCTGATCTGTGCTGCTCCATCTGATCTCACTGCGCAGTGATCCAGGGACCATCCGATCGCCATTTAATGGGGTCAGGAAGGAATTTTTTTCCCCCATTGCACAGCAGGGGTTATGTTTCGCCTTCCTCTGGATCACAGCAACAAACTGCACTTTGTGCATGAATTATCAGTGAGATCTTTATACACCCTGCATTGGTCTTCACCCCTTTGCTGCCGGAGGGGCCTGCAATGCATTGCTCTGCGTGTTACTATATCGCTCTGCAATGTGCTGCAGGCCCCTCCCAGCAAAGAGATTCATTATTTCAATAAAATACTCTCTTTAATCAAACCTATGTGTAGTGTCTTTTCTATCCGTTGTATCTATTGCTAACAGCTCAGTGATTCTTCCCCAGGACGCTGCACTAGTGTCACGCTGCCAAGCCCAGGTGTGAGGGAGATTTATAGGGTCACATATACACTTCTGCCAAAACACGAGTGCAAACAGGAAGCCCCTCTGATCTCATATATTTTATTACACAAAACGGTATCTAAAAAGGTAAAAATAACATACATGGGATTCTGCTACAAATATCTCTCTAATTACAAACCAATTAGCAAATCATTCAGATTAGTCGAGCGAAAAGAAAGGGTTAAGTATCTCATGTACAGTATATGCAGTGTAGGCTGTTCTGCAGCATTACATGCAGGGGACAACGTTTAGGGGATATAAGTAATGCTGATCTCAGAGCTGACCGGCTGACCTGCTCTACCGGCTGACCGGCTGACCTGCTCTTCTGGCTGACCTGCTGACCTGCTCTACTGGCTGACCGGCTGACCTGCTCTACCGGCTGACCGGCTTCTCTTCTTTCAGCTAAATGACCTGAATTGTGGCCCCTGTATCTCCCAATTAAACGTTTTATTGGCATATTCTTGTTTGACTCGTTCTATACAGACATTTTCTATATATTCATTGTGGGATTTGATAACATCTGTAAGATCTCTCAGAATATCACATTCTGTACGTTTGTGTTGAAGATTTTTCCATTCTCAATTTACTTAATATTAGTTTTTGGCATCAATTATTTATATCGAGTCCAAAATACCTTTATACAGAATGCTGTTCCATTTAGCCCACAAATGCTGCTTCATTAAAGCCCATGGGTGGCACTTTATGCATTCTCAAACTTTTAGGCAACATCCCTAATTTCCAAAAGTGGGATTAAATCTGTACATATTTAAATGGTTAATTTTCTTACTCAGAATCCCTCCCCAAATATATCCGTTTCACATAAAAGTGTGCGCTTCTCCTTCCGCCTAACTGGCACGTCGTCCTTACGGGCGCCACTCCTTGCAACTCCACGCTGCCCTAAAGTGGCAAAAGAAATAAGATACATTTACTATACTCGTCTGGCAGCTGCTCCCGTATAAGGTGGGTAACTCTGTATTAGGGGTCTTGGTAGACTATATTTTATACTTATGTCGGATAGATGAGGAATTAATATTCCTAACGGGTTATTGTGAGAGGCCTTAGATCTTATCCTATATGCACGCAGCCCTCGCCTCTCTGACCTTGAACACGTACTTCAATCTGATTTTTGAGACTTGAAACTGGATTTCCCAAAACAAACTGATTTTAAACACTGACAAGACTGTAACAATGGTATTTGGGACCAGAGCTAAATTGCTAAAGCTACCAATGACAGAGCTTCAGATAAAAACCAGCTCTAAAACCATCCTAGCCCCTGTTACTTGTTTGAAATATCTGATCATTCAACTCCCATTTAACATTTGGGTTGCACATTGATACCCTGACATCCAAATCCTATGCCAAACTAGGTGTACTTTAAAGGAACAAATCCTCCCTAAGGCCCTCATGCAGTAAGCAGCGATAAGCCACTTATCACCAGCTTATCGCCAAAAAAGCCACACTGATACACACACACACACAGATACAGACACACTGATACACACACACACACCGCGCCCTGATGGCAGGGGTGGAGGCGTGGGGCTCCTGCTCTCCTCTGTCTGCCGTTACCGAACCCTTCCTATTCCCCCCTCTCTTGCTTTTCCCTCCTTTGAGGCTCACACTGTCCAGATCTTCTCTCCTCTCCCTGTTCATGTGGCGGTCATCTATCGCCCACCTACCTCTACTCATCCCCCTTCTGCCTTTCTCTCTCACTTTGAATCCTGGCTCTCTTTCTTTCTCTCCTCAGACTCCCCTGTTCTTCTCCTTGGGGACTTCAATTGCCACATTGATGACCCCTCTCTCTCTTGGGCTTCCCGCTTTCTTTCTCTTACCTCTTCTTTTGGCCTTCAACAGTGGACTGC
>NC_134498.1:8922920-8940420 GCF_040206685.1 Ascaphus truei
CACACACACACACACACACACACACACACACATACACTGATACACACACACACACACTGATACACACACACACACACTGATACACACACACAGAGATACACCCCGCCTCCCCCTGCACCGCCTGCGACCGCGCAGCAACCACTGCCAGCCCGCGAGCCCATCTCCCACACCAAGGGGACGGGGGGAAGTGAGCGCCGGGGGGCAAAGCTGTGAGCGACGGGGGACAAAGCTGTGAGCGCCGGGGGGGCAAAGGTGGATGCGCCGGGGGGGCAAAGCTGTGAGCGCCGGGGGGACAAATCTGTGAGCGCCGGGGGGGCAAAGGTGGGAGCGCATGGGGGGCAAAGCTGTGAGCGCCGGGGGTGGGGGGGGGCAAAGGTGGGAGCGCCAGGGGGCAAAGGTGGGAGCGCCGATAGGGCAAAGGTGGGAGTGCCGGGGGGCAAAGGTGGGAGCGCCGGGAGGCAAAGGTGGGAGCGCCTATGGGGCAGTGATGGGAGCGCCGGGGGGGCAATGGTGGGAGCGCTGGGGGGCAAAGGTACAAGGTGGTACAAAGGTAGGCACACCCCCGCTACCACCTCCTATTACCCCCCCTGGCTGGGACCCGGGACAGAAAGGGGACACTCACCGCGAACAGAGGAGCCGGGAGCGGGAAGACACGTGTGCTCTGCACAAAGCGGAAGTCCCGCCCCCGGCTTCCTCTGACCTCCCTGACATCGGCAAGGCATTCATCACTCTATCTCTACAACAGGTACCGGCAAGTATTGTCTACCTTACTACACCTGGCCTGGCAACACTTTATACCACACTCCGGACACGCTCCCTTTGCTGCGGGTGCGTGTATTACCACTTCCCCCTTCAGCTCAGGGGACGGGTCTGGTCTGCGGGCAGCACCGGCCTAACAGTGAGACAGGGTGGGAGGGAGACAGGGTGGGAGGGAGGGAGACAGGGTGGGAGGGAGACAGGGTGAGACATTTGGGAGACAGGGTGGGAGGGAGACATTTGGGAGACAGGGTGGGAGGGAGACAGAGGGAGACAGGGTGGGAGGGAGGGAGACAGGGTGGGAGGGAGGGAGACAGGGTGGGAGGGAGGGAGACAGGGTGAGACAGGGTGGGAGGGAGGGAGACAGGGTGAGACAGGGTGGGAGGGAGGGAGACAGGGTGAGACAGGGTGGGAGGGGGTGAGACAGGGTGGGAGGGAGGGAGACAGGGTGAGATAGGATGGGAGGGAGGGAGACAGGGTGAGACAGGGTGGGAGGGAGGGAGACAGGGTGGGAGGGAGGGAGACAGGTTGAGACAGGGTGGGAGGGAGGGTGGGAGGGAGAGAGGGAGGGTGAGACAGGGTGGGAGGGAGGGTGAGACAGGGTGGGAGGGAGGGAGACAGGGTGGGAGGGAGGAAGACAGGGTGGGAGGGAGGAAGACAGGGTTGGAAGACAGGGTGGGAGGGAAGACAGGGTTGGAAGACAGGGTGGGAGGGAAGACAGGGTTGGAAGACAGGGTGGGAGGGAAGACAGGGTTGGAAGACAGGGTGGGAGGGTGGGAGGGAGGAAGACAGGGTGGGAGGGAGGAAGACAGGGTGGGAGGGTGGGAGGGAGGAAGACAGGGTGGGAGGGTGGGAGGGAGGAAGACAGGGTGGGAGGGTGGGAGGGAGGAAGACAGGGTGGGAGGGTGGGAGGGAGGAAGACAGGGTGGGAGGGTGGGAGGGAGGAAGACAGGGTGGGAGGGTGGGAGGGAGGAAGACAGGGTGGGAGGGAGGAAGACAGGGTGGGAGGGAGGGAGACAGGGTGAGACAGGGTGGCAGGGAGGGAGAGACAGGGTGGGAGGGAGGGAGGGTGAGACATGAGACAGGGTGGGAGGGAGGAAGACAGGGTGGGGGGGAGGAAGACAGGGTGGGAGGGTGGGAGGGAGGAAGACAGGGTGGGAGGGTGGGAGGGAGGAAGACAGGGTGGGAGGGTGGGAGGGAGGAAGACAGGGTGGGAGGGTGGGAGGGAGGAAGACAGGGTAGGAGGGTGGGAGGGAAGAAGACAGGGTGGGAGGGAGGAAGACAGGGTGGGAGGGAGGGAGACAGGGTGGGAGACAGGGTGGGAGAGAGGGAGACAGGGTGGGAGGGAGACATTGACAGGGTGGGAGGGAGGGAGACAGGGTGGGAGTGAGGGAGACAGGGTGGGAGGGAGGGAGACAGGGTGGGAGGGAGGGAGACAGGGTGAGAGAGGGTGGGAGGGAGGGAGACAGGGTGAGACAGGGTGGGAGGGAGACAGGGTGAGACAGGGTGAGACAGGGAGGGAGGGAGACAGGGTGGGGGAGACAGGGAGTGAGAGAGACACCCACCCACTGACACACACACCCCCCACTGATACACACACACACTGATACACCCCCACCCCCACTGATACACACCCACACACCCACTGATACACACACACACACACACACACTGACACCCACCCACCCACACACACACACACACACACACACACCCACTGATACACACACACACCCACTGATACACACACACACACACACACACACACACACACACACACACACACACACACACACACACACACACACACACACACACACACACACTGATACACACACACACACTGATACACACACACACACACACACACACACACACACATACACTGATACACACACACACACACACTGATACACACACACACACACTGATACACACACACAGAGATACACCCCGCCTGCGACCGCGCAGCAACCACTGCCAGCCCGCGAGCCCATCTCCCACACCAAGGGGACGGGGGGAAGTGAGCGCCGGGGGGCAAAGCTGTGAGCGACGGGGGACAAAGCTGTGAGCGCCGGGGGGGCAAAGGTGGATGCGCCGGGGGGGCAAAGCTGTGAGCGCCGGGGGGACAAATCTGTGAGCGCCGGGGGGGCAAAGGTGGGAGCGCATGGGGGGCAAAGCTGTGAGCGCCGGGGGGGGGGCAAAGGTGGGAGCGCCAGGGGGCAAAGGTGGGAGCGCCGATAGGGCAAAGGTGGGAGTGCCGGGGGGCAAAGGTGGGAGCGCCGGGAGGCAAAGGTGGGAGCGCCTATGGGGCAATGATGGGAGCGCCGGGGGGGCAATGGTGGGAGCGCTGGGGGGCAAAGGTACAAGGTGGTACAAAGGTAGGCACAACCCCGCTACCACCTCCTATTACCCCCCCTGGCTGGGACCCGGGACAGAAAGGGGACACTCACCGCGAACAGAGGAGCCGGAGCGGGAAGACACGTGTGCTCTGCACAAAGCGGAAGTCCCGCCCCCGGCTTCCTCTGACCTCCCTGACATCGGCAAGGCATTCATCACTCTATCTCTACAACAGGTACCGGCAAGTATTGTCTACCTTACTACACCTGGCCTGGCAACACTTTATACCACACTCCGGACACGCTCCCTTTGCTGCGGGTGCGTGTATTACCACTTCCCCCTTCAGCTCAGGGGACGGGTCTGGTCTGCGGGCAGCACCGGCCTAACAGTGAGACAGGGTGGGAGGGAGACAGGGTGGGAGGGAGGGAGACAGGGTGGGAGGGAGACAGGGTGAGACATTTGGGAGACAGGGTGGGAGGGAGACATTTGGGAGACAGGGTGGGAGGGAGACAGAGGGAGACAGGGTGGGAGGGAGGGAGACAGGGTGGGAGGGAGGGAGACAGGGTGGGAGGGAGGGAGACAGGGTGGGAGGGAGGGAGACAGGGTGGGAGGGAGGGAGACAGGGTGAGACAGGGTGGGAGGGAGGGAGACAGGGTGAGACAGGGTGGGAGGGAGGGAGACAGGGTGAGACAGGGTGGGAGGGGGTGAGACAGGGTGGGAGGGAGGGAGACAGGGTGAGATAGGATGGGAGGGAGGGAGACAGGGTGGGATGGAGGGAGACAGGGTGGGAGGGAGGGAGACAGGGTGAGACAGGGTGGGAGGGAGGGTGAGACAGGGTGGGAGGGAGAGAGGGAGGGTGAGACAGGGTGGGAGGGAGGGAGGGTGAGACAGGGTGGGAGGGAGGGAGACAGGGTGGGAGGGAGGAAGACAGGGTGGGAGGGAGGAAGACAGGGTTGGAAGACAGGGTGGGAGGGAAGACAGGGTTGGAAGACAGGGTGGGAGGGAAGACAGGGTTGGAAGACAGGGTGGGAGGGTGGGAGGGAGGAAGACAGGGTGGGAGGGTGGGAGGGAGGAAGACAGGGTGGGAGGGTGGAAGACAGGGTGGGAGGGAGGAAGACAGGGTGGGAGGGTGGGAGGGAGGAAGACAGGGTGGGAGGGTGGGAGGGAGGAAGACAGGGTGGGAGGGTGGGAGGGAGGAAGACAGGGTGGGAGGGTGGGAGGGTGGGAGGGAGGAAGACAGGGTGGGAGGGTGGGAGGGAGGAAGACAGGGTGGGAGGGAGGAAGACAGGGTGGGAGGGTGGGAGGGAGGAAGACAGGGTGGGAGGGTGGGAGGGAGGAAGACAGGGTGGGAGGGAGGAAGACAGGGTGGGAGGGAGGGAGACAGGGTGAGACAGGGTGGCAGGGAGGGAGAGACAGGGTGGGAGGGAGGGAGGGTGAGACATGAGACAGGGTGGGAGGGAGGAAGACAGGGTGGGAGGGAGGAAGACAGGGTGGGAGGGAGGAAGACAGGGTGGGAGGGTGGGAGGGAGGAAGACAGGGTGGGAGGGAGGAAGACAGGGTGGGAGGGAGGGAGACAGGGTGGGAGGGAGACAGGGTGAGACATTTGGGAGACAGGGTGGGAGGGAGACATTTGGGAGACAGGGTGGGAGGGAGACAGAGGGAGACAGGGTGGGAGGGAGGGAGACAGGGTGGGAGGGAGGGAGACAGGGTGGGAGGGAGGGAGACAGGGTGGGAGGGAGGGAGACAGGGTGAGACAGGGTGGGAGGGAGGGAGACAGGGTGAGACAGGGTGGGAGGGAGGGAGACAGGGTGAGACAGGGTGGGAGGGAGGGAGACAGGGTGAGACAGGGTGGGAGGGAGGGAGACAGGGTGAGATAGGATGGGAGGGAGGGAGACAGGGTGAGACAGGGTGGGATGGAGGGAGACAGGGTGGGAGGGAGGAAGACAGGGTGGGAGGGTGGGAGGGAGGAAGACAGGGCGGGAGGGTGGGAGGGAGGAAGACAGGGTGGGAGGGTGGGAGGGAGGAAGACAGGGTGGGAGGGTGGGAGGGAGGAAGACAGGGTGGGAGGGTGGGAGGGAGGAAGACAGGGTGGGAGGGAGGAAGACAGGGTGGGAGGGAGGGAGACAGGGTGAGACAGGGTGGCAGGGAGGGAGAGACAGGGTGGGAGGGAGGGAGGGTGAGACATGAGACAGGGTGGGAGGGAGGAAGACAGGGTGGGAGGGAGGAAGACAGGGTGGGAGGGTGGGAGGGAGGAAGACAGGGTGGGAGGGTGGGAGGGAGGAAGACAGGGTGGGAGGGAGGAAGACAGGGTGGGAGGGTGGGAGGGAGGAAGACAGGGTGGGAGGGAGGAAGACAGGGTGGGAGGGTGGGAGGGAGGAAGACAGGGTGGGAGGGTGGGAGGGAGGAAGACAGGGTGGGAGGGAGGAAGACAGGGTAGGAGGGTGGGAGGGAAGAAGACAGGGTGGGAGGGAGGAAGACAGGGTGGGAGGGAGGGAGACAGGGTGGGAGACAGGGTGGGAGAGAGGGAGACAGGGTGGGAGGGAGGGAGACATTGACAGGGTGGGAGGGAGGGAGACAGGGTGGGAGTGAGGGAGACAGGGTGGGAGTGAGGGAGACAGGGTGGGAGGGAGGGAGACAGGGTGAGAGAGGGTGGGAGGGAGGGAGACAGGGTGAGACAGGGTGGGAGGGAGACAGGGTGAGACAGGGAGGGAGGGAGACAGGGTGGGGGAGACAGGGAGTGAGAGAGACACCCACCCACTGACACACACACCCCCCACTGATACACACACACACTGATACACACACACACTGATACACCCCCACCCCCGCACTGATACACACACCCCCACTGATACACACACCCCCCCACTGATACACACACACCCCCACTGATACACCCCCCCCCCCATTGATACACCCCCCCCACTGATACACACACACACCCCCACTGATACACCCCCACACCCCCACTGATACACACACCCCCACCCCCACTGAAACACACACACCCCACTGATACACACACACACACACACACACACACACACTGATACACACACACACACCCCACTGATACACACACACACACACTGATACACACACACACCCCCCCACTGATACACACACACCCACTGATACACCCACACACCCACTGATACACACACACACCCACTGATACACACACCCACTGATACACACACATACACTGACACACACACACACCCACTGACACACCCACACACCCACTGATACACACACACACACTGACACCCACCCACCCACACACACACACAGACCCACTGATACACACCCACACCCACTGATACACACACACACACACACACACACACACACACACACACACACACACAAATACACACACACACACACACACACACACACTGATACACATACACAAACACACATACACACACACACACACACTGATACACACACACACACACACACACACACACAGATACACACACACACACACTGATACACACACCCACACACCCACTGATACACACACCCACCCACCAACTAATACACACACACACACACACACACACACACACACACACACACACACACTGATACACACACACACACACACACACACACACACACTGATACACACACACACACACACACACACACACACACACACACACACACACACACTGATACACACACACACACACACATACACTGATACACACACACACTGATACACACACACAGAGATACACCCCGCCTCCCCCTGCACCGCCTGCAACCGCGCAGCAACCACTGCCAGCCCGCGAGCCCATCTCCCACACCAAGGGGACGGGGGGAAGTGAGCGCCGGGGGGCAAAGCTGTGAGCGACGGGGGACAAAGCTGTGAGCGCCGGGGGGGCAAAGGTGGATGCGCCGGGGGGGCAAAGCTGTGAGCGCCGGGGGGACAAATCTGTGAGCGCCGGGGGGGCAAAGGTGGGAGCGCATGGAGGGCAAAACTGTGAGCGCCGGGGGGGGGGGGGGGCAAAGGAGGGAGCGCCAGGGTGCAAAGGTGGGAGCGCATGGAGGGCAAAACTGTGAGCGCCGGGGGGGGGGGGGGGGGCAAAGGTGGGAGCGCCAGGGGGCAAAGGTGGGAGCGCCGATAGGGCAAAGGTGGGAGCGCCGGGGGGCAAAGGTGGGAGCGCCGGGAGGCAAAGGTGGGAGCGCCTATGGGGCAATGATGGGAGCGCCGGGGGGGCAATGGTGGGAGCGCTGGGGGGCAAAGGTACAAGGTGGTACAAAGGTAGGCACACCCCCGCTACCACCTCCTATTACCCCCCCTGGCTGGGACCCGGGACAGAAAGGGGACACTCACCGCGAACAGAGGAGCCGGGAGCGGGAAGACACGTGTGCTCTGCACAAGCGGAAGTCCCGCCCCCGGCTTCCTCTGACCTGCCTGCAACCAATCCCCTGCGGGCCGGCCGGCATTCTAAGTCCCGCCCCCGGCATCATCATTCATCCAATCCCATGCGGGCCGGCCGTCATTCTAAGTCCCGCCCCCGGCATTCTCCTTCATTCAGTCTCCCCGGCAGCATTCACACACACACATAGAAAATACTTACCGGCCGCAGCATTTTCCTCACCGCCGCTGCCCCGCAATACCGGGACCAGGGACAAAAACCGGGACATAAACGGGACGGAGCTAAAATCGGGACAGGGCAGAAAAAAACGGGACTGTCCCGGCAAAACCGGGACGAATGGTCACCCTACTTACAGACTATTCACTTGAGTGGACCATAAAGTGTCTTATAGAGGGAACTCTAAGGTGTCTTAAGATGCATTAAGATATATTATGTATGTAAATATTTATTTATATAGCGCTTTATAAGAGAGGCAATACAGTACAGAGAATTATAGTACAATAAGAGCAACAAACAAAATCAGACAATAGGAAAGGAAATCCCTGGCCTGCAGAGCTTACAGTCTTAATGCTAGATCCATGGAACTCTGTTGTGTTTACGCTAATAACGGGACATTCCTGAAATTGGTACCTGACCCTGTGTGGTAGGCAGAGACACAGGGGCAGTGCCTGCCAATATCATAAAGAGCAGTGCACTTCCTATTTAGTAGAAGTGTGTGTCAGAGTTAAGAGTTCAGTCCAGAGTTAGAGTCTGCTGAGTCTGTCACCTGGCTGGCCCAGGGTGACAGAGAGAGCCTATATCAATTGGCCGTTGGAGAAGGGGAGCCATCAGCCTCTGAGTAGAGCTGATGCAACCTTAGTTAGGGAGGTGGACCAATTCCTCTCACCCTGTTTAGGGGGCGAGGGAAGAGCTAGCCCCACCCTGGGTGCCCTTGACCTGGGGTGGTGGCAGGGACACAGAGACCATCCTGAGGGAGAGCAGTCCTGTGTGGAGGAAGACACCCTGTACCTGATTGACAGTCTTGTTGCTGCTATTCTGCTGCTGTGAATAAAGAGCTGCGGCTGCTTTTGAAGATATACAGTGTGAGACTGGAATCTCTCATCCCCGAGGGGGGGGGGGGGACTCTCTGGAAGGATTCCACCCGTATTCCTGGGGCTCAGAGATGGAGGCGCTGCACCATTACATACATAGTTACATAGTTACATAGTAGATGAGGTTGAAAAAAGACGTACGTCCATCAAGTTCAACCTATGCTAAATTCAGACAACAGATACTTTATATCAATATCTATACTTACTTATTGATCCAGAGGAAGGCAAACAAAAAACCCCATTAAGGGGAAAAATGAATTCCTTCCTGACTCCAAGAATTGGCAATCGGATTAATCCCTGGATCAACATCCTTCCCATATATACTTATTTGGTATATCCCTGTATACCTTTCCCATCTAAAAAGATGTCCAACCTTTTTTTGAACAAATCTATTGTATCTGCCATCACAGTCTCCATGGGTAATGAATTCCACATTTTAACTGCCCTTACTGTAATGAACCCTTTCCTTTGTTGCTGGTGAAATTTCCTTTCCTCCAACCTTAAGGGATGGCCCGAGTCCTTTGTACTGCCCGTGGGATGAATAGTTCTTTTGAAAGCTCCTTGTATTGTCCCTGAATATATTTGTATATAGTTATCATATCCCCTCTTAGACGCCTCTTTTCTAATGTAAATAAATCCAATATAGCTAGCCTCTCCTCATAAGTTAGAATGTCCATCCCCTTTATTAATTTGGTGGCTCTTCTCTGCACTCTCTCTAGTTCCATAATGTCTTTTCTTAGGATTGGTGCCCAAAATTGTACTCCATATTCAAGGTGTGGTCTTACTAATGCTTTGTAAAGGGGCATAATTATGTCTACTTCCCTTCCATCCATTGCCCGTTTGATGCAAGATAAGATCTTGTTTGCCTTTGCAGCTACTGCATGACATTGGGCACTATTGCTAAGCCTGCTGTCTACAAGCACTCCTAAATCCTTCTCCATCAAGTATTCCCCCAATATATCTCCATTTAATTTGTAAGTCGCCTTTTTATTCTTGCATCCCAAAATGCATAACGGTACTGATACCTCTATATATATATATATATTGCGCGCGCACACACACATATAACGTTTTATCCAACTTTTTCATTTATCATTTGTAGAGAAAATGAACAATGTCGCCAGAAGTGCTATTTTTCAAAATGTAACATCTCTACTAATTAGTGTAAAATGATACTTCATATAAAGCAGGTTATGGGACCAGTATAAAATGACCTTCATGTTTCTTATCACATCCCAGTATATGGATACTTTCTATTATCACAAGCTGCTAACATGTGACAGGGCTCAGAGTCTGAGCCCAGAATGTGACATACAGAACATTCTCATTCTAAATTTCAAAAAATATTGTGTTGATTTCTGACCTGACTGCCATGGTTACAGCTCAACCACTCTGTTCTACTGTATGTCACCACTTTCTGCCACAACCAGCTGACGGTGGATCTGCAAGGAGTTCAACCCTCATTGGCATTACATCTGTGACTTGGTTGACGTATCATTTCTCCAGCTTTTTATTGTATTGTTTTTAAATAGATTATATTTATTTAGTTGAATAGATATTTATTTAGTTTAATAGATATTTATTTAGTTTAATAGATTATATTTCTAAGTTTAATAAGTTATATTTCTTAGTTTAATAAATTATATTTCTTAGTTTAATAAGTTATATTTCTTAGTTTAATAAATTATATTTCTTAGTTTAATAAGTTATATTTCTTAGTTTAATAAATTATATTTCTTAGTTTAATAAGTTATATTTCTTAGTTTAATAAGTTATATTTCTTAGTTTAATAAATATTATTTCTCAGTTTAATAAGTTATATTTGTTAGTTTAATAAGTTATATTTGTTAGTTTAATAAATTATATTTCTTAGTTTAATAAGTTATATTTGTTAGTTAATAGATTATATTTGTTAGCACAGTAGATTATATTTACTAGTATTTAAGTCTCCCCCTCAGTGCCCCATTAGGACCCGTGCGCATTTTTCACATCTTTTCGGAGTTGCTTATTTTTTAGACCCTCGGAGCCGAAACCTAAAGGGGTCAGCTAAGAAAGTTCGGATCAAGAGGAACCGCACAGCTTAAAGACAGAACATTTCCAAGGGAGATGGAGACAATTTGGGTAAGATCTGATTAAAGGACAACCTTTGGGGAAGGAAAGGGTGACGGGGGAGTCTAAGAGGGGGGTGAGAGAGCAAGGTGGTGTGTCAGATTGGGGCCGAGCAAGAGAACGCAAAAATGATGGGGATTTGCTGCACACCAAAAAAAAACAATAAGTAGTGATACTTTTACCGGTGCCCCTTCGTCTCAGGGAAGACCGGCATTTCGTCCAATGGATACAATAAGATTGATGGGAAAGGGCACACGGATTTGAATAAAAAAAGATAATTTATTGTGCCACAGACTACAATGTTTCGGCTGCTGGCCTTTCTTTGCTGGATTTAGTGGGTTTAGCCACTTTACCTGAGAAAGGCCAGCAGGCCGAAATGTTGTTGTCTATGGCAGTGCAAGAGAAAACAAGTTGGGGGGGGTGGGTTCTCGCAAGGTCGCCGACCCATGGGTGAGTGTCCCAGGTGGAAACTAGTCCTGGACCCCGGGAAAGCTGTCTGTGGCCCATACAAGCTGAGTAACATGTAGAAAGGACACATGTATGTTCAAAATGAGTTAGCATGGTATTTTGAGAGGCACCATAGCAGGTCAGTGCAAGTCAGTGCAGAGCACTGCAAGGTCAGTCAATATGAGGAAGGGTTGGAGGAGTTGGAGGGTCCCAGAATATCTCTTAAAGCAGGGGTGCGCAAATCGAGGGGCACGACATTTTCTTGGGAGGAGGGGCTCGGCGCTTACAGAGGCCCCTCGCTCTTCCCCACAGCATTTAAATTAAATGCCGGAGATCGCGCGCAAGGCCTCTGTAAGTTCCCTTTCCTTGTCTCCGGCGGCTTCTGGCGACAGCAACGTGGCGTCACATGATGTGGCATTGCCATAGCAACGTGATATCACATGACGTCGTTACATCAGAACGTCGGGGACAAGGTGGGGAAGGTGGAGGGGGGAGCAGGGGGAAAAGGTTGTGCAACCCTGTCTTAAAGCATTGTCCTGCATACAGATCAGAGGCCAAGAATGGATATGGATATCCGATGTGAAGCCGGAAATAAGACAGAAAAGACCGTTTCGGGGGAAGAAGGTGAGTGATGAAATAGCCGTCACTGTGTAACTCTTCCAATTACCTGCAACTTCATGCAGAGAAATAGCAACGCTTGTTTTTAACGTGCTAAGCGCCTAATGGGGAATTCAACTGCTGAGAGGTTAAGGGAGTTACTAACCCAAACTCAGCGACGTTTCTGTGTCTCTGTGATAACTCCCCCAGGACATGCCTGAAAACCAGAGGTAACTCAATGTATTTTTGATAAATAGAAACATGACCTTCTGGGGAGGGGTATATAATGGGTACTGGGCCTGGTGAGGTGGGTATAACGGGTACTGGGCCTGGTGAGGTGGATATAACGGGTATTTGCCCTGTGGAGGGCGGTATAACGTGGTATTGGGGATGGGGTATAAGTGGCACAGGAGCTCTTGCGATACAGAGTATCACTGTCCCTGGTTACAAACACTTCATGTCTCCTGCAGATCAGGACACGCACGAAGGTGGTGCCCTTTGTGCCACCAGACGACGAGGCGGGCTACGAGGCGGACGACGAGGCATACGACAAAGCGGGCGTCAAGTGGAACAATGAGGTGGGCTACAAGGCGGCCGATGACGCAAACGTGGTGTACGATGACCAAGGAGCATACGACAGGTGTGGCCGGATCTGCTGCTTCACCTTTTTTAGGCGGAGGAGAAGACCCCGGGAGCAGGTAGGAGAATACGAGTGGTGCGGACAAATCTGCTGCTTCACCTTTTTTAGGCGGAGAAGAAGCCAGGAGCAGGTAGCAGAGGAGCCAGGGCGTAGATACGGGGGTTTTCTAGGGGCCCTGAGAAGTTGGTTTGACCGCAGGAGAGGCAGATAAGATCAGGAAGGCTGCGGGAGGGGCAGGTACTAGAGGGAGATAGGGATATTGAGATTGGGATAGTGAGAGAGAACAAGGAGCAGGGCCGGAGCACGGGTTTCATGCGCCCGAGGCGAAACTTAAAATTTGTGCCCCAGTTGTATAAAAAATAATAAGATAAATAAAATAATAAAATAAACAGTGGCGTAGCTATCGGGGCTGCAGGGTGTGCGACCGCACCCCAGCGCGACGCAAAATAAAAATAAAAGGGCGCCAAAATACTGGATAAAAAAAAGAATAATAATTTAAAAAAAAAGATAAATAAATAAAATAATAAGAGGAAAAAATAATAATGATTATTAATGCGCCCCTAGGACCTCTGCGCGCTAGGCGACCGCCTAATGGCCGGCCGGCCCTGCGAGGTATGCGGGAGGAAAAGGGGTGAATGGGATAGATATGCAGGGGGATGGGGGAGCAGGTGAGTTATACACAGGGGCACAAGGGCCCCATCACCCGCATCTCTATATACCGAGTGTGCCCCTGTGTATAACAACGCTGATCTGTGCTGCTCCATCTGATCTCACTGCGCAGTGATCCAGGGACCATCCGATCGCCATTTAATGGGGTCAGGAAGGAATTTTTTCCCCCATTGCACAGCAGGGGTTATGTTTCGCCTTCCTCTGGATCACAGCAACAAACTACCCTTTGTGCATGAATTATCAGTGAGATCTTTATACACCCTGCAGGGGTCTTCACCCCTTTGCTGCCGGAGGGGCCTGCAATGCATTGCTCTGCGTGTTACTATATCGCTCTGCAATGTGCTGCAGGCCCCTCCCAGCAAAGAGATTCATTATTTTAATAAAATACTCTCTTTAATCCAACCTATGTGTAGTGTCTTTTCTATCCGTTGTATCTATTGCTAACAGCTCAGTGATTCTTCCCCAGGACGCTGCACTAGTGTCACGCTGCCAAGCCCGGGTGTGAGGGAGATTTATAGGGTCACATATACACTTCTGCCAAAACACGAGTGCAAACAGGAAGCCCCTCTGATCTCATATCTTTTATTACACAAAACGGTATCTAAAAAGGTAAAAATAACATACATGGGATTCTGCTACAAATATCTCTCTAATTACAAACCAATTAGCAAATCATTCAGATTAGTCGAGCGAAAAGAAAATGGTTAAGTATCTCATGTACAGTATATGCAGTGTAGGCTGTTCTGCAGCATTACATGCAGGGGACAACGTTTAGGGGATATAAGTAATGCTGATCTCAGAGCTGACCGGCTAACCTGCTCTACCGGCTGACCGGCTGACCTGCTCTTCTGGCTGACCTGCTGACCTGCTCTACTGGCTGACCGGCTGACCTGCTTCTCTTCTTTCAGCTAAATGACCTGAATTGTGGCCCCTGTATCTCCCAATTAAACGTTTTATTGGCATATTCTTGTTTGACTCGTTCTATACAGACATTTTCTATATATTCATTGTGGGATTTGATAACATCTGTAAAATCTCTCAGAATATCACATTCTGTACGTTTGTGTTGAAGATTTTTCCATTCTCAATTTACTTAATATTAGTTTTTGGCATCAATTATTTATATTGAGTCCAAAATACCTTTATACAGAATGCTGTTCCCTTTAGCCCACAAATGCTGCTTCATTAAAGCCCATGGGTGGCACTTTATGCATTCTCAAACTTTTAGGCAACATCCCTAATTTCCAAAAGTGGGATTAAATCTGTACATATTTAAATGGTTAATTTTCTTACTCAGACTCCTAAATCCCTCCCCAAATATATCCGTTTCACATAAAAGTGTGTGCGCTTCTCCTTCCGCCTAACTGGCACGTCGTCCTTACGGGCGCCACTCCTTGCAACTCCACGCTGCCCTCCAGTGGCAAAAGAAATAAGATACATTTACTATACTCGTCTGGCAGCTGCTCCCGTATAAGGTGGGTAACTCTGTATTAGGGGTCTTGGTAGACTATATTTTATACTTATGTCGGATAGATGAGGAATTAATATTCCTAACGGGTTATTGTGAGAGGCCTTAGATCTTATCCTATATGCACGCAGCCCTCGCCTCTCTGACCTTGAACACATACTTCAATCTGATTTTTGAGACTTGAAACTGGATTTCCCAAAACAAACTGATTTTAAACACTGACAAGACTGTAACAATGGTATTTGGGACCAGAGCTAAATTGCTAAAGCTGCCAATGACAGAGCTTCAGATAAAAACCAGCTCTAAAACCATCCTAGCCCCTGTTACTTGTTTGAAATATCTGGGCATTCAACTCCCATTTAACATTTGGGTTGCACATTGATACCCTGACATCCAAATCCTATGCCAAACTAGGTGTACTTTAAAGGAACAAATCCTCCCTAAGGGCCTCATGCAGTAAGCAGCGATAAGCCACTTATCACCAGCTTATCGCCAAAAAAGCCACACTGATACACACACACACACACAGATACAGACACACTGATACACACACACACACCGCGCCCTGATGGCAGGGGTGGAGGCGTGGGGCTCCTGCTCTCCTCTGTCTGCCGTTACCGAACCCTTCCTATTCCCCCCTCTCTTGCTTTTCCCTCCTTTGAGGCTCACACTGTCCAGATCTTCTCTCCTCTCCCTGTTCATGTGGCGGTCATCTATCGCCCACCTACCTCTACTCATCCCCTTTCTGCCTTTCTCTCTCACTTTGAATCCTGGCTCTCTTTCTTTCTCTCCTCAGACTCCCCTGTTCTTCTCCTTGGGGACTTCAATTGCCACATTGATGACCCCTCTCTCTCTTGGGCTTCCCGCTTTCTTTCTCTTACCTCTTCTTTTGGCCTTCAACAGTGGACTGCAGCCAGCACCCACAAGGATGGTCACTACTTAGACCTGGTTTTCACTAAAAACTTCTCTCTCTCTGATTTCTCCATTTCCCCTTTTCCTCTCTCTGACCATCATCTCATCTCATTCTCTTTATCTCGCTTCTCCCCTTCTCCACCTCCATCTACCCCCCGGTTCTGCAGAAACCTGCGCTCTATTCACTTACCTGACTTTGAGTCCACTTTACACTCCTCCCTCTCCTCTCTCAGCTCTGCTACAGACCCTGACAACCTGGTCAGAAAGTACAACTCTGTCTTGTCCTCATCTCTTGATCTACATGCCCCGCTTTCTCTCTGCCGCCCTCGCCCTTCTAACCCTAGACCCTGGCTAAATTCCCACACGCGCATGCTGCGTTCCTCCACTCGTTCCTCTGAACGCCTCTGGAGGAAGTCTCACACTCTCGCAGACTTCCTTCACTACAAATTTATGCTATCCTGTTTCAACTCTGCCCTCTCGCAAGCTAAACAAGCCTACTTTTCTGCACTAATCAACATGCACAAGTCTAACCCACGCCGACGGTTCTCTGTCTTTGATACTCTACTCAAACCACCCTCAGCTGCCTCTCCTTCCTCCACCTCCCCTCAGGACTTTGCAGACTATTTTAAGGAAAAGGTGGAATCCATACGGCAGAACATCCCCTCTGTTTCTTCCCCCCATCCTACACCTCTTCCTAACTCTCCTCCTGCCTTCCTTGAGTCTTTTTCCACTGTCTCAGAGGAGGATGTGTCGCTGTTGATCTCCTCTTCTCCCTCTACCACTTGCCCTCTTGACCCCATTCCCTCCCATCTCCTAAAACCTCTAGCTCCTACTATAATCCCTACGCTTACACACATTTTTAACTCCTCCCTCTGCTCTGGAACCTTTCCATCCTCCTTCAAACATGCAACAGTCATACCATTACTCAAAAACAACAAGCTTGACCCTACCTGTCTTTCTAACTATCGACCTGTCTCCCTCCTGCCTTTTGCCTCTAAACTACTTGAACGTCTTGTATTCTCTCGCTTGCTCCATTTTCTCAACACTTATTCTCTCCTAGACCCTCTACAATCTGGCTTCCGCACTGCTCACTCCACGGAAACAACCCTCACTAAAATAACTGACGACCTCCATGCTGCCAAAGACAGAGGTCATTACACTCTGCTCATATTACTCGACCTCTCTGCAGCATTTGACACCGTGGACCACCCTCTTCTCCTCCACATTCTCCATACTCTAGGTATTCGGAACAAAGCTCTATCCTGGATCTCATCCTACCTCTCCCATCGTACTTTTAGTGTCTCTTCTGCTAACACCTCCTCCTCCTCTATTGATCTCTCTGTGGGGGTACCCCAGGGCTCTGTCCTGGGACCTCTTCTCTTTTCTCTGTACACACTCTCTCTAGGTGACCTAATAACATCTTTTGGGTTTAATTATCACCTCTATGCCGACGACACACAAATATACTTTTCAACACCTGACCTTACACCTGCTGTACAAACCAAAGTTTCTGAATGTCTCTCTGCTATATCATCCTCGATGGCCCTCCGACGCCTTAAACTCAACATGGCTAAAACAGAGCTCCTCATACTTCCTCCCAAACCTGGCCCTACTACCTCCTTCCACATTACTGTTGGAACTACAATCATTCACCCAGTAGCCCAAGCACGCTGCCTAGGGGTCACGTTCGACTCCTCTCTCACATTCGCCCCTCACATTCAAAACATTTCTAAAACTTGTCGCTTTTTCCTCCGCAATATAACTAAGATACGCCCTTTCCTCTGTTGTTCGACTGCTAAAACTCTGACTCAGGCCCTCATTCTCTCCCGTCTTGATTACTGTAACCTCCTGCTGTCCGGCCTTCCTGCCTCTCACCTGTCTCCCCTACAATCTATCCTAAATGCTGCTGCCAGAATCACTCTACTCTTTCCTAGATCTGTCTCAGCATCTCCCCTCATGAAATCCCTCTCCTGGCTTCCGATCAAATCCCGCATCTCACACTCCATTCTTCTCCTCACTCTTAAAGCTTTACATTCTTCTGCCCCTCCTTACATCTCATCCCTAATTTCTCGGT
>NC_134498.1:8942920-8952920 GCF_040206685.1 Ascaphus truei
TATCATTTAACAGATCAGCCGCCCATCAGCCAGGCATGAACCCAGGCTGGGAAGGCAAATGCAACGGGGCTTGTCAGAGGTTAGGAGCGGCACATTCCAGGTATCTGCCAGGTACATACCGGGTATTTGCTCGAATAAAGTGTGTCGGTGCAGTACTAGTATTCCCTCCTACTGTCTCTGTACGTTCTCCCTACCTACCAATTAGATTGTAAGCTCCTCGGAGCAGGGACTCCTTCCTTAATGTTACTTTTACAGTATGTCTGAAGCACTTATTCCCATTATCTGTTATTTATATTTGTTATTTATATGACATGTATTACTACTGTGAAGCGCTATGTACATTTTATGGCGCTATACAAATAAAGACATACATACATACAATAAGTGCAACAAACAAAATCAGACAATAGGAAAGGAAATCCCTGGCCTGCAGAGCTTACAGTCTTAATGCTAGATCCATGGAACTCTGTTGTGTTTATGCTAATAACGGGACATTCCTGAAATTGGTACCTGACCCTGTGTGGTAGGCAGAGACACAGGGGCAGTGCCTGCCAATATCATAAAGAGCAGTGCACTTCCTATTTAGTAGAAGTGTGTGTCAGAGTTAAGAGTTCAGTCCAGAGTTAGAGTCTGCTGAGTCTGTCACCTGGCTGGCCCAGGGTGACAGAGAGAGCCTATATCAATTGGCCGTTGGAGAAGGGGAGCCATCAGCCTCTGAGTAGAGCTGATGCAACCTTAGTTAGGGAGGTGGACCAATTCCTCTCACCCTGTTTAGGGGGCGAGGGAAGAGCTAGCCCCACCCTGGGTGCCCTTGACCTGGGGTGGTGGCAGGGACACAGAGACCATCCTGAGGGAGAGCAGTCCTGTGTGGAGGAAGACACCCTGTACCTGATTGATAGTCTTGTTGCTGCTATTCTGCTGCTGTGAATAAAGAGCTGCGGCTGCTTTTAAAGATATACAGTGTGAGACTGGAATCTCTCATCCCCGAGGGGGGGGGGGGGACTCTCTGGAAGGATTCCACCCATATTCCTGGGGCTCAGAGATGGAGGCGCTGCACCATTACATACATAGTTACATAATAGATGAGGTTGAAAAAAGACGTACGTCCATCAAGTTCAACCTATGCTAAATTCAGACAACAGATACTTAATTCTATATCTATACTTACTTATTGATCCAGAGGAAGGCAAACAAAAAACCCCATTAAGGGGAAAAATTAATTCCTTCCTGACTCCAAGAATTGGCAATCGGATTAATCCCTGGATCAACATCCTTCCCATATATACTTATTTGGTATATCCCTGTATACCTGTCCCATCTAAAAAGATGTCCAACCTTTTTTTGAACAAATCTATTGTATCTGCCATCACAGTCTCCATGGGTAATGAGTTCCACATTTTAACTGCCCTTACTGTAAAGAACCCTTTCCTTTGTTGCTGGTGAAATTTCCTTTCCTCCAACCTTAAGGGATGGCCCGAGTCCTTTGTACTGCCCGTGGGATGAATAGTTCTTTTGAAAGCTCCTTGTATTGTCCCTGAATATATTTGTATATAGTTATCATATCCCCTCTTAGACGCCTCTTTTCTAATGTAAATAAATCCAATATAGCTAGCCTCTCCTCATAAGTTAGAATGTCCATCCCCTTTATTAATTTGGTGGCTCTTCTCTGCACTCTCTCTAGTTCCATAATGTCTTTTCTTAGGATTGGTGCCCAAAATTGTACTCCATATTCAAGGTGTGGTCTTACTAATGCTTTGTAAAGGGGCATAATTATGTCTACTTCCCTTCCATCCATTGCCCGTTTGATGCAAGATAAGATCTTGTTTGCCTTTGCAGCTACTGCATGACATTGGGCACTATTGCTAAGCCTGCTGTCTACAAGCACCCCTAAATCCTTCTCCATCAAGGATTCCCCCAATATATCTCCATTTAATTTGTGTCGCCTTTTTATTCTTGCATCCCAAATGCATAACCTTATATTTATCTGTATTAAACCTCATTTGCCATTTACCTGCCCACGTTTCCAGTCTCTCCAAGTCCTTCTGAAGAGAAATTTCATCCTGCTCTGATGAGACGGAGGCATTCACCCCAGAAACCTGATCCTGTCATCCCCCATACCATCGCGGGAGACTCAGGCCCCCCTGTTGCCAGCAGGTATGCACCACACTCAGACACGTAGCCAGACCCTAGTACAGAGGAGGGGGGCCCGATCTGCGATTGGCCCAGGGAAGGGGGGCTACATTGGGAATCGATGTTATTTTTCTTCATATTAATGGGTATCCTCAAAGCTAATGATATGCCAAAATGACGTCCATTAGCAAAACTACAATTGTTTCTTCACTTTTTCTGCTTGATCAATAGGGTGACCAGATTTCGAAAATGAAAAACCGGGACACCTTAAAAAATAATTTATTAAACAAATTACATC
Organism: Ascaphus truei; assembly: GCF_040206685.1. Taxonomy (NCBI): domain Eukaryota; kingdom Metazoa; phylum Chordata; class Amphibia; order Anura; family Ascaphidae; genus Ascaphus; species Ascaphus truei. Next base: position 8,945,349 of record NC_134498.1, read on the forward strand.
ACGTGACACCCCCCGTTGCCATGACAACAAGACACTCTGATGCCCCTGCAGTGTTAGTGTGTATAGAGGTGGGGGCTTTGCTTGGGCCCTTCAACTCTTACAGCCAGGGCATTATTGGCCAGGAATGCCCAGTTCGGAGGGGATTACTACTTCAAAATGTATTTGATTCGTAACAACATCAAAAATCTCTAATACCAATAACTAACAACCACAGACAATGATAATCTAAACCATCAAATAAAATGTCTACGGCCCTTGTTCAAGCATGTTTGCGGTACTTACCAGATAAATCAGTGCCTGCAATCCACAACTGTATCCGCCTCTCCGAGCGTCTGAAAGCAATCCAGCGTTCCTGGTGTGTGGCTGAAGAGGTGAGGGACTCCCTGCTCTCAAACGGAAAAGAAGAGCAAAAAATAGAGTTGGAACATACCTATCATACAGAGAATGAGAGAGAGACAGAGAATGAGAGAGAGACAGAGAATGAGAGAGAGACAGAGAATGAGAGAGAGACAGAGAATGAGAGACAGAGAATGAGAGAGAGACAGAGAATGAGAGAGAGACACAGAGAGAGAGAGACAGAGAATGAGAGAGAGACAGAGAGAGGGACATAGGGAGAGAGAGACACAGAGAGAGAGAGAGACAGACACAGAGAGAGAGAGACAAAAGTAATGTACTGTATAACCATTATACAGTACCGTACCCCCTAGTATTCGTGTAATCATTGTCCCACACCCCCTTTTACTCACGCTTTGGCAATACTGAAATGTTCTTTTGACAGAGACACACAGAGACACAGAGAGAAATAGAGACACACAGAGAGAGACAGAGACACAGAGAGAGAGACAGAGACACAGAGAGACACACAGAGAGAGACAGAGACACACAGAGAGAGACAGAGACACACAGAGAGATACAGAGACACAGAGAGAGAGAGAGAGAGAGACACGGGCCTATTTAGTAAGCGTCGATAAGGCTGCGTCTATAGTATTTCAGACGGAGGGAAGGCACACACGCTGCAATACACTTGCTGAAGCCTGAGCTTTTTTATGGCTTTGCAGGGTATGCAGCGGGTGCGATTGGGGGCGTGGCAATAAATATTTGGAGGCGTGGCAATAACGTTCCGGCGCGGACGTCACTTCCCTACCTCACATCCCGATCCACCGGCATTTTTTCAGATGCAGCATCTGAAGCACTGTGCAGACAAGAAGAAAAATGCACACAATGCGCACCAGAGATTAAAATATAGTAAATTATTTATTAATAAAACAAGAAATAACCGAGGAGGATCCAACCCCACCTCAGTACTTTCTTCTCGTTGCTATTGCCACACTATACGTCCTGACGCCGGAAGGGAAGTTGGTACGCGACCAAGACGAGACACCGGATTTACAGTGGAACCACAACATACCACAGATTGCTGGAAGACCACACTGCGAGGGGCGCAGCCTATCGAGTTTCCCGGTCATCGTCCAAAGTCTGGAGCTGCGGAGTGACCACCGGATTACCACGGAGCCCGAGCCTGTCTCACACAATGCTTTTACCAAACGGATGTTTGTGAGTTTGCTATTTTTATCTTGTCCAGGAAATGAAATTGTTAAACCGAATTTACACATGGAGCGGGCGCTTTCTCTTCTTTTTTTTTGTTTAGATATCTATCGAGGAGGTGGTTGTTTCCCTGAAGAGAGCTGCCAGGGCTCCAGAGGACGCCCGAATTGGATCCTTTTATGATTGAGTTATAACATAGCTATTAGAGCTAGGTTTCTGGACTTTTATTGTGTTTAGGCATAGTGTTTATTATTATTTTATTACAGCTACTTTTTAGTAATTGCACTGTTATTAATTCTGACCACTAATTCTCACTGCCATTATAATCTCTCTCTAGCCACAACCAAATTGCTATATCAGCTATATTATTTATTGGTTATACCAGGGGAGCACAAACTTTTGCAGCTCGCCCCCCTGCCGGTGCTCGCGCCCCCCCCCCCTTATCACATTTCTTATCACATCCCAGTATATGGATACTTTCTATTATCACAAGCTGCTAACATGTGACAGGGCTCAGAGTCTGAGCCCAGAATGTGACATACAGAACATTCTCATTGTAAATTTCAAAAAATATTGTGTTGATTTCTGACCTGACTGCCGTGGTTACAGCTCAACCACTCTGTTCTACTGTATGTCACCACTTTCTGCCACAACCAGCTGACGGTGGATCTGCAAGGAGTTCAACGCTCATTGGCATCACATCTGTGACTTGGTTGACGTATCATTTCTCCAGCTTTTTATTGTATTGTTTTTAAATAGATTATATTTATTTAGTTGAATAGATATTTATTTAGTTTAATAGATATTTATTTAGTTTAATAGATTATATTTCTAAGTTTAATAAGTTATATTTCTTAGTTTAATAAGTTATATTTCTTAGTTTAATAAGTTATATTTCTTAGTTTAATAAGTTATATTTCTTAGTTTAATAAAATATATTTCTTAGTTTAATAAGTTATATTTCTTAGTTTAATAAGTTATATTTCTTAGTTTAATAAATTATATTTCTTAGTTTAATAAGTTATATTTCTTAGTTAATAGATTATATTTGTTAGCACAGTAGATTATATTTACTAGTATTTAAGTCTCCCCCTCAGTGCCCCATTAGGACCCATATTTCACATCTTTTCGGAGTCGCTTATTTTTTAGACCCTCGGAGCCGAAACCTAAAGGGGTCAGCTAAGAAAGTTCGGATCAAGAGGAGCCGCACAGCTTAAAGACAGAACATTTCCAAGGGAGATGGAGACAATTTGGGTAAGATCTGATTAAAGGACATCCTTTGAGGAAGGAAAGGGTGACGGGGGAGTCTAAGAGGGGGGTGAGAGAGCAAGGTGGTGTGTCAGATTGGGGCAGAGCAAGAGAACGCAAAAATGATGGGGATTTGCTGCAGACCAAAAAAAAACAATAAGAAGTGATACTTTTACCGGTGCCACTTTACCTGAGAAAGACCAGCAGGCCGAAATGTTGTTGTCTATGGCAGTGCAAGAGAAAACAGGTTGGGGGGGGTGGGTTCTCGCAAAGTCGCCGACCCATGGGTGAGTGTCTCCGGTGGAAACTAGTCCTGGACCCCGGGAAAGCTGTCTGTGGCCCATACAAGCTGAGTAACATGTAGAAAGGACACATGTATGTTCAGAATGAGTTAGCATGGTATTTTGAGAGGCACCATAGCAGGTCAGTGCAAGTCAGTGCAGAGCACTGCAAGGTCAGTCAATATGAGGAAGGGTCCGATGGAGGAGTTGGAGGGTCCCAGAATATCTCTTAAAGCAGGGGTGCGCAAATCGAGGGGCACGACATTTTCTTGGGAGGAGGGGCTCGGCGCTTACAGAGGCCCCTCGCTCTTCCCCACAGCATTTAAATTAAATGCCGGAGATCGTGCGCAAGGCCTCTGTAAGTTCCCTTTCCTTGTCTCCGGTGGCTGCTGGCGACAGCAACGTGGCGTGCCATGATGTGGCATTGCCATTGCAACGTGATATCACATGACGTCGTTACATCAGAACGTCGGAGACAAGGTGGGGAAGGTGGAGGGGGGAGCAGGGGGAAAAGGTTGTGCAACCCTGTCTTAAAGCATTGCCTTGCATACAGATCAGAGGCCAAGAATGGATATGGATATCCGATGTGAAGCCGGAAATAAGACAGAAAAGACCGTTTCGGGGGAAGAAGGTGAGTGATGAAATAGCCGTCACTGTGTAACTCTTCCAATTACCTGCAACTTCATGCAGAGAAATAGCAACGCTTGTTTTTAACGTGCTAAGCGCCTAATGGGGAATTCAACTGCTGAGAGGTTAAGGGAGTTACTAACCCAAACTCAGCGACGTTTCTGTGTCTCTGTGATAACTCCCCCAGGACATGCCTGAAAACCAGAGGTAACTCAATGTATTTTTGATAAATAGAAACATGACCTTCTGGGGAGGGGTATATAATGGGTACTGGGCCTGGTGAGGTGGGTATAACGGGTACTGGGCTTTGTGAGGTGGGCATAACGAGTACTGGGCCTGGGGAGGGGCGTATAACAGGGTACTGGGCCTTGGGAGGGTTGTATAACTGGGTACTGGGCCTGGGGAGGTGGGTATAACGGGTATTTGCCCTGTGGAGGGCGGTATAACGTGGTATTGGGGATGGGGTATAAGTGGCACAGGAGCTCTTGCGATACAGAGTATCACTGTCCCTGGTTACAAACACTTCATGTCTCCTGCAGATCAGGACACGCACGAAGGTGGTGCCCTTTGTGCCACCAGACGACGAGGCGGGCTACGAGGCGGACGACGAGGCATATGACAAAGCGGGCGTCAAGTGGAACAATGAGGTGGGCTACAAGGCGGCCGATGACGCAGACGTGGTGTACGATGACCAAGGAGCATACGACAGGTGTGGCCGGATCTGCTGCTTCACCTTTTTTAGGCGGAGGAGAAGACCCCGGGAGCAGGTAGGAGAATACGAGAGGTGCGGACAGATCTGCTGCTTCACCTTTTTTAGGCGGAGAAGAAGCCAGGAGCAGGTAGCAGAGGAGCCAGGGCGTAGATACAGGGGTATTCTAGGGGCCCTGAGAAGTTGGTTTGACCGCAGGAGAGGCAGATAAGATCAGGAAGGCTGCGGGAGGGGCAGGTACTAGAGGGAGATAGGGATATTGGGCGTGAGAGGGTGAGAGAGAACAAGGAGCAGGGCCGGAGCACGGGTTTCATGCGCCCGAGGCAAAACTTAAAATTTGTGCCCCAGTTGTATAAAAAATAATAAGATAAATAAAATAATAAAATAAACAGTGGCGTAGCTATCGGGGCTGCAGGGGGTGCGACCGCACCCCAGCGCAACGCAAAATAAAAATAAAAGGGCGCCAAAATACTGGATAAAAAAAAGAATAATAATTTAAAAAAAAAGATAAATAAATAAAATAATAAGAGGAAAAAATAATAATGATTATTAATGCGCCCCTAGGACCTCTGCGCGCTAGGCGACCGCCTAATGGCCGGCCGGCCCTGCGAGGTATGCGGGAGGAAAAGGGGTGAATGGGATAGATATGCAGGGGGATGGGGGAGCAGATGAGTTATACACAGGGACACAAGGGCCCCATCACCCGCATCTCTATATACTGAGTGTGCCCCTGTGTATAACAACGCTGATCTGTGCTGCTCCATTTGATCTCACTGCGCAGTGATCCAGGGACCATCCGATCGCCATTTAATGGGGTCAGGAAGGAATTTTTTCCCCCCATTGCACAGCAGGGGTTATGTTTCGCCTTCCTCTGGATCCCAGCAACAAACTGCCCTTTGTGCATGAATTATCAGTGAGATCTTTATACACCCTGCATTGGTCTTCACCCCTTTGCTGCCGGAGGGGCCTGCAATGCATTGCTCTGCGTGTTACTATATCGCTCTGCAATGTGCTGCAGGCCCCTCCCAGCAAAGAGATTCATTATTTCAATAAAATACTCTCTTTAATCAAACCTATGTGTAGTGTCTTTTCTATCCGTTGTATCTATTGCTAACAGCTCAGTGATTCTTCCCCAGGACGCTGCACTAGTGTCACGCTGCCAAGCCCGGGTGTGAGGGAGATTTATAGGGTCACATATACACTTCTGCCAAAACACGAGTGCAAACAGGAAGCCCCTCTGATCTCATATCTTTTATTACACAAAACGGTATCTAAAAAGGTAAAAATAACATACATGGGATTCTGCTACAAATATCTCTCTAATTACAAACCAATTAGCAAATCATTCAGATTAGTCGAGCGAAAAGAAAGGGTTAAGTATCTCATGTACAGTATACTGTATGCAGTGTAGGCTGTTCTGCAGCATTACATGCAGGGGACAACGTTTAGGGGATATAAGTATTGCTGATCTCAGAGCTGACCGGCTGACCTGCTCTACCGGCTGACCAGCTGACCTGCTCTTCTGGCTGACCTGCTGACCTGCTCTACTGGCTGACCGGCTGACCTGCTCTACCGGCTGACCGGCTTCTCTTCTTTCAGCTAAATGACCTGAATTGTGGCCCCTGTATCTCCCAATTAAATGTTTTATTGGCATATTCTTGTTTGACTCGTTCTATACAGACATTTTCTATATATTCATTGTGGGATTTGATAACATCTGTAAGATCTCTCAGAATATCACATTCTGTACGTTTGTGTTGAAGATTTTTCCATTCTCAATTTACTTAATATTAGTTTTTGGCATCAATTATTTATATCGAGTCCAAAATACCTTTATACAGAATGCTGTTCCCTTTAGCCCACAAATGCTGCTTCATTAAAGCCCATGGGTGGCACTTTATGCATTCTCAAACTTTTAGGCAACATCCCTAATTTCCAAAAGTGGGATTAAATCTGTACATATTTAAATGGTTAATTTTCTTACTCAGACTCCTAAATCCCTCCCCAAATATATCCGTTTCACATAAAAGTGTGTGCGCTTCTCCTTCCGCCTAACTGGCACGTCGTCCTTACGGGCGCCACTCCTTGCAACTCCACGCTGCCCTCCAGTGGCAAAAGAAATAAGATACATTTACTATACTCGTCTGGCAGCTGCTCCCGTATAAGGTGGGTAACTCTGTATTAGGGGTCTTGGTAGACTAAATTTTATACTTATGTCGGATAGATGAGGAATTAATATTCCTAACGGGTTATTGTGAGAGGCCTTAGATCTTATCCTATATGCACGCAGCCCTCGCCTCTCTGACCTTGAACACATACTTCAATCTGATTTTTGAGACTTGAAACTGGATTTCCCAAAACAAACTGATTTTAAACACTGACAAGACTGTAACAATGGTATTTGGGACCAGAGCTTAATTGCTAAAGCTACCAATGACAGAGCTTCAGATAAAAACCAGCTCTAAAACCATCCTAGCCCCTGTTACTTGTTTGAAATATCTGATCATTCAACTCCCATTTAACAATTGGGTTGCACATTGATACCCTGACATCCAAATCCTATGCCAAACTAGGTGTACTTTAAAGGAACAAATCCTCCCTAAGGCCCTCATGCAGTAAGCAGCGATAAGCCACTTATCACCAGCTTATCGCCAAAAAATCCACACTGATACACACACACACACACACAGATACAGACACACTGATACACACACACAAACCGCGCCCTGATAGCAGGGGTGGAGGCGTGGGGCTCCTGCTCTCCTCTGTCTGCCGTTACCGAACCCTTCCTATTCCCCCCTCTCTTGCTTTTCCCTCCTTTGAGGCTCACACTGTCCAGATCTTCTCTCCTCTCCCTGTTCATGTGGCGGTCATCTATCGCCCACCTACCTCTACTCATCCCCTTTCTGCCTTTCTCTCTCACTTTGAATCCTGGCTCTCTTTCTTTCTCTCCTCAGACTCCCCTGTTCTTCTCCTTGGGGACTTCAATTGCCACATTGATGACCCCTCTCTCTCTTGGGCTTCCCGCTTTCTTTCTCTTACCTCTTCTTTTGGCCTTCAACAGTGGACTGCAGCCAGCACCCACAAGGATGGCCACTACTTAGACCTGGTTTTCACTAAAAACTTCTCTCTCTCTGATTTCTCCATTTCCCCTTTTCCTCT
>NC_134498.1:8957920-8972920 GCF_040206685.1 Ascaphus truei
CATCAGCCTCTGAGTAGAGCTGATGCAACCTTAGTTAGGGAGGTGGACCAATTCCTCTCACCCTGTTTAGGGGGCGAGGGAAGAGCTAGCCCCACCCTGGGTGCCCTTGACCTGGGGTGGTGGCAGGGACACAGAGACCATCCTGAGGGAGAGCAGTCCTGTGTGGAGGAAGACACCCTGTACCTGATTGATAGTCTTGTTGCTGCTATTCTGCTGCTGTGAATAAAGAGCTGCGGCTGCTTTTAAAGATATACAGTGTGAGACTGGAATCTCTCATCCCCGAGGGGGGGGGGGGGACTCTCTGGAAGGATTCCACCCGTATTCCTGGGGCTCAGAGATGGAGGCGCAGCACCATTACATACATAGTTACATAATAGATGAGGTTGAAAAAAGACGTACGTCCATCAAGTTCAACCTATGCTAAATTCAGACAACAGATACTTAATTCTATATCTATACTTACTTATTGATCCAGAGGAAGGCAAACAAAAAACCCCATTAAGGGGAAAAATTAATTCCTTCCTGACTCCAAGAATTGGCAATCGGATTAATCCCTGGATCAACATCCTTCCCATATATACTTATTTGGTATATCCCTGTATACCTGTCCCATCTAAAAAGATGTCCAACCTTTTTTTGAACAAATCTATTGTATCTGCCATCACAGTCTCCATGGGTAATGAGTTCCACATTTTAACTGCCCTTACTGTAAAGAACCCTTTCCTTTGTTGCTGGTGAAATTTCCTTTCCTCCAACCTTAAGGGATGGCCCCGAGTCCTTTGTACTTGCCTTGGGATGAATAGTTCTTTTGAAAGCTCCTTGTATTGTCCCTGAATATATTTGTATATAGTTATCATATCCCCTCTTAGACGCCTCTTTTCTAATGTAAATAAATCCAATATAGCTAGCCTCTCCTCATAATGATAGAAGAAAAAAGTGAATTGCGCTCTAAAAAATGTGTTAATGTGCTCTTAGTGATATTAATAATATAAATAGGATAACCTGTTTACAATATGAGAGGTTTATGCTGCTGCGCTCGTGGTACCGCTCCACAACCAAACTAGTGCAAAAACAAAGAAAGAGACAGCGCAAAAAACCTCATTGTGCAATATTTAAACAAAATTGTATTGGTAAACTGGTGAGTATCACACGTACATCAATATAGTTAGATTTAAGCAGAACATGTTATGGACATGTTACCAATCTGTGCTCAGGGTACAGGACTTCTAGGTTAGCTGGCTTCTCACAGGTCTCGTGGAACAGCATGCAGGGTACAGCAGTCGTCACCGCAGGGGAACTGCCACTCCAGATGAAGAGAACACTCCGATACCGAGTGTTACGGTGGAAAGTCCTATCAACTGTATCCAGCCCTCTGCACACCAGCTTCAAAACGCCACACGGGGCGGAGGATGATTCGGCTATGTATGCCGCTGCAGGGAACCTCACCGTCAGCCGCTTACTCGGAGAACGCTAGACGCACATCCGTGACGTCATCGGGCGGCGTCAGCGTCGTGCGCGAGTGGGTCACTGCTTGAGGAAGCTAGAAGTCCCAAGAATGTCCCGTATAATGCCCGCTTAAGGTCGCGAGCAATTAGACAATGTATTAGACAATGTATTAAAACATCCAGTATATAGGAATAAATGAATGCGCCCTCAATCCAACGCGTTTCGTGTTTACAACACTTCGTCAGGGAATGGAGGATTAATTCATGGGGGCGCTTCATATACCCACAGATCTCTTATGATTGGCTGCTTATCAAAAAGTCCAGCCTCTCATGTGGGAGGTACAATAAAACACAAGTGTTTCCAAGCAAACATAATTATTTTACATAAAATACACACAATATATTTATTAATCAAACAAAAAACTTTTCGGCGATGTTGCTAAAAATATAAAAAAACACATATTAGTACATAAAATCAAACACTTAATATAATTGTTATTTAAAAAGATCTATAAGGTATATATGAAAGAGGAAAAAAGAAAGAAAAATATATATAGGAGAGGTATAACACCAGTTTTGTGACCTATATAGAGAATACACCTATACTCTAAAATGACAGATTTATAAAATTATTATATTTTAAAACAATAATTTAAAATAATTTAAAATTACTTAGTAAAGGGACCAAACATCGAGTTCTTCATTAAGTCCTAGAGGAGACAGAGTTTGCATTTTATAAATCCACAGACTTTCCTGTTTTGAAAGCATCTTGTCTCTATCTCCCCCACGTCTTCCAATGTTAACAATTTGGATACCAATATACTTCAAAAGACTAGAGTCACAGTTATGTTTATTTTTAAAATGTCTAGAAACACTATGATGTTCTAAACCTAATTTGATGTTTCTAGCGTGCTCTAGTATCCGAATCCTCAAATATCTTTTAGTACGTCCAATATATTGGTACCCACATGGACATTGAAGCAAATAGACTACATGTGTGGATTTGCAAGAAATGCAGTCCTTCACCGTAAAACATTCCTTTGTTGTATTTGAAATGAATTTTTTACGGTCAGTATGGAGCATTTTGCAAGCTTTACATCTACCGCAACTAAAATTGCCCTTAGGTTTTACAGGTAACCAGGTTGTCCCCGATTGTAAATCAATTGGGGGACCAATATCACTGGGTGCCAGATAGTGTTTCAAATTTTTTGCTCTACGGTAGATGAAGCTTGGTGTGGACTGTAGAGACGGGCCAAGGATAGGGTCATTACATAGAATATTCCAGCTATTACCTATAATTTTCTGGATATTTCTACTGACTGAGTTATACTCAGTGACAAAGGGGACTTTAATTACATTGTCAATATTTCTATCCTCTGTCACAATTTTAGTCTTATTTTGTATCAGAAGCGACTCTCTGTCCATGTCATAAACCTTTGCTAGTGATTTAGTAAGGAGGGCCCTATCGTATCCACGTTCAATGAATTTATCAAATAAGAGCACCGATTGGCTCTCAAAATCAGACAATAAACTGCAGTTACGTCTTATACGCATAAACTGGCTCTGTGGGATGTTATCTATCCAGGACCGTTTATGGTTGCTTGTTGATAATATGAAGCTATTTGAGTCCACTTTCTTGAAGAAAGTTTTAGTATTAATTTTCATGTCTATTCTAGACTCTAAATGAAGGTCCAGAAAGTGAATCTCTCTGTCATTAGATTCAGCTGTAAACCTCAAATTGAAAGTGTTTTTATTAAGATATATCTTAAAAAGTTCCAAAGTGTTCTCATCACCCTCCCAAATGCACAGAATATCGTCAATATATCTTTTCCAAACAATTACATGGTTTGAGAAGGGATTATTATGCCATATGTGTTGGTCCTCCCATGATCCCATGTAAATGTTGGCGTAGCTAGGGGCAAAACGTGTCCCCATAGCCGTACCACAATTCTGAATATAATGTTGATTCAGAAAAAGGAAATAATTGTGGGATAGTATAAATTTAATTGCATTGACGATAAACTCACAATTCAGAGGGTGTAATTCTAGATCCTTCATTAGGGTCTCACTGACGGCTTGTAGGCCTTTATCATGGGGAATACAGGTATATAACGACTGGACGTCGAAAGTGGCCCATCTATAGTTTTCTTGCCATTTTATTGTTTTCACTAAATGGAGAACTGCCGTTGTATCTTTTATGTAAGATGGCTGCACTTTTACATATTTCTGTAAAAAAAAAGTCTATATACTCAGACAAATTGGCCGTCAGTGAGCTAATGCCAGAAATTATTGGCCTACCTGGTGGATCAGTCAGTGATTTGTGTATTTTGGGAAGGTGATAGTACACCGGAACCTTTGGAAATTGTGCATATAAAAATTGAAATTCAGCTTTATTAATTACAGTGGATTCAATAGCTTCATCCAAAAGATTTTTTAAATCCTTGAGGTATTCATTTGTAGGATCGTGGGGGAGTTTACCATAGTAAATAGGGTCATGTAATATACGGAATGCTTCCTTTTCATAGTCCCTTCTATTTTGAAGCACTACCCCTCCCCCTTTGTCTGCTTGTCTTATGATTAATTCATTATTGTCCTGTAATTCTTTAAGGGCTAAATGCTCATTGTACTTTAAATTATGTTGAATATCTGTGGACTTAAAGTTTTTTACTAATGATATGAACTCGTTATTGACTATATTAAAAAATGAATCAATAAAACTGCCTTTGCTATTAGCAGGATAAAATCGAGATGGTGTTTTATATTTGTATATTTGTATATAGTTATCATATCCCCTCTTAGACGCCTCTTTTCTAATGTAAATAAATCCCATATAGCTAGCCTCTCCTCATAAGTTAGAATGTCCATCCCCTTTATTAATTTGGTGGCTCTTCTCTGCACTCTCTCTAGTTCCATAATGTCTTTTCTTAGGATTGGTGCCCAAAATTGTACTCCATATTCAAGGTGTGGTCTTACTAATGCTTTGTAAAGGGGCATAATTATGTCTACTTCCCTTCCATCCATTGCCCGTTTGATGCAAGATAAGATCTTGTTTGCCTTTGCAGCTACTGCATGACATTGGGCACTATTGCTAAGCCTGCTGTCTACAAGCACCCCTAAATCCTTCTCCATCAAGGATTCCCCCAATATATCTCCATTTAATTTGTAAGTCGCCTTTTTATTCTTGCATCCCAAATGCATAACCTTATATTTATCTGTATTAAACCTCATTTGCCATTTACCTGCCCACGTTTCCAGTCTCTCCAAGTCCTTCTGAAGAGAAATTTCATCCTGCTCTGATGAGACGGAGGCATTCACCCCAGAAACCTGATCCTGTCATCCCCCATACCATCGCGGGAGACTCAGGCCCCCCTGTTGCCAGCAGGTATGCACCACACTCAGACACGTAGCCAGACCCTAGTACAGAGGAGGGGGGCCCGATCTGCGATTGGCCCAGGGAAGGGGGGCTACATTGGGAATCGATGTTATTTTTCTTCATATTAATGGGTATCCTCAAAGCTAATGATATGCCAAAATGACGTCCATTAGCAAAACTACAATTGTTTCTTCACTTTTTCTGCTTGATCAATAGGGTGACCAGATTTCGAAAATGAAAAACCGGGACACCTTAAAAAATAATTTATTAAACAAATTACATCACGTGACACCCCCCATTGCCATGACAACAAGACACTCTGATGCCCCTGCAGTGTTAGTGTGTATAGAGGTGGGGGCTTTGCTTGGGCCCTTCAACTCTTACAGCCAGGGCATTATTGGCCAGGAATGCCCAGTTCGGAGGGGATTACTACTTCAAAATGTATTTGATTCGTAACAACATCAAAAAACTCTAATACCAATAACTAACAACCACAGACAATGATAATCTAAACCATCAAATAAAATGTCTACGGCCCTTGTTCAAGCATGTTTGCGGTACTTACCAGATAAATCAGTGCCTGCAATCCAAAACTGTATCCGCCTCTACGAGCGTCTGAAAGCAATCCAGCGTTCCTGGTGTGTGGCTGAAGAGGTGAGGGACTCCCTCCTCTCAAACGGAAAAGAAGAGCAAAAAATAGAGTTGGAACATACTGTACCTATCATACAGGGATGAGAGAGAGAGACAGAGAATGAGAGAGAGACAGAGAATGAGAGAGAGACAGAGAATGAGAGACAGAGAATGAGAGACAGAGAATGAGAGAGAGACACAGAGAGAGAGAGACACAGAGAGAGAGAGACAGAGAATGAGAGAGAGACAGAGAGAGGGACATACAGTAGGGAGAGAGAGACACAGAGAGAGAGAGACAGACACAGAGAGAGAGAGAGACAAAAGTAATGTACTGTATAACCATTATACCGTACCCCCTAGTATTCGTGTAATCATTGTCCCACACCCCCTTTTACTCACGCTTTGGCAATACTGAAATGTTCTTTTGACAGAGACACACAGAGACACAGAGAGAAACAGAGACACACAGAGAGAGACAGAGACACAGAGAAAGAGACAGAGACACAGAGAGACACACAGAGAGAGACAGAGACACACAGAGAGAGACAGAGACACACAGAGAGAGACAGAGACACAGAGAGAGAGAGAGAGAGAGAGAGAGAGAGAGAGAGAGACACGGGCCTGCAGCGGGTGCGATTGGGGGCGTGGCAATAAATATTTGGAGGCGTGGCAATAACGTTCCGGCGCGGACGTCACTTCCCTACCTCACATCCCGATCCACCGGCATTTTTTCAGATGCAGCATCTGAAGCACTGTGCAGACAAGAAGAAAAATGCACACAATGCGCACCAGAGATTAAAATATAGTAAATTATTTATTAATAAAACAAGAAATAACCGAGGGGGATCCAACCCCACCTCAGTACTTTCTTCTCGTTGCTATTGCCACACTATACGTCCTGACGCCGGAAGGGAAGTTGGTACGCGACCAAGACGAGACACCGGATTTACAGTGGAACCACAACATACCACAGATTGCTGGAGGACCACACTGCGAGGGGCGCAGCCTATCGAGTTTCCCGGTCATCGTCCAAAGTCTGGAGCTGCGGAGTGACTTCCGGATTACCACGGAGCCCGAGCCTGTCTCACACAATGCTTTTACCAAACGGATGTTTGTGAGTTTGCTATTTTTATCTTGTCCAGGAAATGAAATTGTTAAACCGAATTTACACATGGAGCGGGCGCTTTCTCTTCTTTTTTTTGTTTAGATATCTATCGAGGAGGTGGTTGTTTCCCTGAAGAGAGCTGCCAGGGCTCCAGAGGACGCCCGAATTGGATCCTTTTATGATTGAGTTATAACATAGCTATTAGAGCTAGGTTTCTGGACTTTTATTGTGTTTAGGCATAGAGTTTATTATTATTTTATTACAGCTACTTTTTAGTAATTGCACTGTTATTAATTCTGACCACTAATTCTCACTGCCATTATAATCTCTCTCTAGCCACAACCAAATTGCTATATCAGCTATATTATTTATTGGTTATACCAGGGGAGCACAAACTTTTGCAGCTCGCCCCCCTGCCGGTGCTCGCGCCCCCCCACCTTACCATGATGAGGCGTCATGTGACCTGCAGCGGCATTTGACGAGGGTGACGTCACATGACCCCGCAGCGTAATTTAACATACTGTGCTATATCTATGCACACACAGCTGTCTATAGGCATAAAACACATCCACACCGGGGGAAGGACCAGCACAGATAACATTCCAAGAGACACTGTTTTTAAGTATACCTTTTGCTTGCTTCATTCATTGTAACATCGCCGGAAGAAGAGATCAGTGTATTTCGAAAGCTCGCACAAATAAAAGCATTTCGTTAGCCACAGAACGGTATCATCTATTTATTTTTTGATTATTGAAGCTCGGCTAACACGGTACTGATACCTCTATATATATATATATATATTGCGCGCGCACACACACATATAACGTTTTATCCAACTTTTTCATTTATCATTTGTAGAGAAAATGAACAATGTCGCCAGAAGTGCTATTTTTCAAAATGTAACATCTCTACTAATTAGTGTAAAATGATACTTCATATAAAGCAGGTTATGGGACCCATTATAAAATGACCTTCATGTTTCTTATCACATCCCAGTATATGGATACTTTCTATTATCACAAGCTGCTAACATGTGACAGGGCTCAGAGTCTGAGCCCAGAATGTGACATACAGAACATTCTCATTCTAAATTTCAAAAAATATTGTGTTGATTTCTGACCTGACTGCTGTGGTTACAGCTCAACCACTCTGTTCTACTGTATGTCACCACTTTCTGCCACAACCAGCTGACGGTGGATCTGCAAGGAGTTCAACGCTCATTGGCATCACATCTGTTGCTTGGTTGACGTATCATTTCTCCAGCTTTTAATTTTATTGTTTTTAAATAGATTATATTTATTTAGTTGAATAGATATTTATTTAGTTTAATAGATATTTATTTAGTTTAATAGATTATATTTCTAAGTTTAATAAGTTATATTTCTTAGTTTAATAAGTTATATTTCTTAGTTTAATAAATTATATTTCTTAGTTTAATAAGTTATATTTCTTAGTTTAATAAATTATATTTCTTAGTTTAATAAAATATATTTCTTAGTTTAATAAGTTATATTTCTTAGTTTAATAAGTTATATTTGTTAGTTTAATAAATTATATTTCTTAGTAAATAAGTTATGTTTCTTAGTTAATAGATTATATTTGTTAGCACAGTAGATTATATTTACTAGTATTTAAGTCTCCCCCTCAGTGCCCCATTAGGACCCGTGCGCATATTTCACATCTTTTCGGAGTCGCTTATTTTTTAGACCCTCGGAGCCGAAACCTAAAGGGGTCAGCTAAGAAAGTTCGGATCAAGAGGAGCCGCACAGCTTAAAGACAGAACATTTCCAAGGGAGATGGAGACAATTTGGGTAAGATCTGATTAAAGGACATCCTTTGAGGAAGGAAAGGGTGACGGGGGAGTCTAAGAGGGGGGTGAGAGAGCAAGGTTGTGTGTCAGATTGGGGCAGAGCAAGAGAACGCAAAAATGATGGGGATTTGCTGCACACCAAAAAAAAACAATAAGTAGTGATACTTTAACCGGTGCCCCTTAGTCTCAGGGAAGACCGGCATTTCGTCCAATGGATACAATATGATTGATGGGAAAGGGCACACGGATTTGAATAAAAAAAGATAATTTATTGTGCCACAGACTACAATGTTTCGGCTGCTGGCCTTTCTTTGCTGGATTTAGTGGGTTTAGACACTTTACCTGAGAAAGACCAGCAGGCCGAAATGTTGTTGTCTATGGCAGTGCAAGAGAAAACAGGTTGGGGGGGGTGGGTTCTCGCAAAGTCGCCGACCCATGGGTGAGTGTCCCCGGTGGAAACTAGTCCTGGACCCCGGGAAAGCTGTCTGTGGCCCATACAAGCTGAGTAACATGTAAAAAGGACACGTATGTTCAGAATGAGTTAGCATGGTATTTTGAGAGGCACCATAGCAGGTCAGTGCAAGTCAGTGCAGAGCACTGCAAGGTCAGTCAATATGAGGAAGGGTCCGATGGAGGAGTTGGAGGGTCCCAGAATATCTCTTAAAGCAGGGGTGCGCAAATCAAGGGGCACGACATTTTCTTGGGAGGAGGGGCTCGGCGCTTACAGAGGCCCCTCGCTCTTCCCCACAGCATTTAAATTAAATGCCGGAGATCGCGCGCAAGGCCTCTGTAAGTTCCCTTTCCTTGTCTCCGGCGGCTTCTGGCGACAGCAACGTGGCGTCACATGATGTGGCATTGCCATAGCAACGTGATATCACATGACGTCGTTACATCAGAACGTCGGAGACAAGGTGGGGAAGGTGGAGGGGGGAGCAGGGGGAAAAGGTTGTGCAACCCTGTGTTAAAGCATTGCCTTGCATACAGATCAGAGGCCAAGAATGGATATGGATATCCGATGTGAAGCCGGAAATAAGACAGAAAAGACCGTTTCGGGGGAAGAAGGTGAGTGATGAAATAGCCGTCACTGTGTAACTCTTCCAATTACCTGCAACTTCATGCAGAGAAATAGCAACGCTTGTTTTTAACGTGCTAAGCGCCTAATGGGGAATTCAACTGCTGAGAAGTTAAGGGAGTTACTAACCCAAACTCAGCAACGTTTCTGTGTCTCTGTGATAACTCCCCCAGGACATGCCTGAAAACCAGAGGTAACTCAATGTATTTTTGATAAATAGAAACATGACCTTCTGGGGAGGGGTATATAATGGGTACTGGGCCTGGTGAGGTGGGTATAACGGGTACTGGGCCTGGTGAGGTGGGTATAATGAGTACTGGGCCTGGGGAGGGGCGTATAACAGGGTACTGGGCCTTGGGAGGGTTGTATAACTGGGTACTGGGCCTGGGGAGGTGGGTATAACGGGTATTTGCCCTGTGGAGGGCGGTATAACGTGGTATTGGGGATGGGGTATAAGTGGCACAGGAGCTCTTGCGATACAGAGTATCACTGTCCCTGGTTACAAACACTTCATGTCTCCTGCAGATCAGGACACGCACGAAGGTGGTGCCCTTTGTGCCACCAGACGACGAGGCGGGCTACGAGGCGGACGACGAGGCATACGACAAAGCGGGCGTCAAGTGGAACAATGAGGTGGGCTACAAGGCGGCCGATGACGCAGACGTGGTGTACGATGACCAAGGAGCATACGACAGGTGTGGCCGGATCTGCTGCTTCACCTTTTTTAGGCGGAGGAGAAGACCCCGGGAGCAGGTAGGAGAATACGAGAGGTGCGGACAGATCTGCTGCTTCACCTTTTTTAGGCGGAGAAGAAGCCAGGAGCAGGTAGCAGAGGAGCCAGGGCGTAGATACAGGGGTATTCTAGGGGCCCTGAGAAGTTGGTTTGACCGCAGGAGAGGCAGATAAGATCAGGAAGGCTGAGGGAGGGGCAGGTACTAGAGGGAGATAGGGATATTGGGCGTGAGAGGGTGAGAGAGAACAAGGAGCAGGGCCAGAGCACGGGTTTCATGCGCCCGAGGCGAAACTTAAAATTTGTGCCCCAGTTGTATAAAAAATAATAAGATAAATAAAATAATAAAATAAACAGTGGCGTAGATATCGGGGCTGCAGGGGGTGCGACCGCACCCCAGCGCGACGCAAAATAAAAATAAAAGGGCGCCAAAATACTGGATAAAAAAAAGAATAATAATTTAAAAAAAAAGATAAATAAATAAAATAATAAGAGGAAAAAATAATAATGATTATTAATGCGCCCCTAGGACCTCTGCGCGCTAGGCGACCGCCTAATGGCCGGCCGGCCCTGCGAGGTATGCGGGAGGAAAAGGGGTGAATGGGATAGATATGCAGCAGGGGGATGGGGGAGCAGGTGAGTTATACACAGGGGCACAAGGGCCCCATCACCCGCATCTCTATATACTGAGTGTGCCCCTGTGTATAACAACGCTGATCTGTGCTGCTCCATCTGATCTCACTGCGCAGTGATCCAGGGACCATCCGATCGCCATTTAATGGGGTCAGGAAGGAATTTTTTTCCCCCATTGCACAGCAGGGGTTATGTTTCGCCTTCCTCTGGATCACAGCAACAAACTGCCCTTTGTGCATGAATTATCAGTGAGATCTTTATACACCCTGCATTGGTCTTCACCCCTTTGCTGCCGGAGGGGCCTGCAATGCATTGCTCTGCGTGTTACTATATCGCTCTGCAATGTGCTGCAGGCCCCTCCCAGCAAAGAGATTCATTATTTCAATAAAATACTCTCTTTAATCAAACCTATGTGTAGTGTCTTTTCTTTCCGTTGTATCTATTGCTAACAGCTCAGTGATTCTTCCCCAGGACGCTGCACTAGTGTCACGCTGCCAAGCCCAGGTGTGAGGGAGATTTATAGGGTCACATATACACTTCTGCCAAAACACGAGTGCAAACAGGAAGCCCCTCTGATCTCATATCTTTTATTACACAAAACGGTATCTAAAAAGGTAAAAATAACATACATGGGATTCTGCTACAAATATCTCTCTAATTACAAACCAATTAGCAAATCATTCAGATTAGTCGAGCGAAAAGAAAGGGTTAAGTATCTCATGTACAGTATATGCAGTGTAGGCTGTTCTGCAGCATTACATGCAGGGGACAACGTTTAGGGGATATAAGTAATGCTGATCTCAGAGCTGACCGGCTGACCTGCTCTACCGGCTGACCTGCTCTTCTGGCTGACCTGCTGACCTGCTCTACTGGCTGACCGGCTGACCTGCTCTACCGGCTGACCGGCTTCTCTTCTTTCAGCTAAATGACCTGAATTGTGGCCCCTGTATCTCCCAATTAAACGTTTTATTGGCATATTCTTGTTTGACTCGTTCTATACAGACATTTTCTATATATTCATTGTGGGATTTGATAACATCTGTAAGATCTCTCAGAATATCACATTCTGTACGTTTGTGTTGAAGATTTTTCCATTCTCAATTTACTTAATATTAGTTTTTGGCATCAATTATTTATATCGAGTCCAAAATACCTTTATACAGAATGCTGTTCCATTTAGCCCACAAATGCTGCTTCATTAAAGCCCATGGGTGGCACTTTATGCATTCTCAAACTTTTAGGCAACATCCCTAATTTCCAAAAGTGGGATTAAATCTGTACATATTTAAATGGTTAATTTTCTTACTCAGACTCCTAAATCCCTCCCCAAATATATCCGTTTCACATAAAAGTGTGTGGGCTTCTCCTTCCGCCTAACTGGCACGTCGTCCTTACGGGCGCCACTCCTTGCAACTCCACGCTGCCCTCCAGTGGCAAAAGAAATAAGATACATTTACTATACTCGTCTGGCAGCTGCTCCCGTATAAGGTGGGTAACTCTGTATTAGGGGTCTTGGTAGACTAAATTTTATACTTATGTCGGATAGATGAGGAATTAATATTCCTAACGGGTTATTGTGAGAGGCCTTAGATCTTATCCTATATGCACGCAGCCCTCGCCTCTCTGACCTTGAACACATACTTCAATCTGATTTTTGAGACTTGAAACTGGATTTCCCAAAACAAACTGATTTTAAACACTGACAAGACTGTAACAATGGTATTTGGGACCAGAGCTTAATTGCTAAAGCTACCAATGACAGAGCTTCAGATAAAAACCAGCTCTAAAACCATCCTAGCCCCTGTTACTTGTTTGAAATATCTGATCATTCAACTCCCATTTAACAATTGGGTTGCACATTGATACCCTGACATCCAAATCCTATGCCAAACTAGGTGTACTTTAAAGGAACAAATCCTCCCTAAGGCCCTCATGCAGTAAGCAGCGATAAGCCACTTATCACCAGCTTATCGCCAAAAAATCCACACTGATACACACACACACACACACACAGATACAGACACACTGATACACACACACAAACCGCGCCCTGATAGCAGGGGTGGAGGCGTGGGGCTCCTGCTCTCCTCTGTCTGCCGTTACCGAACCCTTCCTATTCCCCCCTCTCTTGCTTTTCCCTCCTTTGAGGCTCACACTGTCCAGATCTTCTCTCCTCTCCCTGTTCATGTGGCGGTCATCTATCGCCCACCTACCTCTACTCATCCCCTTTCTGCCTTTCTCTCTCACTTTGAATCCTGGCTCTCTTTCTTTCTCTCCTCAGACTCCCCTGTTCTTCTCCTTGGGGACTTCAATTGCCACATTGATGACCCCTCTCTCTCTTGGGCTTCCCGCTTTCTTTCTCTTACCTCTTCTTTTGGCCTTCAACAGTGGACTGCAGCCAGCACCCACAAGGATGGCCACTACTTAGGCCTGGTTTTCACTAAAAACTTCTCTCTCTCTGATTTCTCCATTTCCCCTTTTCCTCTCTCTGACCATCATCTCATCTCATTCTCTTTATCTAGCTTCTCCCCTTCTCCACCTCCATCTACCCCCCGGTTCTGCAGAAACCTGCGCTCTATTCACTTACCTGACTTTGAGTCCACTTTACACTCCTCCCTCTCCTCTCTCAGCTCTGCTACAGACCCTGACAACCTGGTCAGAAAGTACAACTCTGTCTTGTCCTCATCTCTTGATCTACATGCCCCGCTTTCTCTCTGCCGCCCTCGCCCTTCTAACCCTAGACCCTGGCTAAATTCCCACACGCGCATGCTGCGTTCCTCCACTCGTTCCTCTGAACGCCTCTGGAGGAAGTCTCACACTCTCGTAGACTTCCTTCACTACAAATTTATGCTATCCTGTTTCAACTCTGCCCTCTCGCAAGCTAAACAAGCCTACTTTTCTGCACTAATCAACATGCACAAGTCTAACCCACGCCGACTGTTCTCTGTCTTTGATACTCTACTCAAACCACCCTCAGCTGCCTCTCCTTCCTCCACCTCCGCTCAGGACTTTGCAGACTATTTTAAGGAAAAGGTGGAATCCATACGGCAGAACATCCCCTCTGTTTCTTCCCCCCATCCTACACCTCTTCCTAACTCTCCTCCTGCCTTCCTTGAGTCTTTTTCCACTGTCTCAGAGGAGGATGTGTCGCTGTTGATCTCCTCTTCTCCCTCTATCACTTGCCCTCTTGACCCCATTCCCTCCCATCTCCTAAAACCTCTAGCTCCTACTATAATCCCTACGCTTACACACATTTTTAACTCCTCCCTCTGCTCTGGAACCTTTCCATCCTCCTTCAAACATGCAACAGTCATACCATTACTCAAAAACAGCAAGCTTGACCCTACCTGTCTTTCTAACTATCGACCTGTCTCCCTCCTGCCTTTTGCCTCTAAACTACTTGAACGTCTTGTATTCTCTCGCTTGCTCCATTTTCTCAACACTTATTCTCTCCTAGACCCTCTACAATCTGGCTTCCGCACTGCTCACTCCACGGAAACAACCCTCACTAAAATAACTGACGACCTCCATGCTGCCAAAGACAGAGGTCATTACACTCTGCTCATATTACTCGACCTCTCTGCAGCATTTGACACCGTGGACCACCCTCTTCTCCTCCACATTCTCCATACTCTAGGTATTCGGAACAAAGCTCTATCCTGGATCTCATCCTACCTCTCCCATCGTACTTTTAGTGTCTCTTCTGCTAACACCTCCTCCTCCTCTATTGATCTCTCTGTGGGGGTACCCCAGGGCTCTGTCCTGGGACCTCTTCTCTTTTCTCTGTACACACTCTCTCTAGGTGACCTAATAACATCTTTTGGGTTTAATTATCACCTCTATGCCGACGACACACAAATATACTTTTCAACACCTGACCTTACACCTGCTGTACAAACCAAAGTTTCTGAATGTCTCTCTGCTATATCATCCTGGATGGCCCTCCGACGCCTTAAACTCAACATGGCTAAAACAGAGCTCCTCATACTTCCTCCCAAACCTGGCCCTACTACCTCCTTCCACATTACTGTTGGAACTACAATCATTCACCCAGTAGCCCAAGCACGCTGCCTAGGGGTCACGTTCGACTCCTCTCTCACATTCACCCCTCACATTCAAAACATTTCTAAAACTTGTTGCTTTTTCCTCCGCAATATAACTAAGATACGCCTTTTCCTCTGTTGTTCGACTGCTAAAACTCT
>NC_134498.1:8977920-9002920 GCF_040206685.1 Ascaphus truei
AACGCGTTTCGTGTTTACAACACTTCGTCAGGGAATGGAGGATTAATTCATGGGGGCGCTTCATATACCCACAGATCTCTTATGATTGGCTGCTTATCAAAAAGTCCAGCCTCTCATGTGGGAGGTACAATAAAACACAAGTGTTTCCAAGCAAACATAATTATTTTACATAAAATACACACAATATATTTATTAATCAAACAAAAAACTTTTCGGCGATGTTGCTAAAAATATAAAAAAACACATATTAGTACATAAAATCAAACACTTAATATAATTGTTATTTAAAAAGATCTATAAGGTATATATGAAAGAGGAAAAAAGAAAGAAAAATATATATAGGAGAGGTATAACACCAGTTTTGTGACCTATATAGAGAATACACCTATACTCTAAAATGACAGATTTATAAAATTATTATATTTTAAAACAATAATTTAAAATAATTTAAAATTACTTAGTAAAGGGACCAAACATCGAGTTCTTCATTAAGTCCTAGAGGAGACAGAGTTTGCATTTTATAAATCCACAGACTTTCCTGTTTTGAAAGCATCTTGTCTCTATGTCCCCCACGTCTTCCAATGTTAACAATTTGGATACCAATATACTTCAAAAGACTAGAGTCACAGTTATGTTTATTTTTAAAATGTCTAGAAACACTATGATGTTCTAAACCTAATTTGATGTTTCTAGCGTGCTCTAGTATCCGAATCCTCAAATATCTTTTAGTACGTCCAATATATTGGTACCCACATGGACATTGAAGCAAATAGACTACATGTGTGGATTTGCAAGAAATGCAGTCCTTCACCGTAAAACATTCCTTTGTTGTATTTGAAATGAATTTTTTACGGTCAGTATGGAGCATTTTGCAAGCTTTACATCTACCGCAACTAAAATTGCCCTTAGGTTTTACAGGTAACCAGGTTGTCCCCGATTGTAAATCAATTGGGGGACCAATATCACTGGGTGCCAGATAGTGTTTCAAATTTTTTGCTCTACGGTAGATGAAGCTTGGTGTGGACTGTAGAGACGGGCCAAGGATAGGGTCATTACATAGAATATTCCAGCTATTACCTATAATTTTCTGGATATTTCTACTGACTGAGTTATACTCAGTGACAAAGGGGACTTTAATTACATTGTCAATATTTCTATCCTCTGTCACAATTTTAGTCTTATTTTGTATCAGAAGCGACTCTCTGTCCATGTCATAAACCTTTGCTAGTGATTTAGTAAGGAGGGCCCTATCGTATCCACGTTCAATGAATTTATCAAATAAGAGCACCGATTGGCTCTCAAAATCAGACAATAAACTGCAGTTACGTCTTATACGCATAAACTGGCTCTGTGGGATGTTATCTATCCAGGACCGTTTATGGTTGCTTGTTGATAATATGAAGCTATTTGAGTCCACTTTCTTGAAGAAAGTTTTAGTATTAATTTTCATGTCTATTCTAGACTCTAAATGAAGGTCCAGAAAGTGAATCTCTCTGTCATTAGATTCAGCTGTAAACCTCAAATTGAAAGTGTTTTTATTAAGATATATCTTAAAAAGTTCCAAAGTGTTCTCATCACCCTCCCAAATGCACAGAATATCGTCAATATATCTTTTCCAAACAATTACATGGTTTGAGAAGGGATTATTATGCCATATGTGTTGGTCCTCCCATGATCCCATGTAAATGTTGGCGTAGCTAGGGGCAAAACGTGTCCCCATAGCCGTACCACAATTCTGAATATAATGTTGATTCAGAAAAAGGAAATAATTGTGGGATAGTATAAATTTAATTGCATTGACGATAAACTCACAATTCAGAGGGTGTAATTCTAGATCCTTCATTAGGGTCTCACTGACGGCTTGTAGGCCTTTATCATGGGGAATACAGGTATATAACGACTGGACGTCGAAAGTGGCCCATCTATAGTTTTCTTGCCATTTTATTGTTTTCACTAAATGGAGAACTGCCGTTGTATCTTTTATGTAAGATGGCTGCACTTTTACATATTTCTGTAAAAAAAAAGTCTATATACTCAGACAAATTGGCCGTCAGTGAGCTAATGCCAGAAATTATTGGCCTACCTGGTGGATCAGTCAGTGATTTGTGTATTTTGGGAAGGTGATAGTACACCGGAACCTTTGGAAATTGTGCATATAAAAATTGAAATTCAGCTTTATTAATTACAGTGGATTCAATAGCTTCATCCAAAAGATTTTTTAAATCCTTGAGGTATTCATTTGTAGGATCGTGGGGGAGTTTACCATAGTAAATAGGGTCATGTAATATACGGAATGCTTCCTTTTCATAGTCCCTTCTATTTTGAAGCACTACCCCTCCCCCTTTGTCTGCTTGTCTTATGATTAATTCATTATTGTCCTGTAATTCTTTAAGGGCTAAATGCTCATTGTACTTTAAATTATGTTGAATATCTGTGGACTTAAAGTTTTTTACTAATGATATGAACTCGTTATTGACTATATTAAAAAATGAATCAATAAAACTGCCTTTGCTATTAGCAGGATAAAATCGAGATGGTGTTTTATATTTGTATATTTGTATATAGTTATCATATCCCCTCTTAGACGCCTCTTTTCTAATGTAAATAAATCCCATATAGCTAGCCTCTCCTCATAAGTTAGAATGTCCATCCCCTTTATTAATTTGGTGGCTCTTCTCTGCACTCTCTCTAGTTCCATAATGTCTTTTCTTAGGATTGGTGCCCAAAATTGTACTCCATATTCAAGGTGTGGTCTTACTAATGCTTTGTAAAGGGGCATAATTATGTCTACTTCCCTTCCATCCATTGCCCGTTTGATGCAAGATAAGATCTTGTTTGCCTTTGCAGCTACTGCATGACATTGGGCACTATTGCTAAGCCTGCTGTCTACAAGCACCCCTAAATCCTTCTCCATCAAGGATTCCCCCAATATATCTCCATTTAATTTGTAAGTCGCCTTTTTATTCTTGCATCCCAAATGCATAACCTTATATTTATCTGTATTAAACCTCATTTGCCATTTACCTGCCCACGTTTCCAGTCTCTCCAAGTCCTTCTGAAGAGAAATTTCATCCTGCTCTGATGAGACGGAGGCATTCACCCCAGAAACCTGATCCTGTCATCCCCCATACCATCGCGGGAGACTCAGGCCCCCCTGTTGCCAGCAGGTATGCACCACACTCAGACACGTAGCCAGACCCTAGTACAGAGGAGGGGGGCCCGATCTGCGATTGGCCCAGGGAAGGGGGGCTACATTGGGAATCGATGTTATTTTTCTTCATATTAATGGGTATCCTCAAAGCTAATGATATGCCAAAATGACGTCCATTAGCAAAACTACAATTGTTTCTTCACTTTTTCTGCTTGATCAATAGGGTGACCAGATTTCGAAAATGAAAAACCGGGACACCTTAAAAAATAATTTATTAAACAAATTACATCACGTGACACCCCCCATTGCCATGACAACAAGACACTCTGATGCCCCTGCAGTGTTAGTGTGTATAGAGGTGGGGGCTTTGCTTGGGCCCTTCAACTCTTACAGCCAGGGCATTATTGGCCAGGAATGCCCAGTTCGGAGGGGATTACTACTTCAAAATGTATTTGATTCGTAACAACATCAAAAAACTCTAATACCAATAACTAACAACCACAGACAATGATAATCTAAACCATCAAATAAAATGTCTACGGCCCTTGTTCAAGCATGTTTGCGGTACTTACCAGATAAATCAGTGCCTGCAATCCAAAACTGTATCCGCCTCTACGAGCGTCTGAAAGCAATCCAGCGTTCCTGGTGTGTGGCTGAAGAGGTGAGGGACTCCCTCCTCTCAAACGGAAAAGAAGAGCAAAAAATAGAGTTGGAACATACTGTACCTATCATACAGGGATGAGAGAGAGAGACAGAGAATGAGAGAGAGACAGAGAATGAGAGAGAGACAGAGAATGAGAGACAGAGAATGAGAGACAGAGAATGAGAGAGAGACACAGAGAGAGAGAGACAGAGAATGAGAGAGAGACAGAGAGAGGGACATAGGGAGAGAGAGACACAGAGAGAGAGAGACAGACACAGAGAGAGAGAGAGACAAAAGTAATGTACTGTATAACCATTATACCGTACCCCCTAGTATTCGTGTAATCATTGTCCCACACCCCCTTTTACTCACGCTTTGGCAATACTGAAATGTTCTTTTGACAGAGACACACAGAGACACAGAGAGAAACAGAGACACACAGAGAGAGACAGAGACACAGAGAAAGAGACAGAGACACAGAGAGACACACAGAGAGAGACAGAGACACACAGAGAGAGACAGAGACACACAGAGAGAGACAGAGACACAGAGAGAGAGAGAGAGAGAGAGAGAGAGAGAGAGAGAGAGAGAGAGAGAGAGAGAGACACGGGCCTGCAGCGGGTGCGATTGGGGGCGTGGCAATAAATATTTGGAGGCGTGGCAATAACGTTCCGGCGCGGACGTCACTTCCCTACCTCACATCCCGATCCACCGGCATTTTTTCAGATGCAGCATCTGAAGCACTGTGCAGACAAGAAGAAAAATGCACACAATGCGCACCAGAGATTAAAATATAGTAAATTATTTATTAATAAAACAAGAAATAACCGAGGGGGATCCAACCCCACCTCAGTACTTTCTTCTCGTTGCTATTGCCACACTATACGTCCTGACGCCGGAAGGGAAGTTGGTACGCGACCAAGACGAGACACCGGATTTACAGTGGAACCACAACATACCACAGATTGCTGGAGGACCACACTGCGAGGGGCGCAGCCTATCGAGTTTCCCGGTCATCGTCCAAAGTCTGGAGCTGCGGAGTGACTTCCGGATTACCACGGAGCCCGAGCCTGTCTCACACAATGCTTTTACCAAACGGATGTTTGTGAGTTTGCTATTTTTATCTTGTCCAGGAAATGAAATTGTTAAACCGAATTTACACATGGAGCGGGCGCTTTCTCTTCTTTTTTTTGTTTAGATATCTATCGAGGAGGTGGTTGTTTCCCTGAAGAGAGCTGCCAGGGCTCCAGAGGACGCCCGAATTGGATCCTTTTATGATTGAGTTATAACATAGCTATTAGAGCTAGGTTTCTGGACTTTTATTGTGTTTAGGCATAGAGTTTATTATTATTTTATTACAGCTACTTTTTAGTAATTGCACTGTTATTAATTCTGACCACTAATTCTCACTGCCATTATAATCTCTCTCTAGCCACAACCAAATTGCTATATCAGCTATATTATTTATTGGTTATACCAGGGGAGCACAAACTTTTGCAGCTCGCCCCCCTGCCGGTGCTCGCGCCCCCCCACCTTACCATGATGCGGCGTCATGTGACCTGCAGCGGCATTTGACGAGGGTGACGTCACATGACCCCGCAGCGTAATTTAACATACTGTGCTATATCTATGCACACACAGCTGTCTCTAGGCATAAAACACATCCACACCGGGGGAAGGACCAGCACAGATAACATTCCAAGAGACACTGTTTTTAAGTATACCTTTTGCTTGCTTCATTCATTGTAACATCGCCGGAAGAAGAGATCAGTGTATTTCGAAAGCTCGCACAAATAAAAGCATTTCGTTAGCCACAGAACGGTATCATCTATTTATTTTTTGATTATTGAAGCTCGGCTAACACGGTACTGATACCTCTATATATATATATATATATTGCGCGCGCACACACACATATAACGTTTTATCCAACTTTTTCATTTATCATTTGTAGAGAAAATGAACAATGTCGCCAGAAGTGCTATTTTTCAAAATGTAACATCTCTACTAATTAGTGTAAAATGATACTTCATATAAAGCAGGTTATGGGACCCATTATAAAATGACCTTCATGTTTCTTATCACATCCCAGTATATGGATACTTTCTATTATCACAAGCTGCTAACATGTGACAGGGCTCAGAGTCTGAGCCCAGAATGTGACATACAGAACATTCTCATTCTAAATTTCAAAAAATATTGTGTTGATTTCTGACCTGACTGCCGTGGTTACAGCTCAACCACTCTGTTCTACTGTATGTCACCACTTTCTGCCACAACCAGCTGACGGTGGATCTGCAAGGAGTTCAACGCTCATTGGCATCACATCTGTTGCTTGGTTGACGTATCATTTCTCCAGCTTTTAATTTTATTGTTTTTAAATAGATTATATTTATTTAGTTGAATAGATATTTATTTAGTTTAATAGATATTTATTTAGTTTAATAGATTATATTTCTAAGTTTAATAAGTTATATTTCTTAGTTTAATAAATTATATTTCTTAGTTTAATAAGTTATATTTCTTAGTTTAATAAATTATATTTCTTAGTTTAATAAAATATATTTCTTAGTTTAATAAGTTATATTTCTTAGTTTAATAAGTTATATTTGTTAGTTTAATAAATTATATTTCTTAGTAAATAAGTTATGTTTCTTAGTTAATAGATTATATTTGTTAGCACAGTAGATTATATTTACTAGTATTTAAGTCTCCCCCTCAGTGCCCCATTAGGACCCGTGTGCATATTTCACATCTTTTCGGAGTCGCTTATTTTTTAGACCCTCGGAGCCGAAACCTAAAGGGGTCAGCTAAGAAAGTTCGGATCAAGAGGAGCCGCACAGCTTAAAGACAGAACATTTCCAAGGGAGATGGAGACAATTTGGGTAAGATCTGATTAAAGGACATCCTTTGAGGAAGGAAAGGGTGACGGGGGAGTCTAAGAGGGGGGTGAGAGAGCAAGGTTGTGTGTCAGATTGGGGCAGAGCAAGAGAACGCAAAAATGATGGGGATTTGCTGCACACCAAAAAAAAACAATAAGTAGTGATACTTTAACCGGTGCCCCTTAGTCTCAGGGAAGACCGGCATTTCGTCCAATGGATACAATATGATTGATGGGAAAGGGCACACGGATTTGAATAAAAAAAGATAATTTATTGTGCCACAGACTACAATGTTTCGGCTGCTGGCCTTTCTTTGCTGGATTTAGTGGGTTTAGACACTTTACCTGAGAAAGACCAGCAGGCCGAAATGTTGTTGTCTATGGCAGTGCAAGAGAAAACAGGTTGGGGGGGGTGGGTTCTCGCAAAGTCGCCGACCCATGGGTGAGTGTCCCCGGTGGAAACTAGTGCTGGACCCCGGGAAAGCTGTCTGTGGCCCATACAAGCTGAGTAACATGTAAAAAGGACACATGTATGTTCAGAATGAGTTAGCATGGTATTTTGAGAGGCACCATAGCAGGTCAGTGCAAGTCAGTGCAGAGCACTGCAAGGTCAGTCAATATGAGGAAGGGTCCGATGGAGGAGTTGGAGGGTCCCAGAATATCTCTTAAAGCAGGGGTGCGCAAATCAAGGGGCACGACATTTTCTTGGGAGGAGGGGCTCGGCGCTTACAGAGGCCCCTCGCTCTTCCCCACAGCATTTAAATTAAATGCCGGAGATCGCGCACAAGGCCTCTGTAAGTTCCCTTTCCTTGTCTCCGGCGGCTTCTGGCGACAGCAACGTGGCGTCACATGATGTGGCATTGCCATAGCAACGTGATATCACATGACGTCGTTACATCAGAACGTCGGAGACAAGGTGGGGAAGGTGGAGGGGGGAGCAGGGGGAAAAGGTTGTGCAACCCTGTCTTAAAGCATTGCCTTGCATACAGATCAGAGGCCAAGAATGGATATGGATATCCGATGTGAAGCCGGAAATAAGACAGAAAAGACCGTTTCGGGGGAAGAAGGTGAGTGATGAAATAGCCGTCACTGTGTAACTCTTCCAATTACCTGCAACTTCATGCAGAGAAATAGCAACGCTTGTTTTTAACGTGCTAAGCGCCTAATGGGGAATTCAACTGCTGAGAAGTTAAGGGAGTTACTAACCCAAACTCAGCAACGTTTCTGTGTCTCTGTGATAACTCCCCCAGGACATGCCTGAAAACCAGAGGTAACTCAATGTATTTTTGATAAATAGAAACATGACCTTCTGGGGAGGGGTATATAATGGGTACTGGGCCTGGTGAGGTGGGTATAACGGGTACTGGGCCTGGTGAGGTGGGTATAATGAGTACTGGGCCTGGGGAGGGGCGTATAACAGGGTACTGGGCCTTGGGAGGGTTGTATAACTGGGTACTGGGCCTGGGGAGGTGGGTATAACGGGTATTTGCCCTGTGGAGGGCGGTATAACGTGGTATTGGGGATGGGGTATAAGTGGCACAGGAGCTCTTGCGATACAGAGTATCACTGTCCCTGGTTACAAACACTTCATGTCTCCTGCAGATCAGGACACGCACGAAGGTGGTGCCCTTTGTGCCACCAGACGACGAGGCGGGCTACGAGGCGGACGACGAGGCATACGACAAAGAGGGCGTCAAGTGGAACAATGAGGTGGGCTACAAGGCGGCCGATGACGCAGACGTGGTGTACGATGACCAAGGAGCATACGACAGGTGTGGCCGGATCTGCTGCTTCACCTTTTTTAGGCGGAGGAGAAGACCCCGGGAGCAGGTAGGAGAATACGAGAGGTGCGGACAGATCTGCTGCTTCACCTTTTTTAGGCGGAGAAGAAGCCAGGAGCAGGTAGCAGAGGAGCCAGGGCGTAGATACAGGGGTATTCTAGGGGCCCTGAGAAGTTGGTTTGACCGCAGGAGAGGCAGATAAGATCAGGAAGGCTGAGGGAGGGGCAGGTACTAGAGGGAGATAGGGATATTGGGCGTGAGAGGGTGAGAGAGAACAAGGAGCAGGGCCAGAGCACGGGTTTCATGCGCCCGAGGCGAAACTTAAAATTTGTGCCCCAGTTGTATAAAAAATAATAAGATAAATAAAATAATAAAATAAACAGTGGCGTAGATATCGGGGCTGCAGGGGGTGCGACCGCACCCCAGCGCGACGCAAAATAAAAATAAAAGGGCGCCAAAATACTGGATAAAAAAAAGAATAATAATTTAAAAAAAAAGATAAATAAATAAAATAATAAGAGGAAAAAATAATAATGATTATTAATGCGCCCCTAGGACCTCTGCGCGCTAGGTGACCGCCTAATGGCCGGCCGGCCCTGCGAGGTATGCGGGAGGAAAAGGGGTGAATGGGATAGATATGCAGCAGGGGGATGGGGGAGCAGGTGAGTTATACACAGGGGCACAAGGGCCCCATCACCCGCATCTCTATATACTGAGTGTGCCCCTGTGTATAACAACGCTGATCTGTGCTGCTCCATCTGATCTCACTGCGCAGTGATCCAGGGACCATCCGATCGCCATTTAATGGGGTCAGGAAGGAATTTTTTTCCCCCATTGCACAGCAGGGGTTATGTTTCGCCTTCCTCTGGATCACAGCAACAAACTGCCCTTTGTGCATGAATTATCAGTGAGATCTTTATACACCCTGCATTGGTCTTCACCCCTTTGCTGCCGGAGGGGCCTGCAATGCATTGCTCTGCGTGTTACTATATCGCTCTGCAATGTGCTGCAGGCCCCTCCCAGCAAAGAGATTCATTATTTCAATAAAATACTCTCTTTAATCAAACCTATGTGTAGTGTCTTTTCTTTCCGTTGTATCTATTGCTAACAGCTCAGTGATTCTTCCCCAGGACGCTGCACTAGTGTCACGCTGCCAAGCCCAGGTGTGAGGGAGATTTATAGGGTCACATATACACTTCTGCCAAAACACGAGTGCAAACAGGAAGCCCCTCTGATCTCATATCTTTTATTACACAAAACGGTATCTAAAAAGGTAAAAATAACATACATGGGATTCTGCTACAAATATCTCTCTAATTACAAACCAATTAGCAAATCATTCAGATTAGTCGAGCGAAAAGAAAGGGTTAAGTATCTCATGTACAGTATATGCAGTGTAGGCTGTTCTGCAGCATTACATGCAGGGGACAACGTTTAGGGGATATAAGTAATGCTGATCTCAGAGCTGACCGGCTGACCTGCTCTACCGGCTGACCTGCTCTTCTGGCTGACCTGCTGACCTGCTCTACTGGCTGACCGGCTGACCTGCTCTACCGGCTGACCGGCTTCTCTTCTTTCAGCTAAATGACCTGAATTGTGGCCCCTGTATCTCCCAATTAAACGTTTTATTGGCATATTCTTGTTTGACTCGTTCTATACAGACATTTTCTATATATTCATTGTAGGATTTGATAACATCTGTAAGATCTCTCAGAATATCACATTCTGTACGTTTGTGTTGAAGATTTTTCCATTCTCAATTTACTTAATATTAGTTTTTGGCATCAATTATTTATATCGAGTCCAAAATACCTTTATACAGAATGCTGTTCCATTTAGCCCACAAATGCTGCTTCATTAAAGCCCATGGGTGGCACTTTATGCATTCTCAAACTTTTAGGCAACATCCCTAATTTCCAAAAGTGGGATTAAATCTGTACATATTTAAATGGTTAATTTTCTTACTCAGACTCCTAAATCCCTCCCCAAATATATCCGTTTCACATAAAAGTGTGTGCGCTTCTCCTTCCGCCTAACTGGCACGTCGTCCTTACGGGCGCCACTCCTTGCAACTCCACGCTGCCCTCCAGTGGCAAAAGAAATAAGATACATTTACTATACTCGTCTGGCAGCTGCTCCCGTATAAGGTGGGTAACTCTGTATTAGGGGTCTTGGTAGACTAAATTTTATACTTATGTCGGATAGATGAGGAATTAATATTCCTAACGGGTTATTGTGAGAGGCCTTAGATCTTATCCTATATGCACGCAGCCCTCGCCTCTCTGACCTTGAACACATACTTCAATCTGATTTTTGAGACTTGAAACTGGATTTCCCAAAACAAACTGATTTTAAACACTGACAAGACTGTAACAATGGTATTTGGGACCAGAGCTAAATTGCTAAAGCTACCAATGACAGAGCTTCAGATAAAAACCAGCTCTAAAACCATCCTAGCCCCTGTTACTTGTTTGAAATATCTGATCATTCAACTCCCATTTAACAATTGGGTTGCACATTGATACCCTGACATCCAAATCCTATGCCAAACTAGGTGTACTTTAAAGGAACAAATCCTCCCTAAGGCCCTCATGCAGTAAGCAGCGATAAGCCACTTATCACCAGCTTATCGCCAAAAAAGCCACACTGATACACACACACACACACACAGATACAGACACACTGATACACACACACACACCGCGCCCTGATGGCAGGGGTGGAGGCGTGGGGCTCCTGCTCTCCTCTGTCTGCCGTTACCGAACCCTTCCTATTCCCCCCTCTCTTGCTTTTCCCTCCTTTGAGGCTCACACTGTCCAGATCTTCTCTCCTCTCCCTGTTCATGTGGCGGTCATCTATCGCCCACCTACCTCTACTCATCCCCTTTCTGCCATTCTCTCTCACTTTGAATCCTGGCTCTCTTTCTTTCTCTCCTCAGACTCCCCTGTTCTTCTCCTTGGGGACTTCAATTGCCACATTGATGACCCCTCTCTCTCTTGGGCTTCCCGCTTTCTTTCTCTTACCTCTTCTTTTGGCCTTCAACAGTGGACTGCAGCCAGCACCCACAAGGATGGCCACTACTTAGACCTGGTTTTCACTAAAAACTTCTCTCTCTCTGATTTCTCCATTTCCCCTTTTCCTCTCTCTGACCATCATCTCATCTCATTCTCTTTATCTAGCTTCTCCCCTTCTCCACCTCCATCTACCCCCCGGTTCTGCAGAAACCTGCGCTCTATTCACTTACCTGACTTTCAGTCCACTTTACACTCCTCCCTCTCCTCTCTCAGCTCTGCTACAGACCCTGACAACCTGGTCAGAATGTACAACTCTGTCTTGTCCTCATCTCTTGATCTACATGCCCCGCTTTCTCTCTGCCGCCCTCGCCCTTCTAACCCTAGACCCTGGCTAAATTCCCACATGCGCATGCTGCGTTCCTCCACTCGTTCCTCTGAACGCCTCTGGAGGAAGTCTCACACTCTCGCAGACTTCCTTCACTACAAATTTATGCTATCCTGTTTCAACTCTGCCCTCTCGCAAGCTAAACAAGCCTACTTTTCTGCACTAATCAACATGCACAAGTCTAACCCACGCCGACTGTTCTCTGTCTTTGATACTCTACTCAAACCACCCTCAGCTGCCTCTCCTTCCTCCACCTCCGCTCAGGACTTTGCAGACTATTTTAAGGAAAAGGTGGAATCCATACGGCAGAACATCCCCTCTGTTTCTTCCCCCCATCCTACACCTCTTCCTAACTCTCCTCCTGCCTTCCTTGAGTCTTTTTCCACTGTCTCAGAGGAGGATGTGTCGCTGTTGATCTCCTCTTCTCCCTCTACCACTTGCCCTCTTGACCCCATTCCCTCCCATCTCCTAAAACCTCTAGCTCCTACTATAATCCCTACGCTTACACACATTTTTAACTCCTCCCTCTGCTCTGGAACCTTTCCATCCTCCTTCAAACATGCAACAGTCATACCATTACTCAAAAACAGCAAGCTTGACCCTACCTGTCTTTCTAACTATCGACCCTCTACAATCTGGCTTCCGCACTGCTCACTCCACGGAAACAACCCTCACTAAAATAACTGATGACCTCCATGCTGCCAAAGACAGAGGTCATTACACTCTGCTCATATTACTCGACCTCTCTGCAGCATTTGACACCGTGGACCACCCTCTTCTCCTCCACATTCTCCATACTCTAGGTATTCGGAACAAAGCTCTATCCTGGATCTCATCCTACCTCTCCCATCGTACTTTTAGTGTCTCTTCTGCTAACACCTCCTCCTCCTCTATTGATCTCTCTGTGGGGGTACCCCAGGGCTCTGTCCTGGGACCTCTTCTCTTTTCTCTGTACACACTCTCTCTAGGTGACCTAATAACATCTTTTGGGTTTAATTATCACCTCTATGCCGACGACACACAAATATACTTTTCAACACCTGACCTTACACCTGCTGTACAAACCAAAGTTTCTGAATGTCTCTCTGCTATATCATCCTGGATGGCCCTCCGACGCCTTAAACTCAACATGGCTAAAACAGAGCTCCTCATACTTCCTCCCAAACCTGGCCCTACTACCTCCTTCCACATTACTGTTGGAACTACAATCATTCACCCAGTAGCCCAAGCACGCTGCCTAGGGGTCACGTTCGACTCCTCTCTCACATTCGCCCCTCACATTCAAAACATTTCTAAAACTTGTTGCTTTTTCCTCCGCAATATAACTAAGATACGCCCTTTCCTCTGTTGTTCGACTGCTAAAACTCTGACTCAGGCCCTCATTCTCTCCCGTCTTGATTACTGTAACCTCCTGCTGTCCGGCCTTCCTGCCTCTCACCTGTCTCCCCTACAATCTATCCTAAATGCTGCTGCCAGAATCACTCTACTCTTTCCTAGATCTGTCTCAGCATCTCCCCTCATGAAATCCCTCTCCTGGCTTCCGATCAAATCCCGCATCTCACACTCCATTCTTCTCCTCACTTTTAAAGCTTTACATTCTTCTGCCCCTCCTTACATCTCATCCCTAATTTCTCGGTATGCACCATCCAGACTCTTGCGTTCTTCTCAAGGATGTCTTCTTTCTACCCCCTTTGTATCTAAATCCCTCTCCCGCCTTAAACCTTTTTCACTGACTGCCCCACATCTCTGGAATGCCCTTCCCCTCAGTACCCGACTAGCACCCTCTCTATCCACCTTTAAGACCCACCTTAAGACACACTTGCTTAAAGAAGCATATGAATAGCACTGTGGATATTCTAAACACGATACATAATGCTTGACCCCCTGCAGACGCACTTACCAGAACTCCCTCCTACTGTCTCTGTACGTTCTCCCTACCTACCAATTAGACTGTAAGCTCCTCGGGGCAGGGACTCCTCTTCCGAAATGTTACTTTTATGTCTAAAGCACTTATTCCCATGATATGTTATTTATATTATCTGTTATTTATTTGATTACCACATGTATTACTACTGTGAAGCGCTATGTACACTAATGGCGCTATATAAATAAAGACATACAATACAATACACACACACACAGATACAGACACACTGATACACACACACACACACACACACACCCACCCACTAATACACACACACACACACACACACACACACACACACACACACACACACACACACACACACACACACTGATTCACACACACACACACACACACACACACACACACACACACACACACACACACACACACACACACACACACACACTGATTCACACACACACACTGATTCACACACACACACACACACACACACACACACACACACACACACACACACACACACACACACACACACACACACACACACACACACCCACTGATTCACACACACACAGACCCACTGATACACACACACACACAGACCCACTGATACACACACACACACACACACACACACACACACACACACACACACACACACACACACACACACACACACACACACTTAAACACACACACACACTGAAACACACACACACACACATACACACAGATACACACACACACAGATACACACACACACACACACACACACACAGATACACAAACACACAAAGATACACATACACACACACACACACACACACACACACACACATACACACAAATACACACACACACACACATACACACACACACACACACACACACACACACACACACACACTGATACACATACACACACACACACACACACACACACACACACAGATACACACACACACCCACACCCACACACACCCACTGATACACACACACACACACACACACACACACACACACACACACACACACACACACACACACACACACTGATACACACACACACACACACACACACTGATACACACACACACACACTGAAACACACACACACTGAAACACACACACACACACTGATACACACACACACACACACACACAAAGGTGTGAGCGCCGGAGGGGCAAAGGTGGGAGCGCCGGGGGGCAAAGCTGTGAGCGCCGGGGGGGGGGCAAAGGTGGGAGCGCCGGGGGGCAAAGGTGGGAGTGCCGATGGGGCAAAGGTGGGAGCGGCGGGGGGCAAAGGTGGGAGCGCCGGGGGGCAAAGGTGGGAGTGCCGATGGGGCAATGGTGGGAGCGCCGGGGGGGCAATGGTGGGAGCGCCAGGGGGGCAAAGGTACAAGGTGGTACAAAGGTAGGCGCACCCCCGCTACCACCTCCTATTACCCCCCCTGGCTGGGACCCGGGACAGAAAGGGGACACTCACCGCGAACAGAGGAGCCGGGAGCGGGAAGACACGTGTGCTCTGCACAAAGCGGAAGTCCCGCCCCCGGCTTCCTCTGACCTGCCTGCAACCAATCCCCTGCGGGCCGGCCGGCATTCTAAGTCCCGCCCCCGGCATTCTCCTTCATTCAGTCTCCCCGGCAGCATTCACACACACACACATAGAAAATACTTACCGGCCGCCGCATTCTCCTCACCGCCGCTGCCCCGCAATACCGGGACCAGGGACAAAAATCGGGACATAACCGGGACGGAGCTAAAATCGGGACAGGGCAGAAAAAAACGGGACTGTCCCGGCAAAACCGGGACGAATGGTCACCCTACTTACAGACTATTCACTTGAGTGGACCATAAAGTGTCTTATAGAGGGAACTCTAAGGTGTCTTAAGATGCATTAAGATATATTATGTATGTAAATATTTATTTATATAGCGCTTTATAAGAGAGGCAATACAGTACAGAGAATTATGCTTAAAGAAGCATATGAGTAGCACTGGATAATCATGGACACATGACACAAAGCTTGACCCCCTGCAGACGCACTTACTAGTATTCCCTCCTACTGTCTCTGTACGTTCTCTCTACCTACCAATTAGATTGTAAGCTCCTCGGAGCAGGGACTCCTTCCTTAATATTACTTTTACAGTATGTCTGAAGCACTTATTCCCATTATCTGTTATTTATATTTGTTATTTATATGACATGTATTACTACTGTGAAGCGCTATGTACATTTTATGGCGCTATACAAATAAAGACATACATACATACAATAAGTGCAACAAACAAAATCAGACAATAGGAAAGGAAATCCCTGGCCTGCAGAGCTTACAGTCTTAATGCTAGATCCATGGAACTCTGTTGTGTTTATGCTAATAACGGGACATTCCTGAAATTGGTACCTGACCCTGTGTGGTAGGCAGAGACACAGGGGCAGTGCCTGCCAATATCATAAAGAGCAGTGCACTTCCTATTTAGTAGAAGTGTGTGTCAGAGTTAAGAGTTCAGTCCAGAGTTAGAGTCTGCTGAGTCTGTCACCTGGCTGGCCCAGGGTGACAGAGAGAGCCTATATCAATTGGCCGTTGGAGAAGGGGAGCCATCAGCCTCTGAGTAGAGCTGATGCAACCTTAGTTAGGGAGGTGGACCAATTCCTCTCACCCTGTTTAGGGGGCGAGGGAAGAGCTAGCCCCACCCTGGGTGCCCTTGACCTGGGGTGGTGGCAGGGACACAGAGACCATCCTGAGGGAGAGCAGTCCTGTGTGGAGGAAGACACCCTGTACCTGATTGATAGTCTTGTTGCTGCTATTCTGCTGCTGTGAATAAAGAGCTGCGGCTGCTTTTAAAGATATACAGTGTGAGACTGGAATCTCTCATCCCCGAGGGGGAAGGGGGGACTCTCTGGAAGGATTCCACCCGTATTCCTGGGGCTCAGAGATGGAGGCGCAGCACCATTACATACATAGTTACATAGTTACATAATAGATGAGGTTGAAAAAAGACGTACGTCCATCAAGTTCAACCTATGCTAAATTCAGACAACAGATACTTAATTCTATATCTATACTTACTTATTGATCCAGAGGAAGGCAAACAAAAAACCCCATTAAGGGGAAACATTAATTCCTTCCTGACTCCAAGAATTGGCAATCGGATTAATCCCTGGATCAACATCCTTCCCATATATACTTATTTGGTATATCCCTGTATACCTGTCCCATCTAAAAAGATGTCCAACCTTTTTTTGAACAAATCTATTGTATCTGCCATCACAGTCTCCATGGGTAATGAGTTCCACATTTTAACTGCCCTTACTGTAAAGAACCCTTTCCTTTGTTGCTGGTGAAATTTCCTTTCCTCCAACCTTAAGGGATGGCCCCGAGTCCTTTGTACTGCCCGTGGGATGAATAGTTCTTTTGAAAGCTCCTTGTATTGTCCCTGAATATATTTGTATATAGTTATCATATCCCCTCTTAGACGCCTCTTTTCTAATGTAAATAAATCCAATATAGCTAGCCTCTCCTCATAAGTTAGAATGTCCATCCCCTTTATTAATTTGGTGGCTCTTCTCTGCACTCTCTCTAGTTCCATAATGTCTTTTCTTAGGATTGGTGCCCAAAATTGTACTCCATATTCAAGGTGTGGTCTTACTAATGCTTTGTAAAGGGGCATAATTATGTCTACTTCCCTTCCATCTATTGCCCGTTTGATGCAAGATAAGATCTTGTTTGCCTTTGCAGCTACTGCATGACATTGGGCACTATTGCTAAGCCTGCTGTCTACAAGCACCCCTAAATCCTTCTCCATCAAGGATTCCCCCAATATATCTCCATTTAATTTGTAAGTTGCCTTTTTATTCTTGCATCCCAAATGCATAACCTTACATTTATCTGTATTAAACCTCATTTGCCATTTACCTGCCCACGTTTCCAGTCTCTCTAAGTCCTTCTGAAGCGAAATTTCATCCTGCTCTGATGAGACGGAGGCATTCACCCCAGAAACCTGA
Source organism: Ascaphus truei (assembly GCF_040206685.1). Classification (NCBI taxonomy): domain Eukaryota; kingdom Metazoa; phylum Chordata; class Amphibia; order Anura; family Ascaphidae; genus Ascaphus; species Ascaphus truei. Next base: position 8,995,672 of record NC_134498.1, read on the forward strand.
TCCTGTCATCCCCCATACCATCGCGGGAGACTCAGGCCCCCCTGTTGCCAGCAGGTATGCACCACACTCAGACACGTAGCCAGACCCTAGTACAGAGGGGGGCCCGATCTGCGATTGGCCCAGGGAAGGGGGGCTACATTGGGAATCGATGTTATTTTTCTTCATATTAATGGGTATCCTCAAAGCTAATGATATGCCAAAATGACGTCCATTAGCAAAACTACAATTGTTTCTTCACTTTTTCTGCTTGATCAATAGGGTGACCAGATTTCGAAAATGAAAAACCGGGACACCTTAAAAAATAATTTATTAAACAAATTACATCACGTGACAGCCCCCGTTGCCATGACAACAAGACACTCTGATGCCCCTGCAGTGTTAGTGTGTATAGAGGTGGGGGCTTTGCTTGGGCCCTTCAACTCTTACAGCCAGGGCATTATTGGCCAGGAATGCCCAGTTCGGAGGGGATTACTACTTCAAAATGTATTTGATTCGTAACAACATCAAAAAACTCTAATACCAATAACTAACAACCACAGACAATGATAATCTAAACCATCAAATAAAATGTCTACGGCCCTTGTTCAAGCATGTTTGCGGTACTTACCAGATAAATCAGTGCCTGCAATCCACAACTCTATCCGCCTCTCCGAGCGTCTGAAAGCAATCCAGCGATCCTGGTGTGTGGCTGAAGAGGTGAGGGACTCCCTCCTCTCAAACGGAAAAGAAGAGCAAAAAATAGAGTTGGAACATACCTATCATACAGGGATTAGAGAGAGAGACAGAGAATGAGAGAGAGACAGAGAATGAGAGAGAGACAGAGAATGAGAGAGAGACAGAGAATGAGAGACAGAGAATGAGAGAGAGACAGAGAATGAGAGAGAGACACAGAGAGAGAGAGACAGAGAATGAGAGAGAGACAGAGAGAGGGACATAGGGAGAGAGAGACACAGAGAGAGAGAGACAGACACAGAGAGAGAGAGAGACAAAAGTAATGTACTGTATAACCATTATACCGTACCCCCTAGTATTCGTGTAATCATTGTCCCACACCCCCTTTTACTCACGCTTTGGCAATACTGAAATGTTCTTTTGACAGAGACACACAGAGAGAAACAGAGACACACAGAGAGAGACAGAGACACAGAGAGAGAGACAGAGACACAGAGAGAGACAGAGACACACAGAGAGAGACAGAGACACAGAGAGACAGAGACACACAGAGAGAGACAGAGACACACAGAGAGAGACAGAGACACAGAGAGAGAGAGACACGGGCCTATTTAGTAAGCGTCGATAAGGCTGCGTCTATAGTATTTCAGACGGAGGGAAGGCACACACGCTGCAATACACTTGCTGAAGCCTGAGCTTTTTTATGGCTTTGCAGGGTATGCAGCGGGTGCGATTGGGGGTGTGGCAATAAATATTTGGAGGCGTGGCAATAACGTTCCGGCGCGGACGTCACTTCCCTACCTCACATCCCGATCCACCGGCATTTTTTCAGATGCAGCATCTGAAGCACTGTGCAGACAAGAAGAAAAATGCACACAATGCGCACCAGAGATTAAAATATAGTAAATTATTTATTAATAAAACAAGAAATAACCGAGGAGGATCCAACCCCACCTCAGTACTTTCTTCTCGTTGCTATTGCCACACTATACGTCCTGACGCCGGAAGGGAAGTTGGTACGCGACCAAGACGAGACACCGGATTTACAGTGGAACCACAACATACCACAGATTGCTGGAGGACCACACTGCGAGGGGCGCAGCCTATCGAGTTTCCCGGTCATCGTCCAAAGTCTGGAGCTGCGGAGTGACCACCGGATTACCACGGAGCCCGAGCCTGTCTCATACAATGCTTTTACCAAACGGATGTTTGTGAGTTGGCTATTTTTTATCTTGTCCAGGAAATGAAATTGTTAAACCGAATTTACACATGGAGCGGGCGCTTTCTCTTCTTTTTTTTGTTTAGATATCTATCGAGGAGGTGGTTGTTTCCCTGAAGAGAGCTGCCAGGGCTCCAGAGGACGCCCGAATTGGATCCTTTTATGATTGAGTTATAACATAGCTATTAGAGCTAGGTTTCTGGACTTTTATTGTGTTTAGGCATAGTGTTTATTATTATTTTATTACAGCTACTTTTTAGTAATTGCACTGTTATTAATTCTGACCACTAATTCTCACTGCCATTATAATCTCTCTCTAGCCACAACCAAATTGCTATATCAGCTATATTATTTATTGGTTATACCAGGGGAGCACAAACTTTTGCAGCTCGCCCCCCTGCCGGTGCTCGCGCCCCCCCACCCTTACCTTGATGCGGCGTCATGTGACCTGCAGCGGCATTTGACGAGGGTGACGTCACATGACCCCGCGGCGTAATTTAACATACTGTGCTATATCTATGCACACACAGCTGTCTCTAGGCATAAAACACATCCACACAGGGGGAAGGACCAGCACAGATAACATTCCAAGAGACACTGTTTTTAAGTATACCTTTTGCTTGCTTCATTCATTGTAACATCGCCGGAAGAAGAGATCAGTGTATCTCGAAAGCTCGCACAAATAAAAGCATTTCGTTAGCCACAGAACGGTATCATCTATTTATTTTTTGATTATTGAAGCTCGGCTAACACGGTACTGATACCTCTATATATATATATTGCGCGCGCACACACACATATAACGTTTTATCCAACTTTTTCATTTATCATTTGTAGAGAAAATGAACAATGTCGCCAGAAGTGCTATTTTTCAAAATGTAACATCTCTACTAATTAGTGTAAAATGATACTTCATATAAAGCAGGTTATGGGACCCATTATAAAATGACCTTCATGTTTCTTATCACATCCCAGTATATGGATACTTTCTATTATCACAAGCTGCTAACATGTGACAGGGCTCAGAGTCTGAGCCCAGAATGTGACATACAGAACATTCTCATTCTAAATTTCAAAAAATATTGTGTTGATTTCTGACCTGACTGCCGTGGTTACAGCTCAACCACTCTGTTCTACTGTATGTCACCACTTTCTGCCACAACCAGCTGACGGTGGATCTGCAAGGAGTTCAACGCTCATTGGCATCACATCTGTGACTTGGTTGACGTATCATTTCTCCAGCTTGTTATTGTATTGTTTTTAAATAGATTATATTTATTTAGTTGAATAGATATTTATTTAGTTTAATAGATATTTATTTAGTTTAATAGATTATATTTCTAAGTTTAATAAGTTATATTTCTTAGTTTAATAAGTTATATTTCTTAGTTTAATAAATTATATTTCTTAGTTTAATAAGTTATATTTCTTAGTTTAATAAGTTATATTTCTTAGTTTAATAAAATATATTTCTTAGTTTAATAAGTTATATTTGTTAGTTTAATAAGTTATATTTGTTAGTTTAATAAATTATATTTCTTAGTTTAATAAGTTATATTTCTTAGTTAATAGATTATATTTGTTAGCACAGTAGATTATATTTACTAGTATTTAAGTCTCCCCCTCAGTGCCCCATTAGGACCCGTGCGCATATTTCACATCTTTTCGGAGTCGCTTATTTTTTAGACCCTCGGAGCCGAAACCTAAAGGGGTCAGCTAAGAAAGTTCGGATCAAGAGGAGCCGCACAGCTTAAAGACAGAACATTTCCAAGGGAGATGGAGACAATTTGGGTAAGATCTGATTAAAGGACATCCTTTGAGGAAGGAAAGGGTGACGGGGGAGTCTAAGAGGGGGGTGAGAGAGCAAGGTGGTGTGTCAGATTGGGGCAGAGCAAGAGAACGCAAAAATGATGGGGATTTGCTGCACACCAAAAAAAAACAATAAGTAGTGATACTTTTACCGGTGCCCCTTAGTCTCAGGGAAGACCGGCATTTCGTCCAATGGATACAATATGATTGATGGGAAAGGGCACACGGATTTGAATAAAAAAAGATAATTTATTGTGCCACAGACTACAATGTTTCGGCTGCTGGCCTTTCTTTGCTGGATTTAGTGGGTTTAGCCACTTTACCTGAGAAAGACCAGCAGGCCGAAATGTTGTTGTCTATGGCAGTGCAAGAGAAAACAGGTTGGGGGGGTGGGTTCTCGCAAAGTCGCCGACCCATGGGTGAGTGTCCCCGGTGGAAACTAGTCCTGGACCCCAGGAAAGCTGTCTGTGGCCCATACAAGCTGAGTAACATGTAAAAAGGACACATGTATGTTCAGAATGAGTTAGCATGGTATTTTGAGAGGCACCATCAGTGCAAGTCAGTGCAGAGCACTGCAAGGTCAGTCAATATGAGGAAGGGTCCGATGGAGGAGTTGGAGGGTCCCAGAATATCTCTTAAAGCAGGGGTGCGCAAATCGAGGGGCACGACATTTTCTTGGGAGGAGGGGCTCGGCGCTTACAGAGGCCCCTCGCTCTTCCCCACAGCATTTAAATTAAATGCCGGAGATCGCGCGCAAGGCCTCTGTAAGTTCCCTTTCCTTGTCTCCGGCGGCTTCTGGCGACAGCAACGTGGCGTCACATGATGTGGCATTGCCATAGCAACGTGATATCACATGACGTCGTTACATCAGAACGTCGGAGACAAGGTGGGGAAGGTGGAGGGGGGAGCAGGGGGAAAAGGTTGTGCAACCCTGTCTTAAAGCATTGCCTTGCATACAGATCAGAGGCCAAGAATGGATATTGATATCCGATGTGAAGCCGGAAATAAGACAGAAAAGACCGTTTCGGGGGAAGAAGGTGAGTGATGAAATAGCCGTCACTGTGTAACTCTTCCAATTACCTGCAACTTCATGCAGAGAAATAGCAACGCTTGTTTTTAACGTGCTAAGCGCCTAAGGTGGAATTCAACTGCTGAGAAGTTAAGGGAGTTACTAACCAAACTCAGCGACGTTTCTGTGTCTCTGTGATAACTCCCTCAGGACATGCCTGAAAACCACAGGTAACTCAATGTATTTTTGATAAATAGAAACATGACCTTCTGGGGAGGGGTATATAATGGGTACTGGGCCTGGTGAGGTGGGTATAACGGGTACTGGGCCTGGTGAGGTGGGTATAACGAGTACTGGGCCTGGGCGTATAACAGGGTACTGGGCCTTGGGAGGGTTGTATAACTGGGTACTGGGCCTGGGGAGGTGGGTATAACGGGTATTTGCCCTGTGGAGGGCGGTATAACGTGGTATTGGGGATGGGGTATAAGTGGCACAGGAGCTCTTGCGATACAGAGTATCACTGTCCCTGGTTACAAACATTTCATGTCTCCTGCAGATCAGGACACGCACGAAGGTGGTGCCCTTTGTGCCACCAGACGACGAGGCGGGCTACGAGGCGGACGACGAGGCATATGACAAAGCGGGCGTCAAGTGGAACAATGAGGTGGGCTACAAGGCGGCCGATGACGCAGACGTGGTGTACGATGACCAAGGAGCATACGACAGGTGTGGCCGGATCTGCTGCTTCACCTTTTTTAGGCGGAGGAGAAGACCCCGGGAGCAGGTAGGAGAATACGAGAGGTGCGGACAGATCTGCTGCTTCACCTTTTTTAGGCGGAGAAGAAGCCGGGAGCAGGTAGCAGAGGAGCCAGGGCGTAGATACAGGGGTATTCTAGGGGCCCTGAGAAGTTGGTTTGACCACAGGAGAGGCAGATAAGATCAGGAAGGCTGAGGGAGGGGCAGGTACTAGAGGGAGATAGGGATATTGGGCGTGAGAGGGTGAGAGAGAACAAGGAGCAGGGCCAGAGCACGGGTTTCATGCGCCCGAGGCAAAACTTAAAATTTGTGCCCCAGTTGTATAAAAAATAATAAGATAAATAAAATAATAAAATAAACAGTGGCGTAGATATCGGGGCTGCAGGGGGTGCGACCGCAACCCAGCGCGACGCAAAATAAAAATAAAAGGGCGCCAAAATACTAAATAAAAAAAAGAATAATAATTTAAAAAAAAAGATAAATAAATAAAATAATAAGAGGAAAAAATAATAATGATTATTAATGCGCCCCTAGGACCTCTGCGCGCTAGGCGACCGCCTAATGGCCGGCCGGCCCTGCGAGGTATGCGGGAGGAAAAGGGGTGAATGGGATAGATATGCAGGGGGATGGGGGAGCAGGTGAGTTATACACAGGGGCACAAGGGCCCCATCACCTGCATCTCTATATACTGAGTGTGCCCCTGTGTATAACAACGCTGATCTGTGCTGCTCCATCTGATCTCACAGCGCAGTGATCCAGGGACCATCCGATCGCCATTTAATGGGGTCAGGAAGGAATTTTTTTCCCCCATTGCACAGCAGGGGTTATGTTTCGCCTTCCTCTGGATCACAGCAACAAACTGCCCTTTGTGAATGAATTATCAGTGAGATCTTTATACACCCTGCATTGGTCTTCACCCCTTTGCTGCCGGAGGGGCCTGCAATGCATTGCTCTGCGTGTTACTATATCGCTCTGCAATGTGCTGCAGGCCCCTCCCAGCAAAGAGATTCATTATTTCAATAAAATACTCTCTTTAATCAAACCTATGTGTAGTGTCTTTTCTATCCGTTGTATCTATTGCTAACAGCTCAGTGATTCTTCCCCAGGACGCTGCACTAGTGTCACGCTGCCAAGCCCGGGTGTGAGGGAGATTTATAGGGTCACATATACACTTCTGCCAAAACACGAGTGCAAACAGGAAGCCCCTCTGATCTCATATCTTTTATTACACAAAACGGTATCTAAAAAGGTAAAAATAACATACATGGGATTCTGCTACAAATATCTCTCTAATTACAAACCAATTAGCAAATCATTCAGATTAGTCGAGCGAAAAGAAAAGGGTTAAGTATCTCATGTACAGTATATGCAGTGTAGGCTGTTCTGCAGCATTACATGCAGGGGACAACGTTTAGGGGATATAAGTAATGCTGATCTCAGAGCTGACCGGCTGACCTGCTCTACCGGCTGACCGGCTGACCTGCTCTTCTGGCTGACCTGCTGACCTGCTCTACTGGCTGACCGGCTGACCTGCTTCTCTTCTTTCAGCTAAATGACCTGAATTGTGGCCCCTGTATCTCCCAATTAAACGTTTTATTGGCATATTCTTGTTTGACTCGTTCTATACAGACATTTTCTATATATTCATTGTGGGATTTGATAACATCTGTAAGATCTCTCAGAATATCACATTCTGTACGTTTGTGTTGAAGATTTTTCCATTCTCAATTTACTTAATATTAGTTTTTGGCATCAATTATTTATATCGAGTCCAAAATACCTTT
>NC_134498.1:9015420-9020420 GCF_040206685.1 Ascaphus truei
GCACCACACTCAGACACGTAGCCAGACCCTAGTACAGAGGAGGGGGGCCCGATCTGCGATTGGCCCAGGGAAGGGGGGCTACATTGGGAATCGATGTTATTTTTCTTCATATTAATGGGTATCCTCAAAGCTAATGATATGCCAAAATGACGTCCATTAGCAAAACTACAATTGTTTCTTTACTTTTTCTGCTTGATCAATAGGGTGACCAGATTTCGAAAATGAAAAACCGGGACACCTTAAAAAATAATTTATTAAACAAATTAAATCACGTGACACCCCCCGTTGCCATGACAACAAGACACTCTGATGCCCCTGCAGTGTTAGTGTGTATAGAGGTGGGGGCTTTGCTTGGGCCCTTCAACTCTTACAGCCAGGGCATTATTGGCCAGGAATGCCCAGTTCGGAGGGGATTACTACTTCAAAATGTATTTGATTCGTAACAACATCAAAAAACTCTAATACCAATAACTAACAACCACAGACAATGATAATCTAAACCATCAAATAAAATGTCTACGGCCCTTGTTCAAGCATGTTTGCGGTACTTACCAGATAAATCAGTGCCTGCAATCCACGACTGTATCCGCCTCTCCGAGAGTCTGAAAGCAATCCAGCGTTCCTGGTGTGTGGCTGAAGAGGTGAGGGACTCCCTCCTCTCAAACGGAAAAGAAGAGCAAAAAATAGAGTTGGAACATACCTATCATACAGGGATGAGAGAGAGAGACAGAGAATGAGAGAGAGACAGAGAATGAGAGAGAGACAGAGAATGAGAGAGAGACAGAGAATGAGAGACAGAGAATGAGAGAGAGACAGAGAATGAGAGAGAGACACAGAGAGAGAGAGAGACAGAGAATGAGAGAGAGACAGAGAGAGGGACATAGGGAGAGAGAGAGACACAGAGAGAGAGAGACAGACACACAGAGAGAGACAAAAGTAATGTACTGTATAACCATTATACCGTACCCCCTAGTATTCGTGTAATCATTGTCCCACACCCCCTTTTACTCACGCTTTGGCAATACTGAAATGTTCTTTTGACAGAGACACACAGAGAGAAACAGAGACACACAGAGAGAGACAGAGACACAGAGAGAGAGACAGAGACACAGAGAGACACACAGAGAGAGACAGAGACACACAGAGAGAGACAGAGACACACAGAGAGAGACAGAGACACAGAGAGAGAGAGACACGGGCCTATTTAGTAAGCGTCGATAAGGCTGCGTCTATAGTATTTCAGACGGAGGGAAGGCACACACGCTGCAATACACTTGCTGAAGCCTGAGCTTTTTTATGGCTTTGCAGGGTATGCAGCGGGTGCGATTGGGGGCGTGGCAATAAATATTTGGAGGCGTGGCAATAACGTTCCGGCGCGGACGTCACTTCCCTACCTCACATCCCGATCCACCGGCATTTTTTCAGATGCAGCATCTGAAGCACTGTGCAGACAAGAAGAAAAATGCACACAATGCGCACCAGAGATTAAAATATAGTAAATTATTTATTAATAAAACAAGAAATAACCGAGGAGGATCCAACCCCACCTCAGTACTTTCGTCTCGTTGCTATTGCCACACTATACGTCCTGACGCCGGAAGGGAAGTTGGTACGCGACCAAGACGAGACACCGGATTTACAGTGGAACCACAACATACCACAGATTGCTGGAAGACCACACTGCGAGGGGCGCAGCCTATCGAGTTTCCCGGTCATCGTCCAAAGACTGGAGCTGCGGAGTGACCACCGGATTACCACGGAGCCCGAGCCTGTCTCATACAATGCTTTTACCAAACGGATGTTTGTGAGTTTGCTATTTTTATCTTGTCCAGGAAATGAAATTGTTAAACCGAATTTACACATGGAGCGGGCGCTTTCTCTTCTTTTTTTTGTTTAGATATCTATCGAGGAGGTGGTTGTTTCCCTGAAGAGAGCTGCCAGGGCTCCAGAGGACGCCCGTATTGGATCCTTTTATGATTGAGTTATAACATAGCTATTAGAGCTAGGTTTCTGGACTTTTATTGTGTTTAGACATAGTGTTTATTATTATTTTATTACAGCTACTTTTTAGTAATTGCACTGTTATTAATTCTGACCACTAATTCTCACTGCCATTATAATCTCTCTCTAGCCACAACCAAATTGCTATATCAGCTATATTATTTATTGGTTATACCAGGGGAGCACAAACTTTTGCAGCTCGCCCCCCTGCCGGTGCTCGCGCCCCCCCCCCTTATCACATTTCTTATCACATCCCAGTATATGGATACTTTCTATTATCACAAGCTGCTAACATGTGATAGGGCTCAGAGTCTGAGCCCAGAATGTGACATACAGAACATTCTCATTCTAAATTTCAAAAAATATTGTGTTGATTTCTGACCTGACTGCCGTGGTTACAGCTCAACCACTCTGTTCTACTGTATGTCACCACTTTCTGCCACAACCAGCTGACGGTGGATCTGCAAGGAGTTCAACGCTCATTGGCATCACATCTGTGACTTGGTTGACGTATCATTTCTCCAGCTTTTTATTGTATTGTTTTTAAATAGATTATATTTATTTAGTTGAATAGATATTTATTTAGTTTAATAGATATTTATTTAGTTTAATAGATTATATTTCTAAGTTTAATAAATTATATTTCTTAGTTTAATACGTTATATTTCTTAGTTTAATAAGTTATATTTCTTAGTTTAATAAGTTATATTTCTTAGTTTAATAAAATATATTTCTTAGTTTAATAAGTTATATTTCTTAGTTTAATAAGTTATATTTCTTAGTTTAATAAATTATATTTCTTAGTTTAATAAGTTATATTTCTTAGTTAATAGATTATATTTGTTAGCACAGTAGATTATATTTACTAGTATTTAAGTCTCCCCCTCAGTGCCCCATTAGGACCCATATTTCAAAACTTTTCGGAGTCGCTTATTTTTTAGACCCTCGGAGCCGAAACCTAAAGGGGTCAGCTAAGAAAGTTCGGATCAAGAGGAGCCGCACAGCTTAAAGACAGAACATTTCCAAGGGAGATGGAGACAATTTGGGTAAGATCTGATTAAAGGACATCCTTTGAGGAAGGAAAGGGTGACGGGGGAGTCTAAGAGGGGGGTGAGAGAGCAAGGTGGTGTGTCAGATTGGGGCAGAGCAAGAGAACGCAAAAATTATGGGGATTTGCTGCACACCAAAAAAAAACAATAAGAAGTGATACTTTTACCGGTGCCACTTTACCTGAGAAAGACCAGCAGGCCGAAATGTTGTTGTCTATGGCAGTGCAAGAGAAAACAGGTTGGGGGGGGTGGGTTCTCGCAAAGTCGCCGACCCATGGGTGAGTGTCTCCGGTGGAAACTAGTCCTGGACCCCGGGAAAGCTGTCTGTGGCCCATACAAGCTGAGTAACATGTAGAAAGGACACATGTATGTTCAGAATGAGTTAGCATGGTATTTTGAGAGGCACCATAGCAGGTCAGTGCAAGTCAGTGCAGAGCACTGCAAGGTCAGTCAATATGAGGAAGGGTCCGATGGAGGGTCCCAGAATATCTCTTAAAGCAGGGGTGCGCAAATCGAGGGGCACGACATTTTCTTGGGAGGAGGGGCTCGGCGCTTACAGAGGCCCCTCGCTCTTCCCCACAGCATTTAAATTAAATGCCGGAGATCGCGCGCAAGGCATCTGTAAGTTCCCTTTCCTTGTCTCCGGTGGCTTCTGGCGACAGCAACGTGGCGTCACATGATGTGGCATTGCCATAGCAACGTGATATCACATGACGTCGTTACATCAGAACGTCGGAGACAAGGTGGGGAAGGTGGAGGGGGGAGCAGGGGGAAAAGGTTGTGCAACCCTGTCTTAAAGCATTGCCTTGCATACAGATCAGAGGCCAAGAATGGATATGGATATCCGATGTGAAGCCGGAAATAAGACAGAAAAGACCGTTTCGGGGGAAGAAGGTGAGTGATGAAATAGCCGTCACTGTGTAACTCTTCCAATTACCTGCAACTTCATGCAGAGAAATAGCAACGCTTGTTTTTAACGTGCTAAGCGCCTAATGGGGAATTCAACTGCTGAGAGGTTAAGGGAGTTACTAACCCAAACTCAGCGACGTTTCTGTGTCTCTGTGATAACTCCCCCAGGACATGCCTGAAAACCAGAGGTAACTCAATGTATTTTTGATAAATAGAAACATGACCTTCTGGGGAGGGGTATATAATGGGTACTGGGCCTGGTGAGGTGGGTATAACGGGTACTGGGCCTGGTGAGGTGGGCATAACGAGTACTGGGCCTGGGGAGGGGCGTATAACAGGGTACTGGGCCTTGGGAGGGTTGTATAACTGGGTACTGGGCCTGGGGAGGTGGGTATAACGGGTATTTGCCCTGTGGAGGGCGTATAACGTGGTATTGGGGATGGGGTATAAGTGGCACAGGAGCTCTTGCGATACAGAGTATCACTGTCCCTGGTTACAAACACTTCATGTCTCCTGCAGATCAGGACACGCACGAAGGTGGTGCCCTTTGTGCCACCAGACGACGAGGCGGGCTACGAGGCGGACGACGAGGCATATGACAAAGCGGGCGTCAAGTGGAACAATGAGGTGGGCTACAAGGCGGCCGATGACGCAGACGTGGTGTACGATGACCAAGGAGCATACGACAGGTGTGGCCGGATCTGCTGCTTCACCTTTTTTAGGCGGAGGAGAAGACCCCGGGAGCAGGTAGGAGAATACGAGAGGTGCGGACAGATCTGCTGCTTCACCTTTTTTAGGCGGAGAAGAAGCCAGGAGCAGGTAGCAGAGGAGCCAGGGCGTAGATACAGGGGTATTCTAGGGGCCCTGAGAAGTTGGTTTGACCGCAGGAGAGGCAGATAAGATCAGGAAGGCTGCGGGAGGGGCAGGTACTAGAGGGAGATAGGGATATTGGGCGTGAGAGGGTGAGAGAGAACAAGGAGCAGGGCCGGAGCACGGGTTTCATGCGCCCGAGGCAAAACTTAAAATTTGTGCCCCAGTTGT
>NC_134498.1:9027920-9047920 GCF_040206685.1 Ascaphus truei
ACATTGGGCACTATTGCTAAGCCTGCTGTCTACAAGCACCCCTAAATCCTTCTCCATCAAGGATTCCCCCAATATATCTCCATTTAATTTGTAAGTCGCCTTTTTATTCTTGCATCCCAAATGCATAACCTTACATTTATCTGTATTAAACCTCATTTGCCATTTACCTGCCCACGTTTCCAGTCTCTCCAAGTCCTTCTGAAGCGAAATTTCATCCTGCTCTGATGAGACGGAGGCATTCACCCCAGAAACCTGATCCTGTCATCCCCCATACCATCGCGGGAGACTCAGGCCACCCTGTTGCCAGCAGGTATGCACCACACTCAGACACGTAGCCAGACCCTAGTACAGAGGAGGGGGGCCCGATCTGCGATTGGCCCAGGGAAGGGGGGCTACATTGGGAATCGATGTTATTTTTCTTCATATTAATGGGTATCCTCAAAGCTAATGATATGCCAAAATGACGTCCATTAGCAAAACTACAATTGTTTCTTCACTTTTTCTGCTTGATCAATAGGGTGACCAGATTTCGAAAATGAAAAACCGGGACACCTTAAAAAATTATTTATTAAACAAATTACATTACGTGACACCCCCCGTTGCCATGACAACAAGACACTCTGATGCCCCTGCAGTGTTAGTGTGTATAGAGGTGGGGGCTTTGCTTGGGCCCTTCAACTCTTACAGCCAGGGCATTATTGGCCAGGAATGCCCAGTTCGGAGGGGATAACTACTTCAAAATGTATTTGATTCGTAACAACATCAAAAAACTCTAATACCAATAACTAACAACCACAGACAATGATAATCTAAACCATCAAATAAAATGTCTACGGCCCTTGTTCAAGCATGTTTGCGGTACTTACCAGATAAATCAGTGCCTGCAATCCACGACTGTATCCGCCTCTCCGAGCGTCTGAAAGCAATCCAGCGTTCCTGGTGTGTGGCTGAAGAGGTGAGGGACTCCCTCCTCTCAAACGGAAAAGAAGAGCAAAAAATAGAGTTGGAACATACCTATCATACAGGGATGAGAGAGAGAGACAGAGAATGAGAGAGAGACAGAGAATGAGAGAGAGACAGAGAATGAGAGAGAGACACAGAGAGAGAGAGACAGAGAATGAGAGAGAGACAGAGAGAGGGACATAGGGAGAGAGAGACACAGAGAGAGAGACAGACACAGAGAGAGAGAGAGACAAAAGTAATGTACTGTATAACCATTATACCGTACCCCCTAGTATTCGTGTAATCATTGTCCCACACCCCCTTTTACTCACGCTTTGGCAATACTGAAATGTTCTTTTGACAGAGACACACAGAGAGAAACAGAGACACACAGAGACAGAGACACAAAGAGAGAGACAGAGACACAGAGAGACACACAGAGAGAGACAGAGACACACAGAGAGAGACAGAGACACACAGAGAGAGACAGAGACACAGAGAGAGAGAGAGAGAGAGAGAGAGACACGGGCCTATTTAGTAAGCGTCGATAAGGCTGCGTCTATAGTATTTCAGACGGAGGGAAGGCACACGCTGCAATACACTTGCTGAAGCCTGAGCTTTTTTATGGCTTTGCAGGGTATGCAGCGGGTGCGATTGGGGGCGTGGCAATAAATATTTGGAGGCGTGGCAATAACGTTCCGGCGCGGACGTCACTTCCCTACCTCACATCCCGATCCACCGGCATTTTTTCAGATGCAGCATCTGAAGCACTGTGCAGACAAGAAGAAAAATGCACACAATGCGCACCAGAGATTAAAATATAGTAAATTATTTATTAATAAAACAAGAAATAACCGAGGAGGATCCAACCCCACCTCAGTACTTTCTTCTCGTTGCTATTGCCACACTATACGTCCTGACGCCGGAAGGGAAGTTGGTACGCGACCAAGACGAGACACCGGATTTACAGTGGAACCACAACATACCACAGATTGCTGGAGGACCACACTGCGAGGGGCGCAGCCTATCGAGTTTCCCGGTCATCGTCCAAAGTCTGGAGCTGCGGAGTGACCACCGGATTACCACGGAGCCCGAGCTTGTCTCACACAATGCTTTTACCAAACGGATGTTTGTGAGTTTGCTATTTTTATCTTGTCCAGGAAATGAAATTGTTAAACCGAATTTACACATGGAGCGGGCGCTTTCTCTTCTTTTTTTTGTTTAGATATCTATCGAGGAGGTGGTTGTTTCCCTGAAGAGAGCTGCCAGGGCTCCAGAGGACGCCCGAATTGGATCCTTTTATGATTGAGTTATAACATAGCTATTAGAGCTAGGTTTCTGGACTTTTATTGTGTTTAGGCATAGTGTTTATTATTATTTTATTACAGCTACTTTTTAGTAATTGCACTGTTATTAATTCTGACCACTAATTCTCACTGCCATTATAATCTCTCTCTAGCCACAACCAAATTGCTATATCAGCTATATTATTTATTGGTTATACCAGGGGAGCACAAACTTTTGCAGCTCGCCCCCCTGCCGGTGCTCGCGCCCCCCCACCCTTACCTTGATGCGGCGTCATGTGACCTGCAGCGGCATTTGACGAGGGTGACGTCACATGACCCCGCGGCGTAATTTAACATACTGTGCTATATCTATGCACACACAGCTGTCTCTAGGCATAAAACACATCCACACCGGGGGAAGGACCAGCACAGATAACATTCCAAGAGACACTGTTTTTAAGTATAACTTTTGCTTGCTTCATTCATTGTAACATCGCCGGAAGAAGAGATCACTGTATCTCGAAAGCTCGCACAAATAAAAGCATTTCGTTAGCCACAGAACGGTATCATCTATTTATTTTTTGATTATTGAAGCTCGGCTAACACGGTACTGATACCTCTATATATATATATTGCGCGCGCACACACACATATAACGTTTTATCCAACTTTTTCATTTATCATTTGTAGAGAAAATGAACAATGTCGCCAGAAGTGCTATTTTTCAAAATGTAACATCTCTACTAATTAGTGTAAAATGATACTTCATATAAAGCAGGTTATGGGACCCATTATAAAATGACCTTCATGTTTCTTATCACATCCCAGTATATGGATACTTTCTATTATCACAAGCTGCTAACATGTGACAGGGCTCAGAGTCTGAGCCCAGAATGTGACATACAGAACATTCTCATTCTAAATTTAAAAAAATATTGTGTTGATTTCTGACCTGACTGCCGTGGTTACAGCTCAACCACTCTGTTCTACTGTATGTCACCACTTTCTGCCACAACCAGCTGACGGTGGATCTGCAAGGAGTTCAACGCTCATTGGCATCACATCTGTGACTTGGTTGACGTATCATTTCTCCAGCTTTTTATTGTATTGTTTTTAAATAGATTATATTTATTTAGTTGAATAGATATTTATTTAGTTTAATAGATATTTATTTAGTTTAATAGATTATATTTCTAAGTTTAATAAGTTATATTTCTTAGTTTAATAAGTTATATTTCTTAGTTTAATAAATTATATTTCTTAGTTTAATAAGTTATATTTCTTAGTTTAATAAGTTATATTTCTTAGTTTAATAAAATATATTTCTTAGTTTAATAAGTTATATTTGTTAGTTTAATAAGTTATATTTGTTAGTTTAATAAATTATATTTCTTAGTTTAATAAGTTATATTTCTTAGTTAATAGATTATATTTGTTAGCACAGTAGATTATATTTACTAGTATTTAAGTCTCCCCCTCAGTGCCCCATTAGGACCCGTGCGCATATTTCACATCTTTTCGGAGTCGCTTATTTTTTAGACCCTCGGAGCCGAAACCTAAAGGGGTCAGCTAAGAAAGTTCGGATCAAGAGGAGCCGCACAGCTTAAAGACAGAACATTTCCAAGGGAGATGGAGACAATTTGGGTAAGATCTGATTAAAGGACATCCTTTGAGGAAGGAAAGGGTGACGGGGGAGTCTAAGAGGGGGGTGAGAGAGCAAGGTGGTGTGTCAGATTGGGGCAGAGCAAGAGAACGCAAAAATGATGGGGATTTGCTGCACACCAAAAAAAAACAATAAGTAGTGATACTTTTACCGGTGCCCCTTAGTCTCAGGGAAGACCGGCATTTCGTCCAATGGATACAATATGATTGATGGGAAAGGGCACACGGATTTGAATAAAAAAAGATAATTTATTGTGCCACAGACTACAATGTTTCGGCTGCTGGCCTTTCTTTGCTGGATTTAGTGGGTTTAGCCACTTTACCTGAGAAAGACCAGCAGGCCGAAATGTTGTTGTCTATGGCAGTGCAAGAGAAAACAGGTTGGGGGAGGTGGGTTCTCGCAAAATCGCCGACCCATGGGTGAGTGTCCCCGGTGGAAACTAGTCCTGGACCCCAGGAAAGCTGTCTGTGGCCCATACAAGCTGAGTAACATGTAAAAAGGACACATGTATGTTCAGAATGAGTTAGCATGGTATTTTGAGAGGCACCATAGCAGGTCAGTGCAAGTCAGTGCAGAGCACTGCAAGGTTAGTCAATATGAGGAAGGGTCCGATGGAGGAGTTGGAGGGTCCCAGAATATCTCTTAAAGCAGGGGTGCGCAAATCGAGGGGCACGACATTTTCTTGGGAGGAGGGGCTCGGCGCTTACAAAGGCCCCTCGCTCTTCCCCACAGCATTTAAATTAAATGCCGGAGATCGCGCGCAAGGCCTCTGTAAGTTCCCTTTCCTTGTCTCCGGCGGCTTCTGGCGATAGCAACGTGGCGTCACATGATGTGGCATTGCCATAGCAACGTGATATCACATGACGTCGTTACATCAGAACGCCGGAGACAAGGTGGGGAAGGTGGAGGGGGGAGCAGGGGGAAAAGGTTGTGCAACCCTGTCTTAAAGCATTGCCTTGCATACAGATCAGAGGCCAAGAATGGATATGGATATCCGATGTGAAGCCGGAAATAAGACAGAAAAGACCGTTTCGGGGGAAGAAGGTGAGTGATGAAATAGCCGTCACTGTGTAACTCTTCCAATTACCTAGAACAAACAGCAAAACAGGTAGCGCTAGTCTAAGAACAGTGATATTATGCAATATATAATATTTAACACCATAAGGTGTAGACCATGGTACACACTTAAGGGGCTGCCCGGTGATACAACAAACTGACCCCCTGGAAAGAACATAGACATGGAAAGGAATATGTATCGATGGGCGCCAAAACAATAAATGTCAAATATAAAGGATATAAAACCAGGTCTGTTTGGACGATCAGGAATGACTCCTCGTGGTGTGCTTTGAAAAAAAGAAAGCACAATACATAGCGTGATACTGTTACATAAAAGACAAACAACATAAAGACAACATACAGCTGAGATATCACTTAGGAACTAATAAAGTTTAAAACATTTAATAGCAAGTTAATAAGTATACATAAACATAAAAACAATAGGACACAGTTGATTGAATATGCACTCTGCAACACCGGTAGATGTAGATGAAATGCTCACTCACCAGATGGTTATTGTAAGCAGGCAGTGGATATATTAGAGAGTATCCCCTCTCGGTGAAGTGGACTGTGTACTCCTGGGCGTCTCAGTTGGTGCGTGCACGCCAACCGGCGTCTGAGCAGATGATTCCCACAATGCACAGCACGGGACGCGGAGCAACTCCAGGTCTGCAGCCGCAGATTCGACACAGCAACACAGCGTCACAGGAATAAGCCGGCGGACAGACAGTTCCTAAGTGATATCTCAGCTGTATGTTGTCTTTATGTTGTTTGTCTTTTATGTAACAGTATCACGCTATGTATTGTGCTTTCTTTTTTTCAAAGCACACCACGAGGAGTCATTCCTGATCGTCCAAACAGACCTGGTTTTATATCCTTTATATTTGACATTTATTGTTTTGGCGCCCATCGATACATATTCTCTTCCAATTACCTGCAACTTCATGCAGAGAAATAGCAACGCTTGTTTTTAACGTGCTAAGCGCCTAATGGGGAATTCAACTGCTGAGAAGTTAAGGGAGTTACTAACCCAAACTCAGCGACGTTTCTGTGTCTCTGTGATAACTCCCTCAGGACATGCCTGAAAACCAGAGGTAACTTAATGTATTTTTGATAAATAGAAACATGACCTTCTGGGGAGGGGTATATAATGGGTACTGGGCCTGGTGAGGTGGGTATAACGGGTACTGGGCCTGGTGAGGTGGGTATAACGAGTACTGGGCCTGGGGAGGGGCGTATAACAGGGTACTGGGCCTTGGGAGGGTTGTATAACTGGGTACTGGGCCTGGGGAGGTGGGTATAACGGGTATTTGCCCTGTGGAGGGCGGTATAACGTGGTATTGGGGATGGGGTATAAGTGGCACAGGAGCTCTTGCGATACAGAGTATCACTGTCCCTGGTTACAAACACTTCATGTCTCCTGCAGATCAGGACACGCACGAAGGTGGTGCCCTTTGTGCCAACAGACGACGAGGCGGGCTACGAGGCGGACGACGAGGCATATGACAAAGCGGGCGTCAAGTGGAACAATGAGGTGGGCTACAAGGCGGCCGATGACGCAGACGTGGTGTACGATGACCAAGGAGCATACGACAGGTGTGGCCGGATCTGCTGCTTCACCTTTTTTAGGCGGAGGAGAAGACCCCGGGAGCAGGTAGGAGAATACGAGAGGTGCGGACAGATCTGCTGCTTCACCTTTTTTAGGCGGAGAAGAAGCCAGGAGCAGGTCGCAGAGGAGCCAGGGCGTAGATACAGGGGTATTCTAGGGGCCCTGAGAAGTTGGTTTGACCGCAGGAGAGGCAGATAAGATCAGGAAGGCTGAGGGAGGGGCAGGTACTAGAGGGAGATAGGGATATTGGGCGTGAGAGGGTGAGAGAGAACAAGGAGCAGGGCCAGAGCACGGGTTTCATGCGCCCGAGGCAAAACTTAAAATTTGTGCCCCAGTTGTATAAAAAATAATAAGATAAATAAAATAATAAAATAAACAGTGGCGTAGATATCGGGGCTGCAGGGGGTGCGACCGCAACCCAGCGCGACGCAAAATAAAAATAAAAGGGCGCCAAAATACTGGATAAAAAAAAGAATAATAATTTTAAAAAAAAGATAAATAATTAAAATAATAAGAGGAAAAAATAATAATGATTATTAATGCGCCCCTAGGACCTCTGCGCGCTAGGCGACCGCCTAATGGCCGGCCGGCCCTGCGAGGTATGCGGGAGGAAAAGGGGTGAATGGGATAGATATGCAGGGGGATGGGGGAGCAGGTGAGTTATACACAGGGGCACAAGGGCCCCATCACCTGCATCTCTATATACTGAGTGTGCCCCTGTGTATAACAACGCTGATCTGTGCTGCTCCATCTGATCTCACTGCGCAGTGATCCAGGGACCATCCGATCGCCATTTAATGGGGTCAGGAAGGATTTTTTTTCCCCCATTGCACAGCAGGGGTTATGTTTCGCCTTCCTCTGGATCACAGCAACAAACTGCCCTTTGTGCATGAATTATCAGTGAGATCTTTATACACCCTGCATTGGTCTTCACCCCTTTGCTGCCGGAGGGGCCTGCAATGCATTGCTCTGCGTGTTACTATATCGCTCTGCAATGTGCTGCAGGCCCCTCCCAGCAAAGAGATTCATTATTTCAATAAAATACTCTCTTTAATCAAACCTATGTGTAGTGTCTTTTCTATCCGTTGTATCTATTGCTAACAGCTCAGTGATTCTTCCCCAGGACGCTGCACTAGTGTCACGCTGCCAAGCCCGGGTGTGAGGGAGATTTATAGGGTCACATATACACTTCTGCCAAAACACGAGTGCAAACAGGAAGCCCCTCTGATCTCATATCTTTTATTACACAAAACGGTATCTAAAAAGGTAAAAATAACATACATGGGATTCTGCTACAAATATCTCTCTAATTACAAACCAATTAGCAAATCATTCAGATTAGTTGAGCGAAAAGAAAGGGTTAAGTATCTCATGTACAGTATATGCAGTGTAGGCTGTTCTGCAGTATTACATGCAGGGAACAACGTTTAGGGGATATAAGTAATGCTGATCTCAGAGCTGACCGGCTGACCTGCTCTACCGGCTGACCGGCTGACCTGCTCTTCTGGCTGACCTGCTGACCTGCTCTACTGGCTGACCGGCTGACCTGCTCTACCGGCTGACCGGCTTCTCTTCTTTCAGCTAAATGACCTGAATTGTGGCCCCTGTATCTCCCAATTAAATGTTTTATTGGCATATTCTTGTTTGACTCGTTCTATACAGACATTTTCTATATATTCATTGTGGGATTTGATAACATCTGTAAGATCTCTCAGAATATCACATTCTGTACGTTTGTGTTGAAGATTTTTCCATTCTCAATTTACTTAATATTAGTTTTTGGCATCAATTATTTATATCGAGTCCAAAATACCTTTATACAGAATGCTGTTCCCTTTAGCCCACAAATGCTGCTTCATTAAAGCCCATGGGTGGCACTTTATGCATTCTCAAACTTTTAGGCAACATCCCTAATTTCCAAAAGTGGGATTAAATCTGTACATATTTAAATGGTTAATTTTCTTACTCAGACTCCTAAATCCCTCCCCAAATATATCCGTTTCACATAAAAGTGTGTGCGCTTCTCCTTCCGCCTAACTGGCACGTCGTCCTTACGGGCGCCACTCCGTGTAACTCCACGCTGCCCTCCAGTGGCAAAAGAAATAAGATACATTTACTATACTAGTCTGGCAGCTGCTCCCGTATAAGGTGGGTAACTCTGTATTGGGGGTCTTGGTAGACTATATTTTATACTTATGTCGGATAGATGAGGAATTAATATTCCTAACGGGTTATTGTGAGAGGCCTTAGATCTTATCCTATATGCACGCAGCCCTCGCCTCTCTGACCTTGAACACATACTTCAATCTGATTTTTGAGACTTGAAACTGGATTTCCCAAAACAAACTGATTTTAAACACTGACAAGACTGTAACAATGGTATTTGGGACCAGAGCTAAATTGCTAAACCTGCCAATGACAGAGCTTCAGATAAAAACCAGCTCTAAAACCATCCTAGCCCCTGTTACTTGTTTGAAATATCTGGGCATTCAACTCCCATTTAACATTTGGGTTGCACATTGATACCCTGACATCCAAATCCTATGCCAAACTAGGTGTACTTTAAAGGAACAAATCCTCCCTAAGGGCCTCATGCAGTAAGCAGCGATAAGCCACTTATCACCAGCTTATCGCCAAAAAAGCCACACTGATACACACACACACACACACCCACACCCACTAATACACACACACACACACACACACTGATTCACACACACACACACACACACTGATTCACACACACACAGACCCACTGATACACACACACACACACACACACACACACACACACACACACACACACACTGAAACACACACACACACACTGAAACACACACACACACACACACACTGAAACACACACACACACACACTGATACACACACACACACACACACACACACACACTGATACACACACACACTGATACACACACACTGACACACACACACAGATACACACACACACACAGATACACACACACACACAGATACACAAACACACAGAGATACACACACACACACACACACACACTGATTCACACACACACACACACCCACCCACTGAAACACACACACACACTGAAACACACACACACACACTGATATACACACACACTGATACACACACACTGACACACACACACACACACACACAGAGATACACACAGATACACACACACACAGATACACAAACACACCGAGATACACATACACACACACACACAGACACACACACACACACACACACACATACACACACACACACAGATACACATACACACACACACTGATACACATACACACACACACACACACACACTGATACACATACACACACACACACACACACACACACACACACACACACACACACACACACACACACACACACACACATACACAGACACACTGATACACATACCCACACCCACACCCACACACACACACACCCACTGATACACACACACACACACACACACACACAAATACACACACCCACACACCCCCACACACACCCACTGATTCACACACACACACACACACACACACACACACACACACACACACACTGAAACACACACACACTGAAACACACACACACACACACACACACACTGATACACACACACACACACACACACTGATACACACACACACACTGATACACACACACACAATGATACACACACAGAGATACACCCCGCCTCCCAACGCACCGCCTGCGACCGCGCAGCAACCACTGCTCGCCACCGAGCCCATCTCCCACACCAAGGGGACGGGGGGAAGTGAGCGCCGGGGGGCAAAGCTGTGAGTGACGAGGGACAAAGCTGTGAGCGCCGAGGGGGGCAAAGGTGGGAGCGCCTAGGGGGGCAAAGCTGCGAGCGCCAGGGGGACAAAGCTGTGACCGCCGGGAAGGGCAAAGGTGGGAGCGCCGGGGGGCAAAGGTGGGAGTGCCGATGGGGCAAATGTGGGAGCGCCGGGGGGCAAAGGTGGGAGCGCCGATGGGCAATGGTGGGAGCGCCGAGGGGGGCAATGGTGGGAGCGCCAGGGGGGCAAAGGTACAAGGTGGTACCAAGGTAGGCGCATCCCCACTACCACCTCCTATTACCCCCCCCTGGCTGGGACCCGGGACAGAAAGGGGACACTCACCGCGAACAGAGGAGCCGGGAGCGGGAAGACACGTGTGCTCTGCACAAAGCGGAAGTCCCGCCCCCGGCTTCCTCTGACCTGCCTGCAACCAATCCCCTGCGGGCCGGCCGGCATTCTAAGTCCCGCCCCCGGCATTCTCCTTCATTCAGTCTCCCCGGCAGCATTCACACACACACATAGAAAATACTTACCGGCCGCCGCATTCTCCTCACCGCCGCTGCCCCGCAATACCGGGACCAGGGACAAAAACCGGGACATAACCGGGACGGAGCTAAAATCGGGACAGGGCAGAAAAAAACGGGACTGTCCCGGCAAAACC
This sequence comes from Ascaphus truei, assembly GCF_040206685.1. Taxonomy (NCBI): domain Eukaryota; kingdom Metazoa; phylum Chordata; class Amphibia; order Anura; family Ascaphidae; genus Ascaphus; species Ascaphus truei. The sequence goes on from NC_134498.1 coordinate 9,038,950, forward strand.
GGGACGAATGGTCACCCTACTTACAGACTATTCACTTGAGTGGACCATAAAGTGTCTTATAGAGGGAACTCTAAGGTGTCTTAAGATGCATTAAGATATATTATGTATGTAAATATTTATTTATATAGCGCTTTATAAGAGAGGCAATACAGTACAGAGAATTATAGTACAATAAGTGCAACAAACAAAATCAGACAATAGGAAAGGAAATCCCTGGCCTGGAGAGCTTACAGTCTTAATGCTAGATCCATGGAACTCTGTTGTGTTTACGCTAATAACGGGACATTCCTGAAATTGGTACCTGACCCTGTGTGGTAGGCAGAGACACAGGGGCAGTGCCTGCCAATATCATAAAGAGCAGTGCACTTCCTATTTAGTAGAAGTGTGTGTCAGAGTTAAGAGTTCAGTCCAGAGTTAGAGTCTGCTGAGTCTGTCACCTGGCTGGCCCAGGGTGACAGAGAGAGCCTATATCAATTGGCCGTTGGAGAAGGGGAGCCATCAGCCTCTGAGTAGAGCTGATGCAACCTTAGTTAGGGAGGTGGACCAATTCCTCTCACCCTGTTTAGGGGGCGAGGGAAGAGCTAGCCCCACCCTGGGTGCCCTTGACCTGGGGTGGTGGCAGGGACACAGAGACCATCCTGAGGGAGAGCAGTCCTGTGTGGAGGAAGACACCCTGTACCTGATTGATAGTCTTGTTGCTGCTATTCTGCTGCTGTGAATAAAGAGCTGCGGCTGCTTTTAAAGATATACAGTGTGAGACTGGAATCTCTCATCCCCGAGGGGAGGGGGGGGGGACTCTCTGGAAGGATTCCACCCGTATTCCTGGGGCTCAGAGATGGAGGCGCTGCACCATTACATACATAGTTACATAGTTACATAATAGATGAGGTTGAAAAAAGACGTACGTCCATCAAGTTCAACCTATGCTAAATTCAGACAACAGATACTTTATTCTATATCTATACTTACTTATTGATCCAGAGGAAGGCAAACAAAAAACACCATTAAGGGGAAAAATTAATTCCTTCCTGACTCCAAGAATTGGCAATCGGATTAATCCCTGGATCAACATCCTTCCCATATATACTTATTTGGTATATCCCTGTATACCTGTCCCATCTAAAAAGATGTCCAACCTTTTTTTGAACAAATCTATTGTATCTGCCATCACAGTCTCCATGGGTAATGAGTTCCACATTTTAACTGCCCTTACTGTAAAGAACCCTTTCCTTTGTTGCTGGTGAAATTTCCTTTCCTCCAACCTTAAGGGATGGCCCGAGTCCTTTGTACTGCCCGTGGGATGAATAGTTCTTTTGAAAGCTCCTTGTATTGTCCCTGAATATATTTGTATATAGTTATCATATCCCCTCTTAGACGCCTCTTTTCTAATGTAAATAAATCCAATATAGCTAGCCTCTCCTCATAAGTTAGAATGTCCATCCCCTTTATTAATTTGGTGGCTCTTCTCTGCACTCTCTCTAGTTCCATAATGTCTTTTCTTAGGTTTGGTGCCCAAAATTGTACTCCATATTCAAGGTGTGGTCTTACTAATGCTTTGTAAAGGGGCATAATCATGTCTACTTCCCTTCCATCCATTGCCCGTTTGATGCAAGATAAGATCTTGTTTGCCTTTGCAGCTACTGCATGACATTGGGCACTATTGCTAAGCCTGCTGTCTACAAGCACCCCTAAATCCTTCTCCATCAAGGATTCCCCCAATATATCTCCATTTAATTTGTAAGTCGCCTTTTTATTCTTGCATCCCAAATGCATAACCTTACATTTATCTGTATTAAACCTCATTTGCCATTTACCTGCCCACGTTTCCAGTCTCTCCAAGTCCTTCTGAAGCGAAATTTCATCCTGCTCTGATGAGACGGAGGCATTCACCCCAGAAACCTGATCCTGTCATCCCCCATACCATCGCGGGAGACTCAGGCCCCCCTGTTGCCAGCAGGTATGCACCACACTCAGACACGTAGCCAGACCCTAATACAGAGGAGGGGGACCCGATCTGCGATTGGCCCAGGGAAGGGGGGCTACATTGGGAATCGATGTTATTTTTCTTCATATTAATGGGTATCCTCAAAGCTAATGATATGCCAAAATGACGTCCATTAGCAAAACTACAATTGTTTCTTCACTTTTTCTGCTTGATCAATAGGGTGACCAGATTTCGAAAATGAAAAACCGGGACACCTTAAAAAATAATTTATTAAACAAATTACATCACGTGACACCCCCCGTTGCCATGACAACAAGACACTCTGATGCCCCTGCAGTGTTAGTGTGTATAGAGGTGGGGGCTTTGCTTGGGCCCTTCAACTCTTACAGCCAGGGCATTATTGGCCAGGAATGCCCAGTTCGGAGGGGATTACTACTTCAAAATGTATTTGATTCGTAACAACATCAAAAAACTCTAATACCAATAACTAACAACCACAGACAATGATAATCTAAACCATCAAATAAAATGTCTACGGCCCTTGTTCAAGCATGTTTGCGGTACTTACCAGATAAATCAGTGCCTGCAATCCACGACTGTATCCGCCTCTCCGAGCGTCTGAAAGCAATCCAGCGTTCCTGGTGTGTGGCTGAAGAGGTGAGGGACTCCCTCCTCTCAAACGGAAAAGAAGAGCAAAAAATAGAGTTGGAACATACCTATCATACAGGGATGAGAGAGAGAGATAGAATGAGAGAGAGACAGAGAATGAGAGAGAGACAGAGAATGAGAGACAGAGAATGAGAGACAGAGAATGAGAGAGAGACAGAGAATGAGAGAGAGAGACAGAGAATGAGAGAGAGACAGAGAGAGGGACATAGGGAGAGAGAGACACAGAGAGAGACAGACACAGAGAGAGAGAGAGACAAAAGTAATGTACTGTATAACCATTATACCGTACCCCCTAGTATTCGTGTAATCATTGTCCCACACCCCCTTTTACTCACGCTTTGGCAATACTGAAATGTTCTTTTGACAGAGACACACAGAAAGAAACAGAGACACACAGAGACAGAGACACAGAGAGAGAGACAGAGACACAGAGAGACACACAGAGAGAGACAGAGACACACAGAGAGAGACAGAGACACACAGAGAGAGACAGAGACACAGAGAGAGAGAGAGAGAGAGAGAGAGAGAGAGAGAGACACGGGCCTATTTAGTAAGCGTCGATAAGGCTGTGTCTATAGTATTTCAGACGGAGGGAAGGCACACACGCTGCAATACACTTGCTGAAGCCTGAGCTTTTTTATGGCTTTGCAGGGTATGCAGCGGGTGCGATTGGGGGCGTGGCAATAAATATTTGGAGGCGTGGCAATAACGTTCCGGCGCGGACGTCACTTCCCTACCTCACATCCCGATCCACCGGCATTTTTTCAGATGCAGCATCTGAAGCACTGTGCAGACAAGAAGAAAAATGCACACAATGCGCACCAGAGATTAAAATATAGTAAATTATTTATTAATAAAACAAGAAATAACCGAGGAGGATCCAACCCCACCTCAGTACTTTCTTCTCGTTGCTATTGCCACACTATACGTCCTGACGCCGGAAGGGAAGTTGGTACGCGACCAAGACGAGACACCGGATTTACAGTGGAACCACAACATACCACAGATTGCTGGAGGACCACACTGCGAGGGGCGCAGCCTATCGAGTTTCCCGGTCATCGTCCAAAGTCTGGAGCTGCGGAGTGACCACCGGATTACCACGGAGCCCGAGCCTGTCTCATACAATGCTTTTACCAAACGGATGTTTGTGAGTTTGCTATTTTTATCTTGTCCAGGAAATGAAATTGTTAAACCGAATTTACACATGGAGCGGGCGCTTTCTCTTCTTTTTGTTTAGATATCTATCGAGGAGGTGGTTGTTTCCCTGAAGAGAGCTGCCAGGGCTCCAGAGGACGCCCGAATCGGATCCTTTTATGATTGAGTTATAACATAGCTATTAGAGCTAGGTTTCTGGACTTTTATTGTGTTTAGGCATAGTGTTTATTATTATTTTATTACAGCTACTTTTTAGTAATTGCACTGTTATTAATTCTGACCACTAATTCTCACTGCCATTATAATCTCTCTCTAGCCACAACCAAATTGCTATATCAGCTATATTATTTATTGGTTATACCAGGGGAGCACAAACTTTTTCAGCTCGCCCCCCTGCCGGTGCTCGCGCCCCCCCCCCCCCTTACCTTGATGCGGCGTCATGTGACCTGCAGTGGCATTTGACGAGGGTGACGTCACATGACCCCGCAGCGTAATTTAACATACTGTGCTAGAACGACGCACACACAGCTGTCTCTAGGCATAAAACACATCCACACCGGGGGAAGGACCAGCACAGATAACATTCCAAGAGACACTGTTTTTAAGTATACCTTTTGCTTGCTTCATTCATTGTAACATCGCCGGAAGAAGAGATCAGTGTATCTCGAAAGCTCGCACAAATAAAAGCATTTCGTTAGCCACAGAACGGTATCATCTATTTATTTTTTGATTATTGAAGCTCGGCTAACACGGTACTGATACCTCTATATATATATATATATATATATATATATAGAAAGTTCGGATCAAGAGGAGCCGCACAGCTTAAAGACGGAACATTTCCAAGGGAGATGGAGACAATTTGGGTAAGATCTGATTAAAGGACAACCTTTGAGGAAGGAAAGGGTGACGGGGGAGTCTAAGAGGGGGGTGAGACAGCAAGGTGGTGTGTCAGATTGGGGCAGAGCAAGAGAACGCAAAAATGATGGGGATTTGCTGCACACCAAAAAAAAACAATAAGTAGTGATACTTTTACCGGTGCCCCTTAGTCTCAGGGAAGACCGGCATTTCGTCCAATGGATACAATATGATTGATGGGAAAGGGCACACGGATTTGAATAAAAAAAGATAATTTATTGTGCCACAGACTACAATGTTTCGGCTGCTGGCCTTTCTTTGCTGGATTTAGTGGGTTTAGCCACTTTACCTGAGAAAGACCAGCAGGCCGAAATGTTGTTCTCTATGGCAGTGCAAGAGAAAACAGGTTGGGGGGGGTGGGTTCTCGCAAAGTCGCCGACCCATGGGTGAGTGTCTCCGGTGGAAACTAGTCCTGGACCCCGGGAAAGCTGTCTGTGGCCCATACAAGCTGAGTAACATGTAGAAAGGACACGTGTATGTTCAGAATGAGTTAGCATGGTATTTTGAGAGGCACCATAGCAGGTCAGTGCAAGTCAGTGCAGAGCACTGCAAGGTCAGTCAATATGAGGAAGGGTTGGAGGAGTTGGAGGGTCCCAGAATATCTCTTAAAGCAGGGGTGCGCAAATCGAGGGGCACGACATTTTCTTGGGAGGAGGGGCTCGGCGCTTACAGAGGCCCCTCGCTCTTCCCCACAGCATTTAAATTAAATGCCGGAGATCGCGTGCAAGGCCTCTGTAAGTTCCCTTTCCTTGTCTCCGGCGGCTTCTGGCGACAGCAACGTGGCGTCACATGATGTGGCATTGCCATAGCAACGTGATATCACATGACGTCGTTACATCAGAACGTCGGAGACAAGGTGGGGAAGGTGGAGGGGGGAGCAGGGGGAAAAGGTTGTGCAACCCTGTCTTAAAGCATTGCCTTGCATACAGATCAGAGGCCAAGAATGGATATGGATATCCGATGTGAAGCCGGAAATAAGACAGAAAAGACCGTTTCGGGGGAAGAAGGTGAGTGATGAAATAGCCGTCACTGTGTAACTCTTCCAATTACCTGCAACTTCATGCAGAGAAATAGCAACGCTTGTTTTTAACGTGCTAAGCGCCTAATGGGGAATTCAACTGCTGAGAGGTTAAGGGAGTTACTAACCCAAACTCTGCGACGTTTCTGTGTCTCTGTGATTACTCCCCCAGGACATGCCTGAAAACCAGAGGTAACTCAATGTATTTTTGATAAATAGAAACATGACCTTCTGGGGAGGGGTATACACTGGCGACACACTTTATCGCAGTGCGGCCAGATCCGCAAGCCGGGAGATTTCCCGGCTTGCTAGTGGCCGCACCTCGGCGTGCCGCGCGTCATAGACGCGCGGTCACGCGTCATCGGGAGCCTGCGCCCCCCTGCACGCGTGTCCAAGGGCTCCCCGAGGGAGCCCTGGTGTCCCGCGATCGCGGGACAGCGGCAGGGGGTTCCGGGGGACCCGGCGGACCCGGCAGCGGTAGGGAGAGCGCCCCGATCGGAGGGCGCTCTTCCGCTGCTTCGGCGCGCGCCCGTCACACTCGGGCGCGCGCCAGGCTACTGCTGCGGCACAGAACGGGCAAATGCTCGAATAAACTGTGCCGCAGCAGTATAATGGGTACTGGGCCTGGTGAGGTGGGTATAACGGGTACTGGGCCTGGTGAGGTGGGTATAACGAGTACTGGGCCTGGAGAGGGGCATATAACAGGGTACTGGGCCTTGGGAGGGTTGTATAACTGGGTACTGGGCCTGGGGAGGTGGGTATAACGGGTATTTGCCCTGTGGAGGGCGGTATAACGTGGTATTGGGGATGGGGTATAAGTGGCACAGGAGCTCTTGCGATACAGAGTATCACTGCCCCTGGTTACAAACACTTCATGTCTCCTGCAGATCAGGACACGCACGAAGGTGGTGCCCTTTGTGCCACCAGACGACGAGGCGGGCTACGAGGCGGACGACGAGGCATATGACAAAGCGGGCGTCAAGTGGAACAATGAGGTGGGCTACAAGGCGGCCGATGACGCAGACGTGGTGTACGATGACCAAGGAGCATACGACAGGTGTGGCCGGATCTGCTGCTTCACCTTTTTTAGGCGGAGGAGAAGACCCCGGGAGCAGGTAGGAGAATACGAGAGGTGCGGACAGATCTGCTGCTTCACCTTTTTTAGGCGGAGAAGAAGCCAGGAGCAGGTAGCAGAGGAGCCAGGGCGTAGATACAGGGGTTTACTAGGGGCCCTGAGAAGTTGGTTTGACCGCAGGAGAGGCAGATAAGATCAGGAAGGCTGCGGGAGGGGCAGGTACTAGAGGGAGATAGGGATATTGGGCGTGAGAGGGTGAGAGAGAACAAGGAGCAGGGACGGAGCACGGGTTTCATGCGCCCGAGGCGAAACTTAAAATTTGTGCCCCAGTTGTATAAAAAATAATAAAATAATAAAATAAACAGTGGCGTAGATATCGGGGCTGCAGGTGGTGCGACCGCACCCCAGCGCAACGCAAAATAAAAATAAAAGGGCGCCAAAATACTGGATAAAAAAAAGAATAATAATTTTTAAAAAAAGATAAATAAATAAAATAATAAGAGGAAAAAATAATAATGATTATTAATGCGCCCCTAGGACCTCTGCGTGCTAGGCGACCGCCTAATGGCCGGCCGGCCCTGCGAGGTATGCGGGAGGAAAAGGGGTGAATGGGATAGATATGCAGGGGGATGGGGGAGCAGGTGAGTTATACACAGGGGCACAAGGGCCCCATCACCCGCATCTCTATATACTGAATGTGCCCCTGTGTATAACAACGCTGATCTGTGCTGCTCCATCTGATCTCACTGCGCAGTGATCCAGGGACCATCCGATCGCCATTTAATGGGGTTAGGAAGGAATTTTTTTCCCCCATTGCACAGCAGAGGTTATGTTTCGCCTTCCTCTGGATCACAGCAACAAACTGCCCTTTGTGCATGAATTATCAGTGAGATCTTTATACACCCTGCATTGGTCTTCACCCCTTTGCTGCCGGAGGGGCCTGCAATGCATTGCTCTGCGTGTTACTATATCGCTCTGCAATGGGCTGCAGGCCCCTCCCAGGAAAGAGATTCATTATTTCAATAAAATACTCTCTTTAATCAAACCTATGTGTAGTGTCTTTTCTATCCGTTGTATCTATTGCTAACAGCTCAGTGATTCTTCCCCAGGACGCTGCACTAGTGTCACGCTGCCAAGCCCGGGTGTGAGGGAGATTTATAGGGTCACATATACACTTCTGCCAAAACACGAGTGCAAACAGGAAGCCCCTCTGATCTCATATCTTTTATTACACAAAACGGTATCTAAAAAGGTAAAAATAACATACATGGGATTCTGCTACAAATATCTCTCTAATTACAAACCAATTAGCAAATCATTCAGATTAGTCGAGCGAAAAGAAAGGGTTAAAGCTGCAGTTCAGTCTTTTTTTTTTTTTTTTTTTTAATTTATTTTTTTACTTTAATAGCTTCATGTGTGCAATCTCTATTTACCTAAAGAACTGTATAGCTGTCAGTCAATCCGTTCTCCATGTATTAATCGGCGAAATTTTTGTGACATATTAAAAGCTGGCATTTGTTTATAATTTGCCTCCGGCAGTCAGTGGAAGACTCATGAATATTCATGAGTCTCCCAGTGACGTGTGCTCGCTCCCGATCTGCCGCTGTGTGGTGCCCCCTTCTGCCCGATCCCTGTGGCTGTCAGCCTGCGCGAGATGGAGGGGGCTTGTGCCGCCAGTGGGGAGGGGGGAGCGGGAGATGTGTCCTGCTCTGATCCCTGTGTCTGCCTCCCTGCCCGCACGGGAGATGCAGGGGGGTTGCGCTGCCCCCGTGGGGGTGGGGAAGGGAGGGGGGAGCGGGAGATGTGCCCCCTTCTGCTCCGGTCCCTGTGTCTGCCTCCCTGCCCGCACGGGAGATGCAGGGGTTTGCGCTGCCCCTGTGGGGGGTGGGGAAGGGAGGGGGGAGCGGGAGATGTGTCCCCTTCTGCTCCGGTCCCTGTGTCTGCCTCCCTGCCCGCGCGCGCGGGAGATGCAGGGGGGTTGCGCTGCCCCCGTGGGGGGTGGGGAAGGGAGGGGGGAGCGGGAGATGTGTCCCCTTCTGCTCCGGTCCCTGTGTCTGCCTCCCTGCCCGCACGGGAGATGCAGGGGGGTTGCGCTGCCCCTGTGGGGGGTGGGGAAGGGAGGGGGGAGCGGGAGATGTGTCCCCTTCTGCTCCGGTCCCTGTGTCTGCCTCCCTGCCCGCACGGGAGATGC
>NC_134498.1:9050420-9142920 GCF_040206685.1 Ascaphus truei
TCTTCCCCAGGCTTCCCCGACACCCCTGGAGTTCAAATCTAGGTAAGCGGGGGTGCGGGGAAGCAGAGGGGCAGAGTAGAAGCCGGGTTCGGGGTGTCTTTGGGGTGGTAATTGCGCGCGATGTGGAGGGGGGGTGCGTGGGGGAAACGCGGCGGCGCGCGTTTCTGACTGGCGGCAGCTGGGGTAGATCCCGGCATGCCGCCGGCATTTACTTTAATAAAGTATGTCGCTACTGTATGTGTGCGTGTGCACGTGTATGTGTGCGCGTGCGCATGTATATGCGTGCGTGTGCATATATATCTATATCATACAAACACTCACAAAGGGGGTAAGCGCGGCCCTCCTACCCCAGCCGCCAAAGCTCCCTTACCCCCTCGCCGCTCCCTCCCCCCCCCCGCCCGCTCCCTTACCCCCCCGCCTGCTCCCTTACCCCCCCGCCCGCTCCCTTACCCCCCCGCCTGCTCCCTTACCCCCCCCCCCGCCCGCTCCCTCCCCCCCCCCGCCCGCTCCCTCCCCCCCCCCGCCCGCTCCCTTACCACCCCCCCGCCTGCTCCCTTACCCCCCCCCCCGCTCCCTTACCCCCCCGGCCGCCAACTCCCCAGCCGCTGGGGGGCCAAGCAGCCTCGGATCTGCGCCAGTCCCACTCTCCACCACCTCTCACTCCCGTTGTGTGTGTGTGTGTGTGTGTAGGGACATTTTACTCCTGCCAACAATTTGTGCCTCACTTTTACCCCACCCTACCCCTGCCCTTCACCCCCCCTACCCCTGCCCTTCACCACCCCTGCCCTTCACCCCCCTCTACCCCTGCCCTTCACCCCCCCTACTACCCCTGCTCTTCACCCCCCCTAACCCTGACCTTCACCCACCCCTACCCTTCACCCACCCCTACCCCTGCCCTTCACCCCCCCCCCACGCCTGCCCTTTGACTGACGCACGCACACACCCTGACTGACGCACGCACACACCCTGACTGACGCACGCACACACCCTGACTGACGCACGCACACACCCTGACTGACGCACGCACAGACCCTGACTGACGCACGCACAGACCCTGACTGACGCACGCACACACCCTGACTGACGCACGCACACACCCTGACTGATGCACGCACACACACCCTGACTGGCGCACGCACACAAACCCTGACTGGCGCACGCACACAAACCCTGACAGCCACACGTACACACACTGACAGCCGCACGCACACACCCTGACTGACGCACGCACACACCCTGACTGACGCACGCACACACCCTGACTGACGCACGCACACACACTGACGCACACACACACACACTGACTGACTGACGCACGCACTGACTGACTGACTGACTGACGCACGCACACACACACACACACACACTGACTGATTGACGCACTGACTGACACACACACATACATACTGACGCACGCACACAACCCCTCACAGCCGCATGCACACAACCCCTCACAGCCACACGCACACATACACAGACTGACGCGCGCACACACACACACACACACACACTGACTGCTGCACACACACCCACTGACTGCTGCACACACACACACTGACTGCTGCACACACACACACACACACACACACACTGACACACACACACACACACACACTGACACACACACACACACACACACACTGACACACACACACACACACACACACTGACTGACGCACGCGCGCACACCCCCACACCCACGCGCGCACACACACACACAATGAATGGTACACACACACACATACACTGACACACACACACACTGACACTGACACTGACACACACACACACACACACTGACTGACACACACTGACTGACACACACACACTGACTGACACACACACACTTACTGACGCGCGCGCGCGCACACCCCCACACCCACACACTGACTGACTGACTGACTGCCGCACGCACACACTGACTGACTGAGGCACACACACACGCACACACTGACTGTGTGTGTGTGTGCGTCAGTCAGTCTGTGTGTGTGTTTGTGTTTCTGCGTCAGACTCACTGACGCGCGCGCACACACACTGACTGACTGACGCACACACAATGACTGACGCACACACACTGCATGAAGCTGTAAAGGAGGGAGGGGGGGAACTGGATTGATGTGAATGGGGGACAAACAGAGAGAGGGGGAGGGGTGAGGAGAGAGAGAGGAGCGGGAACATTACATCCCGGGCAACGCCGGGTCTCTCAGCTAGTATAAAATAAACGTAAAGAGAGGGTGCATACCATTCAATGATGGATACAAAAAAAGGAACAACAGGACAGTCACTCTTATACTCCCAGAAAGTGAATATATATATCATTTACGTGAATCACTATCCGTATTTGAAGTGTGTGTGTATATAAATATATATATACATACAAATGAGCATACAGTAATATTTCCATTTGCTATTTGCCTTGCTATGGAGGGTTTTTGTCACTTTTTTACTCACATAACTTCACATATACATATATATATAATATATATATATATATATATATATATATATATATATATATATATATATATATATACATGCATGCATGCATGTATGCAGTGGAAGTGTATTGTGTGTATTTACCTACACACTCACTCCACATTTCAGTAACATACATATACATCTAAATAATATTCACATATACACGTTTGCTATAAATGGAATTATTACAATTTTACATTATATACACGTGCAATGAATGGAATAAACACTGTAATAAGTTTGAAATCGCCTATCCGAGCTGCTATGCATGGCTGATCCCTTTTCTCCAGCTTCCTTGAATGTACTACTGTATGAGGAAGATCATGTGACCAGATGCTAGTGCACGTTTAGAGAGAGGGAGGGCAGTGCTGACAAAGGGGTGTGCCTGGGTTTGTGACAGGCCATGAAGGGGCAGTGCCTTAGCAAATGCTTGTTAAAATAGAATACAAGAAAATTGGTCTTTCAAAGTTGTTTTTTTAAAAACAGAAAATGCTAAAAGTATTTTTTCTTACTACAGAACTGATTTATTAAAAAAAACACACATGCAGGATATAGACTGAACTGCAGCTTTAAGTATCTCATGTACAGTACTGTATATGCAGTGTAGGCTGTTCTGCAGCATTACATGCAGGGGACAACGTTTAGGGGATATAAGTAATGCTGATCTCAGAGCTGACCGGCTGACCTGCTCTACCGGCTGACCAGCTGACCTGCTCTTCTGGCTGACCTGCTGACCTGCTCTACTGGCTGACCGGCTGACCTGCTCTACCGGCTGACCGGCTTCTCTTCTTTCAGCTAAATGACCTGAATTGTGGCCCCTGTATCTCCCAATTAAATGTTTTAGTGGCATATTCTTGTTTGACTCTTTCTATACAGACATTTTCTATATATTCATTGTGGGATTTGATAACATCTGTAAGATCTCTCAGAATATCACATTCTGTACGTTTGTGTTGAAGATTTTTCCATTCTCAATTTACTTAATATTAGTTTTTGGCATCAATTATTTATATCGAGTCCAAAATACCTTTATACAGAATGCTGTTCCCTTTAGCCCACAAATGCTGCTTCATTAAAGCCCATGGGTGGCACTTTATGCATTCTCAAACTTTTAGGCAACATCCCTAATTTCCAAAAGTGGGATTAAATCTGTACATATATAAATGGTTAATTTTCTTACTCAGACTCCTAAATCCCTCCCCAAATATATCCGTTTCACATAAAAGTGTGTGCGCTTCTCCTTCCGCCTAACTGGCACGTCGTCCTTACGGGCGCCACTCCGTGTAACTCCACGCTGCCCTCCAGTGGCAAAAGAAATAAGATACATTTACTATACTCGTCTGGCAGCTGCTCCCGTATAAGGTGGGTAACTCTGTATTAGGGGTCTTGGTAGAGTATATTTTATACTTATGTCGGATAGATGAGGAATTAATATTCCTAACGGGTTATTGTGAGAGGCCTTAGATCAGGCCTGCCCAACTCGTAAAGTGAGAAGGGCCGAACTGCTCCAAGGAAAAAAAAATTTGGGCCGCACGGGTTAAATCATCATCATCATCATCATCATCTCTCCTCCAGCACCTCTCCATCATCATCATCATCATCCTCATCTATCTCTCATACCCCCATCTCTCCCCCTCACCCACAGAATACCACCCTCCACATCAAAAACACAATACCCCCTCCACATCCCCCCAGCCCATTCCATGTCAGCAGCCCCCCCCCAAGTCAGCATCCCATGTCAGCATCCTCCCCATGTCTCTCTTCCCTCAATATAACACTCTCTCCCCCTCCCCTAAATCACACCCTCTCCCCCTCCTCTCAATATGACTCTCTCCCCCTCCCCTCAATATGACACTCTCCCCCTCCCCTCAATAAGACACACTCTCCCCCTCCCCTCAATATGACACTCTTCCCCTCCCCTCAATATGGCACTCTCCCACTCCCCTCAATATGACACTCTTCCCCTTCCCTCAATATGGCACTCTCTCTCTCCCCCCCTCAATATGACACTCTCCCCCTCCCCTCAATATGACACTCTCCCCCTCCCCTCAATATGACACACTCCCCCTCCCCCCTCAATATGACACACTCCCCCTCCCCCCTCAATATGACACACTCTCCCCCTCCCCTCAATATGACACTCTCCGCCTCCCCTCAATATGACACACTCTCCCCCTCCCCTCAATATAACACACTCTCCCCCTCCCCTCAATATAACACTCTCCCCCTCCCCTCAATATAACACTCTCTCCCCCTCCCCTCAATATGACACTCTCTCTCCTCAATATGACACTCTCTCTCTCCCTCTCTTCAATATGACACTCTCCCCCTCCCCTCAATATGACACACTCTCCCCCTCCCCTCAATATAACACACTCTCCCCCTCCCCTCAATATAACACTCTCTCCCCCTCCCCTCAATATGACACTCTCTCTCCTCAATATGACACTCTCTCTCCCTCTCTTCAATATGACACTCTCCCCCTCCCCTAAATGACACTCTCTCCCCCTCCTCTCAATGACACTCTTTCCCCCTCTCCTCAATATGACACTCTCTCCCCCCCTGCACCTCACATCACTTCCCCCCCCTGCACCTCACGTCAGCAGCCGCCCCTCACATGCCAGCAGCCCACCCCCCCTCACATGTCAGCAGCCGACCCCCCCTCACATGTCAGCAGCCCACCCCCCCTCACATGTCAGCAGCCCACCCCCCCCTCACATGTCAGCAGCCCACCCCCCCTCACATGTCAGCAGCCCACCCCCCCTCACATGTCAGCAGCCCACTTCCCCTCACATGTCAGCAGCCCACCCCCCCTCACATGTCAGCAGCCCACCCCCCCTCACATGTCAGCAGCCCACTCCCCCTCACATGTCAGCAGCCCACTTCCCCCTCACATGTCAGCAAAAAAAACCCTCCCCCCTCACATGTCAGCAGCCCACCTCCCCTCCCCCCTCACATGTCAGCAGCCCACTCCCCCTCACATGTCAGCAGCCCACCCCCCCTCACATGTCAGCAGCCCACCCCCCCTCACATGTCAGCAGCCCACTTCCCCTCACATGTCAGCAGCCCACCCCCCCTCACATGTCAGCAGCCCACCCCCCCTCACATGTCAGCAGCCCACTCCCCCTCACATGTCAGCAGCCCACTTCCCCCTCACATGTCAGCAAAAAAAAACCTCCCCCCTCACATGTCAGCAGCCCACCTCCCCTCCCCCCTCACATGTCAGCAGCCCACTCCCCCTCACATGTCAGCAGCCCACCCCCCCTCACATGTCAGCAGCCCACCCCCCCTCACATGTCAGCAGCCCACCCCCCCTCACATGTCAGCAGCCCACTTCCCCTCACGTCAGCAGCCCACCCCCCCTCACATGTCAGCAGCCCACCCCCCCTCACATGTCAGCAGCCCACTCCCCCTCACATGTCAGCAGCCCACTTCCCCCTCACATGTCAGCAGCCCACTCCCCCTCACATGTCAGCAGCCCACTCCCCCTCACATGTCAGCAGCCCACCCCCCACCTCTGCACCAGCCCGTTTTTCACACCCACCCCCCACCAGCCCGTTTTTCTGACACTGACACACACACACACACACACACACACACACACACACACACACACACACACACACACACACACACACACACACACCTCCCCGGCACTAAGCCCCGCCCCCAGCATGCTCTGACCTCCCCGGCATCCTGCATCCTCCTCATGCTGCTTCTGCCCCCGCGCACTGCAAAACCCGGGGGTGGGGAGGGGGGGGGGCGTTGTTTGAGGGGAGGGGGATGAATCGCCGCCATTTTTTTCAACTTTTAAATTATTTATTTTTTAAATTTATTTAATTAATTAACTGGCACCCGGCCGGAGTCACCGCGGGCCACACAGAGAGGCCAGGGGGGCCACATGCGGCCCGCGGGCCGTATGTTGTGCAGCCCTGCCTTTAATTAATTAGGAATTAATATTCCTAACGGGTTATTGTGAGAGGCCTTAGATCTTATCCTATATGCACGCAGCCCTCGCCTCTCTGACCTTGAACACATACTTCAATCTGATTTTTGAGACTTGAAACTGGATTTCCCAAAACAAACTGATTTTAAACACTGACAAGACTGTAACAATGGTATTTGGGACCAGAGCTAAATTGCTAAAGCTACCAATGACAGAGCTTCAGATAAAAACCAGCTCTAAAACCATCCTAGCCCCTGTTACTTGTTTGAAATATCTGGGCATTCAACTCCCATTTAACATTTGGGTTGCACATTGATACCCTGACATCCAAATCCTATGCCAAACTAGGTGTACTTTAAAGGAACAAATCCTCCCTAAGGGCCTCATGCAGTAAGCAGCGATAAGCCACTTATCACCAGCTTATCGCCAAAAAAGCCACACTGATACACACACACACACACACACACACACACACACACACACAGATACAGACACACTGATACACACACACACCCACTGATACACACACACACACTGATACACACACACACACACACTGATTCACACACACACCCACATACCCACTGATTCACACACACACCCACATACCCACTGATTCACACACACACACACCCACTGATACACACACACACACACACACACTGAAACACACACACACACACTGATACACACACACACACACACACACACACATACTGATACACACACACACACCCACTGATACACACACACACAGATACACAAACACACAGAGTTACACACACACACACACACACAAATATACACACACACACACACTGATACACATACACACACACTGATACACATACACACACACACACACACACACTGATACACACATACACACACACTGATACACACACACACACACTGATACACACACACACCCACTGATACACACACACACACACACACACACACACCCACTGATACACCCACACACCCACCCACTAACACACACACACACACACACACACACACACTGATTCACACATACACACACACACACACACTGATACACACACACACACACACACACACACACACACACACACACACACACACACTGAAACACACACACACACTGAAACACACACACACACTGATACACACACACTGATACACACACACACTGATACACACACACACTGATACACACACACACACACAGAGATACACCCCGCCTCCCCCTGCACCGCCTGCGACCGCGCAGCAACCACTGCCCGCCCCCGAGCCTATCTCCCACACCAAGGGGACGGGGGAAGTGAGCGCCGGGGGGCAAAGGTGGGAGCGCCGAGGGGCAAAGGTGGGAGCGCCGATGGGGCAATGGTGGGAGCGCCAGGGGGGCAATGGTGGGAGCGCCGGGAGGGGCAAAGGTACAAGGTGGTACAAAGGTAGGCGCACCCCCGCTACCACCTCCTATTACCCCCCCTGGCTGGGACCTGGGACAGAAAGGGGACACTCACCGCGAACAGAGGAGCCGGGAGCGGGAAGACACGTGTGCTCTGCACAAAGCGGAAGTCACGCCCCCGGCTTCCTCTGACCTGCCTGCAACCAATCCCCTGCGGGCCGGCCGGCATTCTAAGTCCCGCCCCCGGCATTCTCCTTCATTCAGTCTCCCCGGCAGCATTCACACACACACATAGAAAATACTTACCGGCCGCCGCATTCTCCTCACTGCCGCTGCCCCGCAATACCGGGACCAGGGACAAAAACCGGGACATAACCGGGACGGAGCTAAAATCGGGACAGGGCAGAAAAAAACGGGACTGTCCCGTCAAAACCGGGACGAATGGTCACCCTACTTACAGACTATTCACTTGAGTGGACCATAAAGTGTCTTATAGAGGGAACTCTAAGGTGTCTTAAGATGCATTAAGATATATTATGTATGTAAATATTTATTTATATAGCGCTTTATAAGAGAGGCAATACAGTACAGAGAATTATAGTACAATAAGTGCAACAAACAAAATCAGACAATAGGAAAGGAAATCCCTGGCCTGGAGAGCTTACAGTCTTAATGCTAGATCCATGGAACTCTGTTGTGTTTACGCTAATAACGGGACATTCCTGAAATTGGTACCTGACCCTGTGTGGTAGGCAGAGACACAGGGGCAGTGCCTGCCAATATCATAAAGAGCAGTGCACTTCCTATTTAGTAGAAGTGTGTGTCAGAGTTAAGAGTTCAGTCCAGAGTTAGAGTCTGCTGAGTCTGTCACCTGGCTGGCCCAGGGTGACAGAGAGAGCCTATATCAATTGGCCGTTGGAGAAGGGGAGCCATCAGCCTCTGAGTAGAGCTGATGCAACCTTAGTTAGGGAGGTGGACCAATTCCTCTCACCCTGTTTAGGGGGCGAGGGAAGAGCTAGCCCCACCCTGGGTGCCCTTGACCTGGGGTGGTGGCAGGGACACAGAGACCATCCTGAGGGAGAGCAGTCCTGTGTGGAGGAAGACACCCTGTACCTGATTGACAGTCTTGTTGCTGCTATTCTGCTGCTGTGAATAAAGAGCTGCGGCTGCTTTTAAAGATATACAGTGTGAGACTGGAATCTCTCATCCCCGAGGGGGGGGGGGGGGGACTCTCTGGAAGGATTTCACCCGTATTCCTGGGGCTCAGAGATGGAGGCGCTGCACCATTACATACATAGTTACATAGTTACATAATAGATGAGGTTGAAAAAAGACGTATGTCCATCAAGTTCAACCTATGCTAAATTCAGACAACAGATACTTTATTCTATATCTATACTTACTTATTGATCCAGAGGAAGGCAAACAAAAAACCCCATTAAGGGGAAAAATTAATTCCTTCCTGACTCCAAGAATTGGCAATCGGATTAATCCCTGGATCAACATCCTGCCCATATATACTTATTTGGTATATCCCTGTATACCTTTCCCATCTAAAAAGATGTCCAACCTTTTTTTGAACAAATCTATTGTATCTGCCATCACAGTCTCCATGGGTAATGAATTCCACATTTTAACTGCCCTTACTGTAAAGAACCCTTTCCTTTGTTGCTGGTGAAATTTCCTTTCCTCCAACCTTAAGGGATGGCCCGAGTCCTTTGTACTGCCCGTGGGATGAATAGTTCTTTTGAAAGCTCCTTGTATTGTCCCTGAATATATTTGTATATAGTTATCATATCCCCTCTTAGACGCCTCTTTTCTAATGTAAATAAATCCAATATAGCTAGCCTCTCCTCATAAGTTAGAATGTCCATCCCCTTTATTAATTTGGTGGCTCTTCTCTGCACTCTCTCTAGTTCCATAATGTCTTTTCTTAGGATTGGTGCCCAAAATTGTACTCCATATTCAAGGTGTGGTCTTACTAATGCTTTGTAAAGGGGCATAATTATGTCTACTTCCCTTCCATCCATTGCCCGTTTGATGCAAGATAAGATCTTGTTTGCCTTTGCAGCTACTGCATGACATTGGGCACTATTGCTAAGCCTGCTGTCTACAAGCACCCCTAAATCCTTCTCCATCAAGGATTCCCCCAATATATCTCCATTTAATTTGTAAGTCGCCTTTTTATTCTTGCATCCCAAATGCATAACCTTACATTTATCTGTATTAAATCTCATTTGCCATTTACCTGCCCACGTTTCCAGTCTCTCCAAGTCCTTCTGAAGAGAAATTTCATCCTGCTCTGATGAGACGGAGGCATTCACCCCAGAAACCTGATCCTGTTACCCCCCATACCATCGCGGGAGACTCAGGCCCCCCTGTTGCCAGCAGGTATGCACCACACTCAGACACGTAGCCAGACCCTAGTACAGAGGAGGGGGGCCCGATCTGCGATTGGCCCAGGGAAGGGGGGCTACATTGGGAATCGATGTTATTTTTCTTCATATTAATGGGTATCCTCAAAGCTAATGATATGCCAAAATGACGTCCATTAGCAAAACTACAATTGTTTCTTCACTTTTTCTGCTTGATGAATAGGGTGACCAGATTTCGAAAATGAAAAACCGGAACACCTTAAAAAATAATTTATTAAACAAATTACATCACGTGAAACCCCCCGCTGCCATGACAACAAGACACTCTGATGCCCCTGCAGTGTTAGTGTGTATAGAGGTGGGGGCTTTGCTTGGGCCCTTCAACTCTTACAGCCAGGGCATTATTGGCCAGGAATGCCCAGTTCGGAGGGGATTACTACTTCAAAATGTATTTGATTCGTAACAACATAAAAAAACTCTAATACCAATAACTAACAACCACAGACAATGATAATCTAAACCATCAAAAAAAATGTCTACGGCCCTTGTTCAAGCATGTTTGCGGTACTTACCAGATAAATCAGTGCCTGCAATCCACGACTGTATCCGCCTCTCCGAGCGTCTGAAAGCAATCCAGCGTTCCTGGTGTGTGGCTGAAGAGGTGAGGGACTCCCTCCTCTCAAACGGAAAAGAAGAGCAAAAAATAGAGTTGGAACATACCTATCATACAGGGATGAGAGAGAGAGAATGAGAGAGAGACAGAGAATGAGAGAGAGACAGAGAATGAGAGAGAGACAGAGAATGAGAGAGAGACAGAGAGAGGGACATAGGGAGAGAGAGACACAGAGAGAGAGAGACAGACACAGAGAGAGAGAGAGAGACAAAAGTAATGTACTGTATAACCATTATACCGTACCCCCTAGTATTCGTGTAATCATTGTCCCACACCCCCTATTACTCACGCTTTGGCAATACTGAAATGTTCTTTTGACATGCCAATCAAGCTGATTTGATTTGAGAGACACAGAGACACACACAGAGACACAGAGAGAGACAGAGATACAGACACACACAGAGACACACAGAGAGAAACAGAGACACACAGAGAGAGACAGAGACACACAGAGAGAGAGAGAGACACAAAGAGACACACAGAGAGAGACAGAGACACACAGAGAGAGACAGAGACACACAGAGAGAGACAGAGACACAGAGAGAGAGAGAGAGAGACACGGGCCTATTTAGTAAGCGTCGATAAGGCTGCGTCTATAGTATTTAAGACGGAGGGAAGGCACACACGCTGCAATACACTTGCTGAAGCCTGAGCTTTTTTATGGCTTTGCAGGGTATGCAGCGGGTGCGATTGGGGGCGTAGCAATAAATATTTGGAGGCGTGGCAATAACGTTCCGGCGCGGACGTCACTTCCCTACCTCACATCCCGATCCACCGGCATTTTTTCAGATGCAGCATCTGAAGCACTGTGCAGACAAGAAGAAAAATGCACACAATGCGCACCAGCGATTAAAATATAGCAAATTATTTATTAATAAAAAAAGAAATAACCGAGGGGGATCCAACCCCACCTCAGTACTTTCTTCTCGTTGCTATTGCCACACTATACGTCCTGACGCCGGAAGGGAAGTTGGTACGCGACCAAGACGAGACACCGGAATTACAGTGGAACCACAACATACCACAGATTGCTGGAGGACCACACTGCGAGGGGCGCAGCCTATCGAGTTTCCCGGTCATCGTCCAAAGTCTGGAGCTGCGGAGTGACCACCGGATTACCACGGAGCCCGAGCCTGTCTCACACAATGCTTTTACCAAACGGCCGTTTGTGAGTTTGCTATTTTTATCTTGTCCAGGAAATGAAATTGTTAAACCGAATTTACACATGGAGCGGGCGCTTTCTCTTCTTTTTTTTGTTTAGATATCTACCGAGGAGGTGGTTGTTTCCCTGAAGAGAGCTGCCAGGGCTCCAGAGGACGCCCGAATTGGATCCTTTTATGATTGAGTTATAACATAGCTATTAGAGCTAGGTTTCTGGACTTTTATTGTGTTTAGGCATAGTGTTTATTATTATTTTATTACAGCTACTTTTTAGTAATTGCACTGTTATTAATTCTGACCACTAATTCTCACTGCCATTATAATCTCTCTCTAGCCACAACCAAATTGCTATATCAGCTATACTATTTATTGGTTATACCAGGGGAGCACAAACTTTTGCAGCTCGCCCCCCTGCCTTCCCTCTGCTGGTGCTCGCGCCCCCCCCGCCCCCTTACCTTGATGCGGTGTCACGTAACCTGCAGCGGCATTTGACGAGGGTGACGTCACATGACCCCGCGGCGTAATTTAACATACTGTGCTATATGTATGCACACACAGCTGTCTCTTACACATACAAATACTGTTTTTACATCCCTATACATCAATAGGGACCACAAAGTATCCACACACACTTTTAGTTGTGCTACAAACTATCACATTTCCACACCCACCCACACCATTTATATCCACTCCCACTCCACACACACCTTTTGTAAAGCACTGTATATACTGTGGGCTCTCCATTCATTTTCATTCACACTGATACACATACACACTCTTTCATCACTTGCTTTCAGGAACCATTTGACACCTCTAGGCATAAAACACATCCACACCGGGGGAAGGACCAGCACAGATAACATTCCAAGAGACACTGTTTTTAAGTATACCTTTTGCTTGCTTCATTCATTGTAACATCGCCGGAAGAAGAGATCAGTGTATCTCGAAAGCTCGCACAAATAAAAGCATTTCGTTAGCCACAGGAACGGTATCATCTATTTATTTTTGGATTATTGAAGCTCGGCTAACACGGTACTGATACCTCTATATATATATATATATATTGCGCGCGCACACACACATATAACTTTTCATCCAACTTTTTGATTTATCATTTGTAGAGAAAATGAACAATGTCGCCAGAAGTGCTATTTTTCAAAATGTAACATCTCTACTAATTAGTGTAAAATGATACTTCATATAAAGCAGGTTATGGGACCCAGTATAAAATGACCTTCATGTTTCTTATCACATCCCAATATATGGATACTTTCTATTATCACAAGCTGCTAACATGTGACAGGGCTCAGAGTCTGAGCCCAGAATGTGACATACTGAACATTCTCATTCTAAATTTCAAAAAATATTGTGTTGATTTCTGACCTGACTGCCGTGGTTACAGCTCAACCACTCTGTTCTACTGTATGTCACCACTTTCTGCCACAACCAGCTGACGGTGGATCTGCAAGGAGTTCAACGCTCATTGGCATCACATCTGTGGCTTGGTTGACGTATCATTTCTCCAGCTTTTTAATGTATTGTTTTTAAATAGATTATATTTATTTAGTTGAATAGATATTTATTTAGTTGAATAGATATTTATTTAGTTTAATAGATTATATTTCTAAGTTTAATAAGTTATATTTCTTAGTTTAATAAGTTATATTTCTTAGTTTAATAAATTATATTTCTTAGTTTAATAAGTTATATTCCTTAGTTTAATAAATTATATTTGTTAGCTTAATAAGTTATATTTCTTAGTTTAATAAGTTATATTTGTTAGTTTAATAAATTATATTTCTTAGTTTAATAAATTATATTTGTTAGTTAATAGATTATATTTGTTAGCACAGTAGATTATATTTACTAGTATTTAAGTCTCCCCCTCAGTGCCCCATTAGGACCCGTGCGCATATTTCACATCTTTTCGGAGTCGCTTATTTTTTAGACCCTCGCAGCCGAAACCTAAAGGGGTCAGCTAAGAAAGTTCGGATCAAGAGGAGCCGCACAGCTTAAAGACAGAACATTTCCAAGGGAGATGGAGACAATTTGGGTAAGATCTGATTAAAGGACAACCTTTGAGGAAGGAAAGGGTGACGGGGGAGTTTAAGAGGGGGGTGAGAGAGCAAGGTGGTGTGTCAGATTGGGGCAGAGCAAGAGAACGCAAAAATGATGGGGATTTGCTGCACACCAAAAAAAAACAATAAGTAGTGATACTTTTACCGGTGCCCCTTAGTCTCAGGGAAGACCGGCATTTCGTCCAATGGATACAATATGATTGATGGGAAAGGGCACACGGATTTGAATAAAAAAAGATAATTTATTGTGCCACAGACTACAATGTTTCGGCTGCTGGCCTTTCTTTGCTGGATTTAGTGGGTTTAGCCAATTTACCTGAGAAAGACCAGCAGGCCGAAATGTTGTTGTCTATGGCAGTGCAAGAGAAAACAGGTTGGGGGGGGTGGGTTCTCGCAAAGTCGCCGACCCATGGGTGAGTGTCTCCGGTGGAAACTAGTCCTGGACCCCAGGAAAGCTGTCTGTGGCCCATACAAGCTGAGTAACATGTAGAAAGGACACATGTATGTTCAGAATGAGTTAGCATGGTATTTTGAGAGGCACCATAGCAGGTCAGTGCAAGTCAGTGCAGAGCACTGCAAGGTCAGTCAATATGAGGAAGGGTCCGATGGAGGAGTTGGAGGGTCCCAGAATATCTCTTAAAGCAGGGGTGCGCAAATCGAGGGGCACAACATTTTCTTGGGAGGAGGGGCTCGGCGCTTACAGAGGCCCCTCGCTCTTCCCCATAGCATTTAAATTAAATGCCGGAGATCGCGCGCAAGGCCTCTGTAAGTTCCCTTTCCTTGTCTCCGGCGGCTTCTGGCGACAGCAACGTGGCGTCACATGATGTGGCATTGCCATAGCAACGTGATATCACATGACGTCGTTACATCAGAACGTCGGAGACAAGGTGGGGAAGGTGGAGGGGGGAGCAGGGGGAAAAGGTTGTGCAACCCTGTCTTAAAGCATTGTCTTGCATACAGATCAGAGGCCAAGAATGGATATGGATATCCGATGTGAAGCCGGAAATAAGACAGAAAAGACCGTTTCGGGGGAAGAAGGTGAGTGATGAAATAGCCGTCACTGTGTAACTCTTCCAATTACCTGCAACTTCATGCAGAGAAATAGCAACGCTTGTTTTTAACGTGCTAAGCGCCTAATGGGGAATTCAACTGCTGAGAGGTTAAGGGAGTTACTAACCCAAACTCAGCGACGTTTCTGTATCTCTGTGATAACTCCCCCAGGACATGCCTGAAAACCAGAGGTAACTCAATGTATTTTTGATAAATAGAAACATGACCTTCTGGGGAGGGGTATATAATGGGTACTGGGCCTGGTGAGGTGGGTATAACGGGTACTGGGCCTGGTGAGGTGGGTATAACGAGTACTGGGCCCGGGGAGGGGCGTATAACAGGGTACTGGGCCTTGGGAGGGTTGTATAACTGGGTACTGGGCCTGGGGAGGTGGGAATAACGGGTATTTGCCCTGTGGAGGGCGGTATAACGTGGTATTGGGGATGGGGTATAAGTGGCACAGGAGCTCTTGCGATACAGAGTATCACTGTCCCTGGTTACAAACACTTCATGTCTCCTGCAGATCAGGACACGCACGAAGGTGGTGCCCTTTGTGCCACCAGACGACGAGGCGGGCTACGAGGCGGACGACGAGGCATATGACAAAGCGGGCGTCAAGTGGAACAATGAGGTGGGCTACAAGGCGGCCGATGACGCAGACGTGGTGTACGATGACCAAGGAGCATACGACAGGTGTGGCCGGATCTGCTGCTTCACCTTTTTTAGGCGGAGAAGACCCCGGGAGCAGGTAGGAGAATACGAGAGGTGCGGACAGATCTGCTGCTTCACCTTTTTTAGGCGGAGAAGCCAGGAGCAGGTAGCAGAGGAGCCAGGGTGTAGATACAGGGGTATTCTAGAGGCCCTGAGAAGTTGGTTTGACCGCAGGAGAGGCAGATAAGATCAGGAAGGCTGCGGGAGGGGCAGGTACTAGAGGGAGATAGGGATGTTGGGTGTGAGAGGGTGAGAGAGAACAAGGAGCAGGGCCGGAGCACGGGTTTCATGCGCCCGAGGCGAAACTTAAAATTTATGCCCCAGTTGTATAAAAAATAATAAGATAAATAAAATAATAAAACGCAAAATAAAAATAAAAGGGCGCCAAAATACTGGATAAAAAAAAGAATAATAATTTAAAAAAAAAGATAAATAAATAAAATAATAAGAGGAAAAAATAATAATGATTATTAATGCGCCCCTAGGACCTCTGCGTGCTAGGCGACCGCCTAATGGCCGGCCGGCCCTGCGAGGTATGCGGGAGGAAAAGGGGTGAATGGGATAGATATGCAGGGGGATGGGGGAGCAGGTGAGTTATACACAGAGGCACAAGGGCCCCATCACCCGCATCTCTATATACTGAGTGTGCCCCTGTGTATAACAACGCTGATCTGTGCTGCTCCATCTGATCTCACTGCGCAGTGATCCAGGGACCATCCGATCGCCATTTAATGGGGTCAGGAAGGAATTTTTTTCCCCCATTGCACAGCAGGGGTTATGTTTCGCCTTCCTCTGGATCACAGCAACAAACTGCCCTTTGTGCATGAATTATCAGTGAGATCTTTATACACCCTGCATTGGTCTTCACCCCTTTGCTGCCGGAGGGGCCTGCAATGTACTGCTCTGCGTGTTACTATATCGCTCTGCAATGTGCTGCAGGCCCCTACCAGCAGAGATTCATTATTTCAATAAAATACTCTCTTTAATCAAACCTACGTGTAGTGTCTTTTCTATCCGTTGTATCTATTGCTAACAGCTCAGTGATTCTTCCCCAGGACGCTGCACTAGTGTCACGCTGCCAAGCCCGGGTGTGAGGGAGATTTAAAGGGTCACATATACACTTCTGCCAAAACACGAGTGCAAACAGGAAGCCCCTCTGATCTCATATCTTTTATTACACAAAACGGTATCTAAAAAGGTAAAAAGAACATACATGGGATTCTGCTACAAATATCTCTCTAATTACAAACCAATTAGCAAATCATTCAGATTAGAGTCGAGCGAAAAGAAAGGGTTAAGTATCTCATGTACAGTATATGCAGTGTAGGCTGTCCTGCAGCATTACATGCAGGGGGCAAAGGTTAGGAGATATAAGTAATGCTGATCTCAGAGCTGACCGGCTGACCTGCTCTACTGGCTGACCGGCTGACCTGCTCTACTGGCTGACCGGCTGACCTGCTCTACCGGCTGACCGGCTGACCAGCTTCCCTTCTTTCAGCTAAATGACCTGAATTGTGGCCCCTGTATCTCCCAATTAAACGTTTTATTGGCATATTCTTGTTTGACTCGTTCTATACAGACATTTTCTATATATTCATTGTGGGATTTGATAACATCTGTAAGATCTCTCAGAATATCACATTCTGTACGTTTGTGTTGAAGATTTTTCCATTCTCAATTTACTTAATATTAGTTTTTGGCATCAATTATTTATATCGAGTCCAAAATACCTTTATACAGAATGCTGTTCCCTTTAGCCCACAAATGCTGCTTCATTAAAGCCCATGGGTGGCACTTTATGCATTCTCAAACTTTTAGGCAACATCCCTAATTTCCAAAAGTGGGATTAAATCTGTGCATATTTAAATGGTTAATTTTCTTACTCAGACTACTAAATCCCTCCCCAAATATATCCGTTTCACATAAAAGTGTGTGCGCTTCTCCTTCCGCCTAACTGGCACGTCGTCCTTACGGGCGCCACTCCGTGTAACTCCACGCTGCCCTCCAGTGGCAAAAGAAATAAGATACATTTACTATACTCGTCTGGCAGCTGCTCCCGTATAAGGTGGGTAACTCTGTATTAGGGGTCTTGGTAGAGTATATTTTATACTTATGTCGGATAGATGAGGAATTAATATTCCTAACGGGTTATTGTGAGAGGCCTTAGATCTTATCCTATATGCACGCAGCCCTCGCCTCTCTGACCTTGAACACATACTTCAATCTGATTTTTTGAGACTTGAAACTGGATTTCCTAAAACAAACTGATTTTAAACACTGACAAGACTGTAACAATGGTATTTGGGACCAGAGCTAAATTGCTAAAGCTGCCAATCACAGAGCTTCAGATAAAAACCAGCTCTAAAACCATCCTAGCCCCTGTTACTGGTTTTATATATCTGGGCATATAGTTCAACTCCCATTTAACATTTGGGTTGCACATTGATACCCTGACATCCAAATCCTATGCCAAACTAGGTGTACTTTATAGCAGGGGTGGGGAACCTTTTTTCTGCCAAGGGCCATTTGGATATTTATAACATCATTCGCGGGCCATACAAAATGATCAACTTAAAAATTAGCCTGCTATATTTGGTCAAACATTCAATTAACTGGAACTGCTTCTCTTTGGTGAGGCGTGTGATGTTAGCTGGTATTGATGATGTTGCTACTCGCAATTGGTTTTCCAGGTTTGGGTGACTGACTAACTGACTGACACTTGTGTGACTGACTGACTGACTGACTGACTGACACTTGGGTGACTGACTGACACTTGTGTGTCTGACTGACTGACTGACTGCCACTTGTGTGACTGACTGCCACTTGGGTGACTGACTGACTGACTGACTGACACTTATGTGACTGACTGACTGACACTTGTGTGACTGACTGACTGCCACTTGGGTGACTGACTGACTGACTGACACTTGGGTGACTGACTGACACTTATGTGACTGACTGACTGACACTTGGGTGACTGACTGCCACTTGGGTGACTGACTGCCACTTGGGTGACTGACT
Organism: Ascaphus truei; assembly: GCF_040206685.1. Classification (NCBI taxonomy): domain Eukaryota; kingdom Metazoa; phylum Chordata; class Amphibia; order Anura; family Ascaphidae; genus Ascaphus; species Ascaphus truei. Next base: position 9,069,307 of record NC_134498.1, read on the forward strand.
GCCACTTGGGTGACTGACTGACTGCCACTTGGGTGACTGACTGACTGCCACTTGGGTGGTGGGTGACTACTGTATGACTGATTGTGGGTTGGTGTCTGTATTCTCTCACACATTCACACACACAAATCGGAGCAGGGGGGGTGGGAAATCACACACTCTCAGACCCTCTCACTCATACACACTCTCTCACTCACTTTCAGACACTCTCTAAACAAGAATGACAATCAGCTGCAAGAAGTGGCCATTTGAGATGCATGAGGGACCGTCTGACAGCTTAGATCACACCGAGTCATTTTATGGGGCACAGATCATTGGGGGGGGGGGGGGGGGTATCTGCAAAAGTTAATCATACAACATGTATTGAAGTCAATGAGACCAATGATGCTGGGATTAGGCGTCAGGCCTGGTGGTGTCCCAGGGCCCTCCTGCCCTTCCCCTGTCAGGGCCCTGCATAGCTCCCTCTCCTCTTACACTGCGGCACTGCGGGGCAGGTGCTCTCCTCCGCAGCTGCTGCCCGGTGTGGGGAGGAGGAGAGACGGTGGTGAGGTGTTTCTCCCTCCGCAGACTCGTTCTTCTATCCCCCAAGCCTCTTATACCCCCTCCCCCCCATCCCCCAAGCCTCTTATACCCTGTCCCCCCCGGAGCGCTGCTTACCTGAGCCGCCCTGGTGATACTCAGGTCCTTCATCACCTCAGGCGGCTGCTGCCACACACAGAAAGTGACACACACAGTGACACACACAGTGACAGTGACACACACACAGTGACACACAGTGACACACACACAATAAGCCCACCTCTGCAAACACACTCAAAAATAAGGCCTTTCCCCCCTTGGGGTGGGTAAGGTGCCTGGGAGGGGCTATAAGGGGGCATGTGGGTTACCTGGGGCCCGTGGATGGGCTGCTGGAGCTGCATAGGTAGCCAGTGCAGATGAGACTGGCAGGGGCGGAGCCTAAAGGGAGGGACAGAGGGGCGGAGCCTAAAGGGAGGGACAGAGGGGCGGAGCCTAAAGGGAGGGACAGAGGGGCGGAGCCTAAGGAGCCCGGCATTACTGGAGGAGAGAAGGGAGGGGGGCAGTGCTGAGGGAAGGGGAGGGCCAGCATTACTGGAGGAGAGAAGGGAGGGGGGCAGTGCTGAGGGAAGGGGAGGGCCGGCATTACTGGAGGAGAGAAGGGAGGGGGGCAGTGCTGAGGGAAGGGGAGGGCCGGCATTACTGGAGGAGAGAAGGGAGGGGGGCAGTGCTGAGGGAAGGGGAGGGCCGGCATTACTGGAGGAGAGAAGGGAGGGGGGCAGTGCTGGGGGAAGGGGAGGGCCGGCATTACTGGAGGAGAGAAGGGAGGGGGGCAGTGCTGAGGGAAGGGGAGGGCCGGCATTACTGGAGGAGAGAAGGGAGGGGGGCAGTGCTGAGGGAAGGGGAGGGCCGGCATTACTGGAGGAGAGAAGGGAGGGGGGCAGTGCTGAGGGAAGGGGAGGGCCGGCATTACTGGAGGAGAGAAGGGAGGGGGGCAGTGCTGAGGGAAGGGGAGGGCCGGCATTACTGGAGGAGAGAAGGGAGGGGGCAGTGCTGAGGGAAGGGGAGGGCCGGCATTACTGGAGGAGAGAAGGGAGGGGGGCAGTGCTGAGGGAAGGGGAGGGCCGGCATTACTGGAGGAGAGAAGGGAGGGGGCAGTGCTGAGGGAAGGGGAGGGCCGGCATTACTGGAGGAGAGAAGGGAGGGGGGCGGTGCTGAGGGAAGGGGAGGGCCGGCATTACTGGAGGAGAGAAGGGAGGGGGCAGTGCTGAGGGAAGGGGAGGGCCGGCATTACTGGAGGAGAGAAGGGAGGGGGGCAGTGCTGAGGGAAGGGGAGGGCCGGCATTACTGGAGGAGAGAAGGGAGGGGGCAGTGCTGAGGGAAGGGGAGGGCCGGCATTACTGGAGGAGAGAAGGGAGGGGGGCGGTGCTGAGGGAAGGGGAGGGCCGGCATTACTGGAGGAGAGAAGGGAGGGGGGCGGTGCTGAGGGAAGGGGAGGGCCGGCATTACTGGAGGAGAGAAGGGAGGGGGGCAGTGCTGAGGGAAGGGGAGGGCCGGCATTACTGGAGGAGAGAAGGGAGGGGGGCAGTGCTGAGGGAAGGGAAGGCCGGCATTACTGGAGGAGAGAAGGGAGGGGGGCAGTGCTGAGGGAAGGGGAGGCCCGGCATTACTGGAGGAGAGAAGGGAGGGGGGCAGTGCTGAGGGAAGGGGAGGGCCGGCATTACTGGAGGAGAGAAGGGAGGGGGGCAGTGCTGAGGGAAGGGGAGGGCCGGCATTACTGGAGGAGAGAAGGGAGGGGGGCAGTGCTGAGGGAAGGGGAGGGCCGGCATTACTGGAGGAGAGAAGGGAGGGGGCAGTGCTGAGGGAAGGGGAGGGCCGGCATTACTGGAGGAGAGAAGGGAGGGGGGCAGTGCTGAGGGAAGGGGAGGGCCGGCATTACTGGAGGAGAGAAGGGAGGGGGCAGTGCTGAGGGAAGGGGAGGGCCGGCATTACTGGAGGAGAGAAGGGAGGGGGGCGGTGCTGAGGGAAGGGGAGGGCCGGCATTACTGGAGGAGAGAAGGGAGGGGGGCGGTGCTGAGGGAAGGGGAGGGCCGGCATTACTGGAGGAGAGAAGGGAGGGGGGCAGTGCTGAGGGAAGGGGAGGGCCGGCATTACTGGAGGAGAGAAGGGAGGGGGACAGTGCTGAGGGAAGGGGAGGGCCAGCATTACTGGAGGAGAGAAGGGAGGGGGCAGTGCTGAGGGAAGGGGAGGCCCGGCATTACTGGAGGAGAGAAGGGAGGGGGGCAGTGCTGAGGGAAGGGGAGGGCCGGCATTACTGGAGGAGAGAAGGGGAGGGCCGGCATTACTGGAGGAGAGAAGGGAGGGGGGCAGTGCTGAGGGAAGGGGAGGGCCGGCATTACTGGAGGAGAGAAGGGAGGGGGGCAGTGCTGAGGGAAGGGGAGGGCCGGCATTACTGGAGGAGAGAAGGGAGGGGGGCAGTGCTGAGGGAAGGGGAGGGCCGGCATTACTGGAGGAGAGAAGGGAGGGGGGCAGTGCTGAGGGAAGGGGAGGGCCGGCATTACTGGAGGAGAGAAGGGAGGGGGGCAGTGCTGAGGGAAGGGGAGGGCCGGCATTACTGGAGGAGAGAAGGGAGGGGGCAGTGCTGAGGGAAGGGGAGGGCCGGCATTACTGGAGGAGAGAAGGGAGGGGGGCAGTGCTGAGGGAAGGGGAGGGCCGGCATTACTGGAGGAGAGAAGGGAGGGGGGCAGTGCTGAGGGAAGGGGAGGGCCGGCATTACTGGAGGAGAGAAGGGAGGGGGGCAGTGCTGAGGGAAGGGGAGGGCCGGCATTACTGGAGGAGAGAAGGGAGGGGGGCAGTGCTGAGGGAAGGGGAGGCCCGGCATTACTGGAGGAGAGAAGGGACCTTCAGCGCCTCCACCTGCGACGGCTCCCACCCGAGGGGGAGTGATCCTCGCAGGACAATATATATATATATATATATATATATATATATATATATATATATATATATATATCACACAACAGCATATATATTACAACCAATAACTTTACTTGTGAGCATAGAACGAACTTGCATATAATAACAGGTGTCCCACTCTAGAGGCGACACTACTACGGCGTCTCGCAGGACGCAACCTCCTCCCACCGGGTGATCCCACCCCGTGATATCCAGTGACCATATCCTGCAGTTGACCATCCAGGCCCTCCAAGAAGATCTTCGAACTCAGAGGGACCTTAACCACCTTCTACATCAACGTGTCGTCCAAAGCCATCAATTCCAGATTGTCCACTTGTAGTGTATAATGGCATTGTCTAAAGAGCTCTGCATGATTTTTTTATTGGATAATGTGTATCTCAGAAGTTAACTTTTGGGTGGCAGGACAACAAATGTCCATGATATAAATGTCCAGCGTGAGACACTTGGAGAATTTGCAACCTTACTGTATATCCCATGCTTCGCTTGCATGCACGTAAATTCTTTGAATACAGTATATGTGAATGTCTATAACAACATTTGATTATATTGTTAAAAAAATAGAGGGAAAAATTACTCCTGTTCAGACTAATTTATCGATGGCAAGCATATTCGAATAAAACTCCCAGCAAAGTCAGGATCAATGTTCTACAATTACTGTACAAACATTTTCATTCGATAGTTTTGCAAGCTGTTGCTGATGCCAAATGTCGTTTTATTGCGATTGACGTCGGAGTATATGGGAAGCAAAGCGATGGTGGTGTGTTCAGAGCATCCTCACTGTTCAAGTTAATCGAACAAAAAAAACTTGTGTTTACAGCTGACAAAACATTGCCATCAAGTAACCGGGACAAGATGCCTCATGTACTCGTAGCAGATGAGGCCTACCCGTTGCTGAAGTACCTCATGAAGCCGTATCCTAGAAAATCGTTATCAAAAGAGGCCGAAATTTACAACTACAGACTATCTAGGGCTCAACGTTGTGTTGAATGTGCATTCGGTATCATGTCAGGAAAATGGAGAATACTCTTAAAATCTATAGAAACATCTGTGCCAAATGCCAAACATATTGGGAAATGTGTCACTGTACTTCACAATGTGGTCATAGATTTAGAAGTGTCTGTTGATTCTTCTGTTATCGATTCTGAAGATGTAATTACTTTTTCCATTTTTTTTTCTACTGAGTGCGAATAGCTGTGCGAAACACCTACTGACATTACAGTGTTCATAGCCGCACGGCTATTCGCACTCAGTAGAAAATAAAATGGAAAAAATAAACATCCCTGCCAGGAATCAAACCCTGGTCCACTATGCTAACGGCCTGCAGCATAACCACTGAGCTATAAGACTTTCTGATTGTTTTCTAGTGAATAAAGGCATAGAAACTTACTGACATTACAGTGTTCATAGCCGCACGGCTATTCGCACTCAGTAGAAAGAAAAATGGAAAAAAATAAACATCCCTGCCAGGAATCGAACCCTGGTCCACTACGCTAATGGCCTGCAGCATAACCACTGAGCTATAAGACTTTCTGATTGTTTTCTAGTGAATAAAGGCATAGAAACCTGTTCATAAAAGCTCGGCTATTCGCACTCAGTTAAGTTCTACTGAGTGCGAATAGCCGTGTGGCTATTTGCACTCAACTGTGAATAGCCGTGCGGCTATTTGCACTCAACTGTGAATAGCCGTGTGGCTATTTGCACTCAACTGTGAATAGCCGTGCGGCTATTTGCACTCAACTGTGAATAGCCGTGCGGCTACAGCAGCGGCAGCTCTTATTCGAGCAAATGCCGCTGGCTGTATGAGGCTGGGAAGCGGGTAGCCGCGGCGCGTGGCGGCGCACTGTGACGTCACGGTCACAAGCGCGCCCGGCTTCCCCGTCTTCCCCGGCTTCCCCAGGCTTCCCCGACACCCCTGGAGTTCAAATCTAGGTAAGCGGGGGTGCGGGGAAGCAGAGGGGCAGAGTAGAAGCCGGGTTCGGGGTGTCTTTGGGGGGGTAATTGCGATCGATGTGGAGGGGGGGTGCGTGGGGGAAACGCGGCGGCGCGCGTTTCTGACTGGCGGCAGCTGGGGTAGATCCCGGCATGCCGCCGGCATTTACTTTAATAAAGTATGTCGCTACTGTATTTGCACTCAACTCTGAATATCCACTGACCATTCTCATTCCACCCTTCCCCGTCTCTCTCTCCCCCCCCCTGTACCTGTGTGTGTGTGTCTCTCTCTGTCTCTCCCCATACTGTGCCTGTGTGTGTGTGTCTCTCTCCCCCCCTCCCCCCTGTACCTGTGTGTGTGTCTCTCTCTGTGTCTCTCCCCATGCTGTGCCTGTGTGTGTCTCTCTCTCTGCCTCTCCTCATGCTGTGCCTGTGTGTGTCTCTCTCTGTGTCTCTCCCCATACTGTGCCTGTGTTTGTCTCTCTCTGTGTCTCTCCCCATGCTGTGCCTGTGTGTGTCTCTCTCTGTGTATCTCCCCATGCTGTGCCTGTGTGTGTCTCTCTCTGTGTATCTCCCCATGCTGTGCCTGTGTGTGTCTCTCTCTGTGTCTCTCCCCATACTGTGCCTGTCTCTCTCTGTGTCTCTCCCCATGCTGTGCCTGTGTGTGTCTCTCTCTGTGTCTCTCCTCATGCTGTGCCTGTGTGTGTCTCTCTCTGTGTATCTCCCCATGCTGTGCCTGTGTGTGTCTCTCTCTGTGTCTCTCCCCATGCTGTGCCTGTGTGTGTGTCTCTCCCCATGCTGTACCTGTGTGTGTGTGTCTCTCTCTGCCTTTCCTCATACTGTGCCTGTGTGTGTGTGTGTCTCTCTCTGTGTCTCTCCCCATGCTGTGCCTGTGTGTGTGTGTGTGTCTCTCCCCATGCTGTGACTGTGTGTGTGTCTCTCTCTGTGTCTCTCCCCATGCTGTACCTGTGTGTGTGTCTCTCTCTGCCTTTCCTCATACTGTGCCTGTGTGTGTCTCTCTCTGTGTCTCTCCCCATGCTGTGCCTGTGTGTGTCTCTCTCTGTGTCTCTCCCCATGCTGTGCCTGTGTGTGTGTCTCTCTCTGTGTCTCTCCCCATGCTGTGCCTGTGTGTGTGTCTCTCCCCATGCTGTGCCTGTGTGTGTGTCTCTCCCCATGCTGTGCCTGTGTGTCTCTCCCCATGCTGTGCCTGTGTGTGTGTGTCTCTCCCCATGCTGTACCTGTGTGTGTGTGTCTCTCCCCATGCTGTACCTGTGTGTGTGTGTGTCTCTCTCTGTGTCTCTCCCCATGCTGTACCTGTGTGTGTGTGTGTGTGTCTCTCTCTGCCTTTCCTCATACTGTGCCTGTGTGTGTGTGTGTGTCTCTCTCTCTCTGCCTTTCCTCATACTGTGCCTGTGTGTGTGTGTGTGTGTGTCTCTCTCTGCCTTTCCTCATACTGTGCCTGTGTGTGTGTGTGTGTCTCTCTCTGCCTTTCCTCATACTGTGCCTGTGTGTGTGTCTCTCTCTCTGCCTTTCCTCATACTGTGCCTGTGTGTGTGTGTCTCTCTCTGCCTTTCCTCATACTGTGCCTGTGCCTCTCTCCCCCCCCCCCCCCCCCCCCCCCATTGTGTGAGTGTGTTTGTGTCCCCCATTCTGGACCATACCTGCATGGGTGGGGGAAGCCATATTGAGCCCTGGCAGCAGACACCCCGGAAGTTCTCACTGACACTTCCGGGTCTCACTGCTCGGGCTCCGCAGTTTAGTCCCGGCCCCTGCTCTCCTCCATGCATTGTCTGCTCTCTGCTGCCCCCCCTGATCTGATGGTCAAAAGCGGAACAACCACAAAAAACGGAACATTTTACAGCATGCAGGGCAGCCGGGCAGAGACTAAAACACCGGGACAGAGGTTAAAAAAACGGGACAGAGGTTAAAAAAACGGGACAGAGGTTAAAAAAACGGGACTGTCCCGGCTAAACCGGGACACCTGGTCACCCTAACTATGGGCGTCCCTGCAGCACAGCAACCTACTGTGACTCAGGGGTTTCTCCTAAGGGCCTGCGGGGTAAAGCTAGCCTATGCAGGCGGGTCACAGACCCCTGCACGCATACACCCTCCTCCTTTACCTTCCAGAACCCCTCTCTAGCGTGACCTCTCCCCCACGCTTCCCTTTCCTGTCCCTGTCATCCTAGCCTTCTGATTGGTTCTTCACATCAGGTGACTGCCCAGGATCTCATGGGAATTGTAGTTTCTCCACAGAGCCTCTCTGCCTAATCTGCACAGACACACAGCTCAGCTATTGCATCACACTGCCTGTCTCACTCTGCTAGGGCACACTGCAACACTGTTGCAAACACTCCACAAGCTTCTCACTGAACAGAGGCAGCACAACAGGACACACACTGAACACACATATGAGGTTCCTACCACATCCTTACATTTTATATATCTTTAGATATATACTAGCTGATATACCCAGCGTTGCCCAGGATTGCAGGGGCGGGGGGCGTGAAAGGCAGGGAGGGGCGGGGGGCGTGAAAGGCAGGGAGGGGCGGGGGGCGTGAAAGGCAGGGAGGGGGGGGGGGCGTGAAAGGCAGGGAGGGGGGGGGGGGCGTGAAAGGCAGGGAGGGGGGGGGGGCGTGAAAGGCAGGGAGGGGGGGGGACGGGGGCGTGAAAGGCAGGGAGGGGACGGGGGCGTGAAAGGCAGAGAGGGGACAGGGGCGTGAAAGGCAGGGAGGGGGGTAGGGGCGTGAAAGGCAGGGAGGGGGGTAGGGGCATGAAAGGCAGGGAGGGGGGTAGGGGCATGAAAGGCAGGGAGGGGGGTAGGGGCGTGAAAGGCAGGGTGGGGGCGTGAAAGGCAGGGAGGGGGGTGGAAGGCAGGGAGGGGGTGGGGGCGTGAAAGGCAGGGAGGGGGGCGTGAAAGGCAGGGAGGGGGGCGTGAAAGGCAGGGAGGGGGGCGAGAAAGGCAGGGTGGTGGCGTGAAAGGCAGGGAGGGGACGTGAAAGGCAGGGAGGGGACGTGAAAGGCAGGGAGGGGACGGGGGCGTGAAAGGCGGGGAGGGGGCGTGAAAGGCAGGGAGGGGACGGGGGGCGTGAAAGGCAGGGAGGGGGGTGGGGGCGTGAAAGGCAGGGAGGGGGGTGGAAAGGCAGGGAGGGGGCGTGAAAGGCAGGGAGGGGGTGGGGGCGTGAAAGGCAGGGAGGGGGGCGTGAAAGGCAGGGAGGGGGGCGTGAAAGACAGGGAGGGGGGCGTGAAAGACAGGGAGGGGGGCGTGAAAGGCAGGGAGGGGGGCGAGAAAGGCAGGGTGGTGGCGTGAAAGGCAGGGTGGTGGCGTGAAAGGCAGGGAGGGGACGTGAAAGGCAGGGAGGGGACGGGGGGCGTGAAAGGCAGGGAGGGGGCGTGAAAGGCAGGGAGGGGGCGTGAAAAGCAGGGGGGGCGTAAAAGGCAAGAAGGGGCTGTGAAAGGCAGGGGGGTGTGAAAGGCAGGTGCGGCGTGAAAGGCAGGGGGGGGCATGAAAGGCCGGGGAGGTGTGAAAGGCAGGGGGTGGGCCGTGAAAGGCAGGGGGGCGTGAAAGGCAGGGGGGTGAAAGGCAGGGAGGGGGGTGGGGGCGTGAAAGGCAGGGAGGGGGGTGTGAAAGGCAGGGAGGGGGGCCATGAAAGGCAGGGAGGGGGCGTGAAAGGCAGGGAGGGGGGGCGTGAAAGGCAGGGAGGGGGGGCGTGAAAGGCAGGGAGGGGGGGGCGTGAAAGGCATGGAGGGGGGGGGCGTTAAAGGCAGGGAGGGGGGGCGTGAAAGGCAGGGAGGGGGTTGGGGGCGTGAAAGGCAGGGGGGGGGTGAAAGGCAGGAAAGGGGGTGGGGGCGTGGAAGGCAGGGAGGGGGTTGGGGGCGTGAAAGGCAGGGAGGGGGGCGTGAAATGCAGGGATTGGGGCGTGAAAGGCAGGGAGGGGGGTGGAAAGGCAGGGAGCGGGTGGGGGCGTGGAAGGCAGGGAGGGGAGTGGGGGCGTGAAAGGCAGGGAGGGGACGGGGGCGTGAAAGGCAGGGAGGGGACGGGGGCGTGAAAGGCAGGGAGGGGACGGGGGCGTGAAAGGCAGGGAGGGGACGGGGGCGTGAAAGGCAGGGAGGGGACGGGGGCGTGAAAGTCAGGGAGGGGACGGGGGCGTGAACAGCAGGGAGGGGACGGGGGCGTGAAAGTCAGGGAGGGGACGGGGGCATGAACGGCAGGGAGGTGACGGGGGTCGTGAAAGGCAGGGAGGGGACGGGGGGCGTGAAAGGCAGGGAGGGGGGTGGGAAGGTAGGGAGGGGGCGTGAAAGGTAGGGAGGGGGTGGGGGCGTGAAAGGCAGGGAGGGGGGCGTGAAAGGCAGGGAGGGGGGCGAGAAAGGCAGGGTGGTGGCGTGAAAGGCAGGGTGGTGGCGTGAAAGGCAGGGAGGGGACGTGAAAGGCAGGGAGGGGACGGGGGGCGTGAAAGGCAGGGAGGGGGCGTGAAAGGCAGGGAGGGGGCGTGAAAAGCAGGGGGGGCATAAAAGGCAAGAAGGGGCTGTGAAAGGCAGGGGGGTGTGAAAGGCAGGGGTGGCGTGAAAGGCAGGGGGGGGGGGGGCATGAAAGGCCGGGGAGGTGTGAAAGGCAGGGGGTGGGCCGTGAAAGGCAGGGGTGCGTGAAAGGCAGGGGGGTGAAAGGCAGGGAGGGGGGTGGGGGCGTGAAAGGCAGGGAGGGGGGGCGTGAAAGGCAGGGAGGGGGGGCGTGAAAGGTAGGGAGGGGGCGTGAAAGGCAGGGAGGGGGGCGTGAAAGGCAGGGAGGGGGGGCGTGAAAGGCAGGGAGGGGGGGCGTGAAAGGCAGGGAGGGGGGGCGTGAAAGGCAGGGAGGGGGGGCGTGAAAGGCAGGGAGGGGGTTGGGGGCATGAAAGGCAGGGAGGGGGGGGTGAAAGGCAGGGAGGGGGTTGGGGGCGTGAAAGGCAGGGAGGGGGGTGGAAAGGCAGGGATGGGGGTGGGGGCGTGAAAGGCAGGGAGGGGGGCGTGAAAGGCAGGGATTGGGGCGTGAAAGGCAGGGAGGGGGGTGGAAAGGCAGGGAGCGGTTGGGGGCGTGGAAGGCAGGGAGGGGACGGGGGCGTGAATGGCAGGGAGGGGACGGGGGCGTGAACGGCAGGGAGGGGACGGGGGCGTGAAAGGCAGGGAGGGGACGGGGGCATGAACGGCAGGGAGGGGACACGGGGCGTGAAAGGCAGGGAGGGGACGGGGGGCGTGAAAGGCAGGGAGGGGACGGGGGGCGTGAAAGGCAGGGAGGGGACGGGGGCGTGAAAGGCAGGGAGGGGACGGGGGGTGTGAAAGGCAGGGAGGGGACGGGGGGCGTGAAAGGCAGGGAGGGGACGGGGGGCGTGAAAGGCAGGGAGGGGACGGGGGGCGTGAAAGGCAGGGAGGGGACGGGGGGTGTGAAAGGCAGGGAGGGGACGGGGGCGTGAAAGGCAGGGAGGGGACGGGGGGCGTGAAAGGCAGGGAGGGGATGGGGGGCGTGAAAGGCAGGGAGGGGACAGGGGCGTGAAAGGCAGGGAGGGGACGGGGGCGTGAAAGGCAGGGAGGGGACGGGGGCGTGAAAGGCAGGGAGGGGACGGGGGCGTGAAAGGCAGGGAGGGGACGGGGGCGTGAAAGGCAGGGAGGGGACGGGGGGCGTGAAAGGCAGGGAGGGGACGGGGGCGTGAAAGGCAGGGAGGGGGCGTGAAAGGCAGGGGGGCCAGGGGGGCGTGAAAGGCAGGGGGGGACAGGGGGGGCGTGAAAGGCAGGGGGGGTGAAAGGCAGGGGGGGCGTCAAAGGCGGGGGGGGGCATCAAAGGCAGTGGGGGGGGGGCGTCAAAGGCAGGGGGGGCTCAAAGGCAGGGGGGGGCGTCAAAGGCAGGGGGGGCCGTCAAAGGCAGGGGGGGATGTCAAAGGCAGGGGGGGATGTCAAAGGCAGGGGGGCATCAAAGGCAGGGCTGGGAGAGCGTGAGAGAGAGAGAGAGAGAGAGAGACAGAGACACAGGGGCCTATTTAGTAAGCGTCGATAAGGCTGCGTCTATAGTATTTCAGACGGAGGGAAGGCACACACGCTGCAATACACTTGCTGAAGCCTGAGCTTTTTTATGGCTTTGCAGGGTATGCAGCGGGCGCGATTTGGGGGCGTGGCAATAAATATTTGGAGGCGTGGGAATGACGTTCCGGCGCGGACGTCACTTCCCTACCTCACATCCCGATCCACCGGTATTTATTCAGATGCAGAATCTGAAGCATTGTGCAGACAAGTTCACTTTCTCCCGGTCTGGAAATTAACTTTAATTTTGTGTGTGTTTGTGTTGTGTGTGTATACCACCGGCATACTGCACCGACACACTTTATTCGAGCAAATACCCGGTATGTACCTGGCAGATACCTGGAATGCGCCACTCCTGACCTCTGACAAGCCCAGTTGCATTTGCCTTCCCAGCCTGGGTTCATGCCTGGCTGATGGGCGGCTGATCTGTTAAATGATAATGATTAGGATTTAATAGGCTGCAATGCTTCGCGTGTCTACCAGATGGCATAAATTCATGAATTGTAATGCAGTATATATATATATACTGTGCAGTATTGCAGACAGCGGGAATAAAATGCTTCAATCCCTGCTTGGAAAATAACTCAATGCACTCGGGCAGAAAACAGTCACAAACCTCAATACACCCGAGTATACCCGAATTCGTGGGACTAGCCAAGCTCGAATAAAGTGTGTCGCCAGTGTACAAAAAAGAAAAATGGCGTCACTTTGAAAATGTAACTTCACTTTGATTGGAGAAGACAGGTCATGTGATCATGCCACCGCGCAAAAAATCACTTGGCTCTGTCTCCTTCAATTTCGCGCCTTTGCCAGCTCTGTCTGACGTGCGCGCTGGCGCCATCTATAGACATCCTCAAAGAGGACCATAGATGTGAACGCGCAGCGTGCGCGCGCCTCCCCTCCGCTCCGTCTGAAATACTATAGACGCAGCCGTAGGCACTTATCGGCCAAAATGCCAACTATCATTCAGTAGCCTCGATAAGTGGGCGATAACGGCCTGTATCGCCGAAAAATCTTTTGAAGAAAATCAAATCGCCGACTGAGCGGCGATAAGCCACGTAGACACTTTTCTGAATGTTCATAAACACGCGCGATTCCAGTAGCCGCGAGTCGGCGATCGCCGCCTATCGCGGCCCTAAAATGGCAATTTTCTCCCCAAATCCAAACAGTAAAATAAGATTGGTGGTGAGAAGCATCGATGAGCGGCGATACGGGACTTAGAAAAATGTTGGCCTTTTTCCTGCATTGGATTGATGCCGGGGATCTCAGGAGCTGATACCCATTAATACCAGCACCGGAGACCCCCGGCATGAAGCCGATGCAGGAAAAATGCATTTACAGCCACTTCATTACCTTAGCGGCCATGGCGACGTGTGTGAGAAGCCACCGGAGCCAAGGTAAGTTAGGTTTGCAGAGGCCCTGCAGCTTCCCCGGCACTTAATTTAAGTGCCTTTGGGAAGCGCGCGGGGCCTCTGTAAACCCAGCGCCCCCCGCATTCAGTCTTGCGCCCCCCTGGGGGTTGTGCCCCCCAGTTTGCGCACAGCTGACTTAAATACCAATTGTATTTCAAAAGCGAGAAGTATCAAAACTATGAAAGCACCTCGCAGGTTATGAACAGAAAACAAGGAGTTTAATGAATGGACCTTCCCCAAATGGTAATTTCTCCTGTGGGAGAACACGGTGCCTTACGTGTAAACAACGTAAGAAAGGGGATACGGTTACCTCCCACTCAAATGGAGTGTCATATCCAGTAGTAGGACATATAGACTGTTTGTCTACACATATAGTATATCTGCTCACCTGTCCATGCGGTCTCCAGTATGTTGGGCGGACAGCACATACATGACGTACACGCTTCCTAATCTTTCAAGACATTAATCCCAAATAGATCATAAGGATTCGGGTTCTTTATCTCTGATCGGCTTTGAAGCTATTCCGTCTTATCTATTAAGTGCTGTGATAGGTTCAAAAGATTGAGCCTTAGGGAAACATATTGGATTTATGTCAGGGGAACATTCAATCCAAAAGGTTTGAATGAATGCATTGCCATTAGGGCAGTTGTTTGAATTTGGGTTAGGAACAGTGGTCTGGGGGTGAATGATTTATTACATTTCCTCTGGAACTAGTTCGCAAATAGGACCCTTGGTAGGAATTTATATATACACTATATCTTCATCACATTCATAGTAATGACATTAAAGACACATTTATTCACAGAATTAAGTAGTCACTGTGTGGGATTGGCAACAAATTATATCTATGGCGCTCTGCACTAGTAATATACCATATATATGATAAAAAATCAAATAAATTTATACAACCAGTGTCGTGGATATTCTCCCTTTGGTATTGATGCTCCACACGTGGTGGGTACACATGTAAGGAAAGAAAATCAAAACATAGTGTAATATAGTTAAACACACATATAAACATGCAACATGAGACAGACGCTGAGAACAACAGGTGACAAATTACAAACACATTTAATAAGGTATATGATTAAAAATACATAAAAATACATAAAAACATATATAAGGATCTGGTAGGATACTCCAACTCAAGTGGGGGTTCCTGCTTACCAAACGTAAGATGGTATCAGGCAATGGATATTGGTAAAGAGTATCCCCTCTTGTGGATGGCCGCTGCTGTAGCAAACTCCTGGGCTCACACGTGGAGTCTCCGCCTCTGTGACATCCGCCTCTGTCCGCCGTGGACACGTGATGCTGGCGTGGAAGCTGACCGCTGTAGACACCTCCTGCCTTGCCGCTGAAAGCGCGCCAACCGGAGCAGATTCAAATGCGGATGGATATGCGCCAAAGATACAGCAGCCCGCAGGTAGCAGTTAATAATTCCAAGGGGGACAGTGTTCACCACTGAGTATGGGAGACCTCTCAGACCTCTCAGTAACACCCTACGCGTTTCGAAAGTAAGACTTTCTTCCTCAGGGGTAAATGTGATATGAAAAAGTTTATCACGAAAAAATATATATATTTTATATTTAATTAATTTTTTTTTTGTAAATATTATTACACTGATTAGTCACTGTATTTATATTAATATAGTCTCACACATTATTCTATATTCACTTATTTTTATACACATTCATTCACATTATTATACATCCACACATCACTTCCCTTCTAGCATATGTCTCACTTATACAGTATACCATCACATATATTCTTATACACATTGGCACACCATAACATTTTAATACTTTAACCCACCACGGGGCACATTTCACCCCCTATTCACCTATTATAATAGCCAACCAACTTGGTTTACACTATGGCACATTCTGCTCATTATACTTCTTGCATAATTGTGGATTGGCCACATATACCATTATATATGTGGTCTCACAGCCTTATCCACTTCAAGTATTATCATGTTATATAGTGATAATGCTTTATTGTATCCTATGGTTCCAAAAATTATGTATGTACTAATAATGTACTTTTGTGTAATATATTAATTAATAACAGTTGTTTATTGTAATTTTTCATTTTGTCTTGTGTCTATGTTATGTTTGTGACGCTGAGAGTCCCAGCGCATCCATCTGCGCATGATCAAGTTCACAATGGTGTACTGCACCTTTAATACGGGACTACATATACCGGGACATACAGGGACTACTTTTTCATATCACATTTACCCCTGAGGAAGAAAGTCTTACTTTCGAAACGCGTAGGGTGTTACTGAGAGGTCTGAGAGGTCTCCCATACTCAGTGGTGAACACTGTCCCCCTTGGAATTAATAACTGCTACCTGCGGGCTGCTGTATCTTTGGCGCATATCCATCCGCATTTGAATCTGCTCCGGTTGGCGCGCTTTCAGCGGCAAGGCAGGAGGTGTCTACAGCGGTCAGCTTCCACGCCAGCATCACGTGTCCACGGCGGACAGAGGCGGATGTCACAGAGGCGGAGACTCCACGTGTGAGCCCAGGAGTTTGCTACAGCAGCGGCCATCCACAAGAGGGGATACTCTTTAACAATATCCATTGCCTGATACCATCTTACGTTTGGTAAGCAGGAACCCCCACTTGAGTTGGAGTATCCTACCAGATCCTTATATATGTTTTTATGTATTTTTATGTATTTTTAATCATATACCTTATTAAATGTGTTTGTAATTTGTCACCTGTTGTTCTCAGCGTCTGTCTCATGTTGCATGTTTATATGTGTGTTTAACTATATTACACTATGTTTTGATTTTCTTTCCTTACATGTGTACCCACCACGTGTGGAGCATCAATACCAAAGGGAGAATATCCACGACACTGGTTGTATAAATTTATTTGATTTTTTATCATATATATGGTATATTACTAGTGCAGAGCGCCATAGATATAATTTGTTGCCATACTCATCACCTGACTGGGGGTCAGGATTATATCTCAGGCTGCCTGCCTATTGGGATATAGCGCTACCTATTTGCTTTCCACACTGTGTGGGATTAGTTTAAGATTTATTTATTAGATAATTTATCACTATGTAACACACTTTAAATCACAAATAAATAGGTATCACATTATTGCAATGTATTGAGTTGTAAGATATTAATGTTATTTGTAACACACAGTAGATTAGAAACATCACAATAATTAAGTATTAAATGTAATATTTATTGATCACTATAGCACTATAATAATTTGTTGGCATGGTAATCTATAACAGGGGAGCGCAAACTTTTGAAGCTGCGTCCCCGTGCCTGTCCTCACCCGGTCTTGTGCCCCCTCCCCTACCTGCCAGCTGCGTCAAGTGACACTCCGTGGTCGCGTGACGTCACATGACCCCGCGGTGTCATTTGATGCCGCGTTGCCATGGAGACGTGTCTGACATGTTACTGTTGCAGAGGCCTCACGTGATCCCCGGCATTTCATTTAAATGCCTTGGGGAGGAGCGCGGGACCTCTGCACCCGCCCGCGCCCCCCCAGACAAATCTCCCGCCCCCCAGATTGCGCACCGCTAACCTATAACATTATGTAGCTATGTAGTTAGGTTCAAATTCTCTGGATTAGTCTAATTGGATTTCATTCATTCCAGGACTCTGACCATAATCATTGGGATCAAATCAAGGACAGTTTCCATTGATAAATGTATAAATGTGTGGGGTCACTGAGTACTGAGCACTCATAGTTATCACAATTTAGCCAAATATGAGTGTGTTCAGTTTCTGCGCACACTATCTATCCTTATCAAATGTTGTCTTCCTTTTCAATTTTATTATGTATTTTTATTATGTATTTTGTTATTGTATGGTAATTTATTAGCATAACTATGTGTTTATATTACATCATCATTCCTCTATAAGTATATATATATATATATATATATATATATATATATATATTGTGACAAACGGCTTACTCCGGGGCTCCGTCGTTTGTCCGGGACTGTTTAGAACACGGTCTTTTAGGGTAGGTTAAATGATGAGGCGTCACGTACTGTTCCTTTAAACAGGCTATGCCTGGTTTATTCAGTCCCAGGCACTGAGACTGCCACAGTGCATACAACAGAAAACAGATCAAAACAAAAGCTGCTCACCTGAGCGATAACTTAACTTAGATATCCCTGACTCAGGGTTGGAAGTGGCTTTTCCACTTCCAACATCAAAACACGGTACTTTTGCAGTCTTACACAAATGAACAGAAAGATTGAACCTGTTTGGGGAAGAGGCTTCTCCCCTCTGTAGTTCAGCAGCCTTCCAGCCTCCTGGCTCTTGTGGGGAGACCAGAGCAAACAGGTATCAGTCTTTCATACCTGATTCCTAATTAGCATGACAGGTGACAGAAATCAGGCAGCAGACAAACTCTGGTCTGGATCTCTCATCCCTCAGTTCCAGCGCTTGCCAAACTGTGGGATGGAGTGTATGTATTATAAGGCTGCACTCCCAGGCCAAACAGGATAGAAACTGTCTAGTATCCTGGGAGCCCTATATACGGAATTTATTACCATCCCCTGGTTTCTGTCACATATCCTCCCCCCCAGCTCAGACCTCGAGGGATGAGCGACCATGGATATTAGGGAGTGCATCCTTGACAACCCGTCAGCATTGCCATGTTTGTGCCCTGACCTGTGTTCCACAGAAAATTTAAAGGGTTGTAGGCTTAGGAACCACCTGGTCACTCTAGCATTCTTTTCCCTGTTTTGACACATCCAGGTAAGGGGTGCATGATCTGTGACCAACCGGAATTTTCTCCCCAACAGGTAGTATTTGAGCGTCTCTACCGCCCACTTTATTGCGAGACACTCTTTCTCTACTATGGAGTAATTTTTCTCCTGGGGATTTAGTTTCCTACTTAAATAAAGGATGGGGTGCTCCTCACCTTGAGACTCCTGGGAGAGTACCGCCCCCAGCCCTACCTCAGATGCGTCGGTTTGGACTACGAACTCTTTGGAGAAGTCAGGTGTGACCAACACTGGTTGGGCACAGAGAGCTTCTTTCAGGCTTCTAAAGGCCTGTTCGGTTTCGGGGGACCACTTTACCATTAGCGGTCCTCTTGCTTTTGTGAGGTCAGTTAGTGGGGTTGCCTTAGTTGCAAAATTGGGAATAAACCTTCTATAGTACCCAATTAAGCCCAAAAAGGTCCTTACTTGTTTTTTTGTAACTGGCCTTGGCCAATTTTGTATCGCCTCCACTTTGAGTGTTTGGGGTTTGAGTAAACCTCTGCCAATAGAATATCCCAGATACTTGGCCTCCTCCAGACCAATAGTGCATTTAGCGGGGTTAGCAGTTAGTCCAGCAGACCGGACTGCGTCCAGCACAGCTTGGACCTTTGGAAGGTGGGATTGCCAATCTTCACTATGGATTACCACATCATCCAGGTAGGCGGCAGCGTACCGAGCATGTGGTTTTAAAATTTTATCCATCATTCTTTGGAATGTGGCGGGAGCTCCATGTAAGCCAAAAGGCAACACCTTATACTGAAAGAGGCCGTCTGGGGTTGAGAAGGCTGTTTTTTCTTTTGCCCTTTCTGTGAGGGGAACCTGCCAGTACCCTTTTGTTAGGTCTAGGGTTGTGAGATATCGGGCTTTGCCCAGTCTCTCTACAAGTTCATCTACCCTGGGCATAGGATAAGTATCAAATTTTGACACCGCGTTTAGTTTCCGGTAGTCATTACAAAACCTTGTTGTACCATCTGGCTTTGGGACTAAGACTATAGGGCTGTTCCACCCACTTTGGGATTCCTCAATTACACCTAGTTTTAGCATTTTTTTAACCTCTAAACTTATAGCCTTTCTTTTGGCCTCTGGGATTCGGTACGGTTTAAGGTTAACTCGGACCCCCGGTTCAGAGACTAAGTCATGTTCAATTACGCTAGTTCTACCTGGCCGTATAGAGAAGATTTCTTTGTTTCTTTTCACTAAATTCTGAACCTCTCGTTTCTGATGAACAGACAGTGTTTCAGCTATGCTAACCTCTGGGTCAGTTTCTTGATTCTCTGACGGACCTGGGGGTACTAGGGTTAACAAGACTTCTCTATCTTTCCAGGGCTTGAGTAGGTTTATATGGTAAATTTGCTCAGGTTTCCTCCTACCTGGCTGTCTTACCTTATAATTTACTTCTCCCACTCTTTCCAAGACCTCATATGGCCCATGCCATTTAGCAAGGAATTTACTCTCCACGGTGGGAACCAGAACTAGTACCCTATCACCTGGAGAAAAAATTCTGACCCTAGCACCCTTATTATATGTATTCCTCTGTGCTTCTTGAGCTTTCTCCATGTGTTCCCTCACTATGGGTAGGACTGCAGCAATGCGGTCCTGCATCTGGGCAACATGCTCTATTACACTTCTGTAAGGGGTAACCTCGTGTTCCCAAGTCTCTTTGGCTATATCCAGTAAGCCCCTTGGGTGTCGGCCATACAATAGTTCAAACGGGGAGAAGCCTGTGGATGATTGGGGAACTTCCCTAATGGCAAATAACAGGTACGGTAACAAACAATCCCAGTTTTTCCCATCTTTATCAACCGCCCGCCGTAACATGCTCTTTAAGGTTTTATTGAACCTTTCCACTAAACCATCTGTTTGTGGATGATAGACTGAGGTTCTGAGATGCTTGATTTTTAGGAGTTTACATAGCTCTTTCGTTACTTGGGACATAAATGGTGTTCCCTGGTCAGATAGAATCTCTTTAGGAATCCCGACCCGGGAAAACAGAACTACTAACTCTTTTGCTATGTTTTTAGCTGAGGTGCTACGTAGGGGAACTGCCTCCGGATATCGGGTGGCATAATCTAATATTACCAATATATGCTGATGTCCCCTAGCAGACTTTATTAGGGGTCCTACTAGATCCATAGCAATCCGGTCAAATGGTACCTCTATTATGGGAAGGGGTACCAATGGGCTGCGGTACGCCTTGAACGGGGCGGTGATCTGACATTCTGGGCATGAGGAACAATAATTCGTAATTTCTGCCAGAACCCCAGGCCAATAGAAGCTTCGGAGAACCTTTTCTTTTGTCTTTTCCACCCCTAGGTGTCCCCCCAATGGATGACTATGTGCGAGGTGTAATACTACGTTACGGAATGTCCGTGGTACCAACAATTGTTTAGTTGTAACTGATTTCCTTTTATCAACCCGATATACTAGGTCGTTCTCTACCTCGAAGTAGGGGTAAGCAAGTGACCTATCTGGTTGGCCAGGAGTACTATTCTGGTCCCGTATATTTCCCCTTGCTACCGCTAATGTGGGGTCCTCCCACTGGGCCTTCTTAAAACTCCCAGGACTGACCTCTAGGTCAGCGAGGGTCTTATCCGGTTCTGGGGTGGTAAGTGTCTGCTCAACATCTTGATTTGGGGTATTCCCTACCAAAGTAGTGATGGGGAAGGGAATTTTACAGCACTCCTCCTTTTCCCCCTTCTTATTTGGGCCCTCGTCAACCTCCATTTCTGAAAAAGGGAAAGGATTTGTTTCTTCTAATACTTCGTTATGGTCCGCTATTGAACTCTGGGCGCTATTCTGAGCGGGGGACCACATTTTTAGAAAATGGGGAAAGTCGGTCCCTATTAACACATCATGTGCCAGTTTGGGTACAATACCCACCTTGAAATCTAAAGAACCAAACTCTGTTTCAAAAAAAACATCAACAGTGGAATATTCATGATTATCCCCATGTATACAACAAATTGCCACTCTTTGTGAACTGTTTCCCTGTTTCTTCTTAATGGGCAAGAGGTATTCGGACACTAGTGTGACCATGCTCCCAGAGTCAAGAAGTGCCCGAACCCTCTTACCATTAACCTTTACAAATGCCCACAGATGGTTATTCAAGGGGTCCTCTGGGCTAGGGCCCATACATTGGGACAACAGCGAATAAGGTTCCACGCTGTTGCATTGCATGGGCTCATAATTTAGTGGGCAGATTTTTGCTGTGTGGCCCCTCTCATGACAATTTACACATTTAGGTACATAGTCTGTGTCCCACTTAGAGCCTTTTCCCGGCTCCCCATGTTGGCTATTGCCCTTAGTGTGCGAACCACTGTTGCTGGTGCTGCGTGAAGGTGGTCGCCGCTCTTCAGCGCCCCTTAACCCCGGTACCCTTTTACCGTCTCTGGAAGAGTCCTGGAACCTCGGGTAGTGGGGTTGCTCCACGACTGTGGGTTGCGGGTGCTCTTCTGCTGCATTGTACCTTTCTACGAGGGCCACAAGCTCATCCGCATTGTGGGGGTCACTCCGACTGACCCAACGGCGTAAGGCAGAGGGAAGTTTCCTCAAGAACTGGTCCATGACCAACCGTTCCACGATGTGGCTGGCTGAGTTGATCTCGGGTTGTAGCCACTTCCGGGCGAGGTGGATGAGGTCATACATCTGGCTTCGGGTGGCTTTATCCATCGTGAAGGACCATGCGTGAAACCTTTGGGCGCGAACAGCCGTGGTTACGCCGAGGCGGGCGAGGATCTCGAACTTCAATTTTGCATAGACGTTAGCTTCGGCTGGCTCTAGATCAAAGTAAGCCTTCTGGGGTTCGCCGCTTAGGAAGGGTGCGATTAGACCAGCCCACTCAGCTTCTGGCCATCCCTCTCTCTGTGCCGTGCGTTCAAACGTGAGAAGATAGGCTTCCACATCATCCGAGGGTCCCATCTTCTGAAGGTAGTGGCTTGCCCTGGTCATTTTCGGAACTGGGGCTGCCGCTGCCAGTGGAAGGTTACTGATAGTCCCCCTCAGGATCTCGAGTTCCTGCTGTAAGCCCTGAGCGAACCGCTGTTGCTCCTCTCTCAGCAAGCGGTTTGTCTCTTGCTGGTTTGCATTCGCGTTTTGCAGGGCTTCATTCGTCTGTTGCTGGTTTGCATTCGCCTGTTGCTGGTTGGCATTCGCCTGTTGCTGGTTGGCATTAATTTCTTGCTGGGCTATTAGCAGCTGTTGATGGGCTGCATTCGTCTGCTGCTGGTTTGCATTAGTTTCTTGCTGGGCTATTAACAGCTGTTGCTGGGTTTCATTCGCGTCTTTCTGGGCAGCGACATTGCGTACCAGCGCACCCACCACGTCTTCCATCTTGTTTGCAGAGGATGGAAAAAACTTTTTTTTTTTTTTCAAAGTTCTTCAACCCGCAGACCCCCTAGTGCTCTGCCCGCATTCTCCACCATATGTGACAAACGGCTTACTCCGGGGCTCCGTCGTTTGTCCGGGACTGTTTAGAACACGGTCTTTTAGGGTAGGTTAAATGATGAGGCGTCACGTACTGTTCCTTTAAACAGGCTATGCCTGGTTTATTCAGTCCCAGGCACTGAGACTGCCACAGTGCATACAACAGAAAACAGATCAAAACAAAAGCTGCTCACCTGAGCGATAACTTAACTTAGATATCCCTGACTCAGGGTTGGAAGTGGCTTTTCCACTTCCAACATCAAAACATGGTACTTTTGCAGTCTTACACAAATGAACAGAAAGATTGAACCTGTTTGGGGAAGAGGCTTCTCCCCTCTGTAGTTCAGCAGCCTTCCAGCCTCCTGGCTCTTGTGGGGAGAGGGAAGAGCAAACAGGAAATCAGTCTTACATACCTGATTCCTAATTAGCATGACAGGTGACAGAAATCAGGCAGCAGACAAACTCTGGTCTGGATCTCTCATCCCTCAGTTCCAGCGCTTGCCAAACTGTGGGATGGAGTGTATGTATTATAAGGCTGCACTCCCAGGCCAAACAGGATAGAAACTGTCTAGTATCCTGGGAGCCCTATATACGGAATTTATTACCATCCCCTGGTTTCTGTCACAATATGCAAATATAGCTGTATGCTCATCTGCATGTCTTAGGCAGGTCTGCAACCCTGCCTTTCCCCATTATCACCCAGCATACAGCACTTCCACTGCAGCAAGGGATTCTGGGAAATTACATGCAAATGAGCACACAGTGTCACTTTTTGCCTCAATAACCATTTTTAACATTGTGTGAGAGGAAGAGAAGCAGGCCAGCTCCACCCCCCAGCCCTCTCCCAGCCGGAGAAGGAAGAGAAGCAGCCCGGCAGGCCAGCTCCACCCCCCAGCCCTCTCCCAGCCGGAGAAGGAAGAGATGCAGCCCGGCAGGCCAGCCCCACCCCCCAGCCCTCTCCCAGCTGGAGAGGAAGAGAAGCAGCCCGGCAGGCCAGCCCCGCCCCCCAGCCTCACTCCCAGCCCTCTCCCAGCCGGAGAGGAAGAGAAGCAGCCCGGCAGGCCAGCCCCCCCCCCCCCCCCAGCCTCACTCCCAGCCCTCTCCCAGCCGGAGAGGAAGAGAAGCAGCCCGGCAGGCCAGCCCCGCCCCCCAGCCTCACTCCCAGCCCTCTCCCAACCGGAGAGGAAGAGAAGCAGCCCGGCAGGCCAGCTCCGCCCCCCAGCCTCACTCCCAGCCCTCTCCCAGCCGGAGAGGAAGAGAAGCAGCCCGGCAGGCCAGCCCCGCCCCCCAGCCTCACTCCCAGCCCTCTCCCAGCCCCGCCCCCCAGCCGGAGATGAAGAGAAGCTGCCAGGCAGGCCAGCCCCGCCCCCCAGCCTCACTCCCAGCCCTCTCCCAGCCGGAGAGGAAGCAGGCTGCCAGGCAGGCCAGCCCCGCCCCCCAGCCTCACTCCCAGCCCTCTCCCAGCCGGAGAGGAAGAGAAGCAGCCCGGCAGGCCAGCTCCGCCCCCAGCCTCAATCCGGTGCCTGCTCACAGCACATCCACCAGCACACTGCCGCTCCGGTCCCCGCTCCCCCTCCTGCCATGACCCCCCCCCTGCTAAAACAGCCCCTCTTCCCCCCCAGCTTCCAACCTCCCTCCCCCTGCAGTTTATAGCCATGCTCCCCACTGCTGGCCTGCCCCCCCCCTCCCGCTGCACAGCACATCCATCCCCCTCCTGTAGCCAATCCAGCGCCTTTGGGGTGGTGACTCCTGCGGCCTCTAGACCACGACCCCCTTTTACCCCCAAAGGACTTTAATAGGATCCAGGGGGACCTACCTCCCCTGGCCCCGTCCGCAGCACATGCCGACCCCGAGGCGTGGAGCTCCCTCACCGCCCCGGGCCCGCGTTCTCTCTATACCCCTTTTAACCCCTTAAACCCATAACCATAACCTTAGTAACCTTAACTAGCCTGCATGAGCTCTAACCTGAGCTTCTGTAAGACTTGAACTGCCCCTATAGCACGCTTCCAGTTTGCCTATTCTCTGCCCTCTTCTCTGCCAACCTAGGTGCTCCTAACTCCCCTACCCCCGGTCCCTCTCCAGGCCCCCTCCTTTTATCTTTCTGCCCCTTCTTTCGTGGCTCCTCTAACGCTGTTCTTCCTCCCCTCTTCTCCTCTCTGACCCCCCCTAACTACTGGGCATAGCTGCCTCATTCTTTTCTGGCGGCCCGCTGTCTTTCCCTACCCATCCCCTGACCCTCTGGCCTGCTAGACCCCCCCTCCGTTCCTTCTGCCATTTTCATTGTGACCGGCGCCAGGCTGGGCTTCTGCATGGGGCTTTCTTCTCCCTGATGACGCCTGTCGGTGCGCGCGCGCCTGCTGATGACGTCAGCCGCCCCAACCAAGATGGCATCTTTCTGTTTGGCTCCGGTAGATGACGACTTCTGGTTTCCGGCGGCCGCCATTTTGGATCGTCTGCTGCCTCGAGGAGGATGGAGCGCGCTCTCTCCTCCCGCCGTTTTACCTCTTCCTGGTTCTGTGCTTCACGCTGGATCTTGAAGAGCGCCATTTTGCCCGCCATCTTCTTTCACCTTCCAGGGCCGGAATCAAAGGTGAGTTTCCTTCTTTTCAGGAGCCGCCGTGAACTGTGCGGATTGAAGGGGGGGTGTTCGAAAATCGTCCGGGGGCTTCCAATGTTCCCTATTCACGGGGCATTACCGCTGCTATGCCTTTCCAGACGGGAAGACTCCATAATGCACAGGCAGGCATTTTTCGTGGGACTTAACTGGCTAACTTATAACTTTGTGTGAGCCATTATTATGGCTGTCATAGTCCTTCACCGCTTGCTCCCCTTGGACTTTGGTGAGCCCGCTCCATTCCGGCTCCAGTGTGTCTGCCTCGTCCGCTGCCCTTACCGGGGCACCCTTCAGGCCCAGTTTAGTTAGGAACTCTGGCCCATCTGCAGGTTCTTTCATCGTGATGGACTTCCCGTTCCGCGCCACCAGCAACCCAAACGGGAAGGTCCATTGGTACCGCACGTTTTGCTCGTGGAGAACCTTAGTAACTGGCAGCAGGCTGCGGCGTCTCATTAGGGTTACAGGGGACAAATCTTGAAAAATGAGCATTTTATTGTTTTCGAATTCGATGAAAGGCAGGGCCCTTGTGTGGCGTAAGACTGTCTCCCTTGTAGTGTAGAAATGCAGCCGGATAATAATGTCCCGCGGCTGTTCGTTGTGAATTGGTCGGGAGCGGAGGGCCCTATGGCAGCGGTCCATAGCTAGCGCCTCTTTGCTGCAGTCCGGCAGCAGGGATTCCAGCCAGCGGGCAGTATACTCTTCACAGTCTCCTACCTCCTCGGAGACCCCCCTTATTCTGATGTTATTCCGCCTGTCACGGTTCTCTGCATCTTCCTGCCACTCTCTTAATTTGTCTATTTCTCTCTGCAAGTCGCCTGTCTTCTTCTCCATTTTTTCCCCTGCTCTGATGGTGAGATCCATTTTAGTCTCCAGCTCATCCGTTCTGGTCCCCAGCTTCACCACGTCTCGCTTGACCTCCTTAATTTCGGCCTGCAGTAGCGATTTTAAATCATTATAGAGTCTTTCAAAATCACAGCGCCGTACTGGGAGAAGGGATTGACTGTTTATTCCTTCCTCATCCCCCTCTTGCTCCGTGTCGGTGTCTGGATTTGAAGCCGGCGCCATTTCTCCTGCTTGCTCCCTCGCGCCCGAGCCTCCAAATTATGCCCTGACATCGGCCAACTTTTGCTTTTTTTGACCCGCTGGCTTTTTCGGGGCCATCCTGATACGGTTATGCAGTGCTGTCTAGCGGTTTTATAAGTATTTTGTGGGTTTTGAGGGTATTTTTAATGCAATCTTTGTTGAGCGCGGGCCAGTGCTATGTACTTATGCTGCCATACCCTGGTCCGTCGCCCATGCTCCTCGTCGCCGCCATCTTTATAGCATCCAAGATGCGACGTGGGCTCATAAAGATGGCGGCGACACTGGCCTCCGATGCCCCAAACCGGGGCCTGTAACTCGGGAAGCAGTGGGTCTCTGAGGCAGAAATCAATGCGGTTCAGCTCAGAGGACCCCCTGCTCCCGCACACTATTAATAAAAATACATTAAAGCAGCTTCATTACCTTAGCGGCTAACCGCTAAGGCAATGAAGGGGTTAAGGCACAAAAACATGTTTATTGGGGCCAATTGCCCCCAATAAACATAGCAATATACAACACATCCCGCCGCCCCCTAACACATACAGTACAGTAATGGGCAAAATTACTATTATCCATATATGGATAATATTGCATTTGCCCATTTTAAATACATATAAATTACAATGAATAAAGTCAATATATATTACACTTACCTTTTACAGGCACCCACGATGAAGGCCGTCTTCATCCTCATCTTCATCCTGCCCATGCCCCCTCCGATGCTGCAAGACATACACAAGAATAAAAACAGCCAATGTAATGTCCCCTAACCCCTTAATCACCATAGCGGTTATTAACCGCTACAGTCATTAAGGGGATAAACCGCTGGTAATACCCTGCTAACCCCAAAAGGGAGCGGACCTGTGTCTTTGTCTGTGGGCTGGGGACTTCCTTTATGGTGGCCACCTTGCTAGCTAGTGGCCTTACTATCCCTCCCCCAACGGCATAGCCCAAGTACTTTGTAGTGGATTTACCCAGGGCACATTTTTTTGGATTTGCAGTGAGCCCTGCTTCTCTTAAGGACGTTAGGACTGCCCATAACCTTTTTATATGAGACTGCCAGTGTCTGCTATAGATGACAATGTCATCCAAGTAGGCCGCGGCATATGCCCTATGGGGTCGTAGTACCTTGTCCATTAACCTTTGGAACGTGGCTGGAGCCCCATGTAACCCAAATGGCATAGTGACGAATTGGTATAAACCGAGAGGGGTGGCGAAGGCAGTTTTGCATTTGGATTCTTCCGTTAGAGGTATCTGCCAATATCCTTTCGTGAGATCTAGGGTGGAGATATACTCTGCTTTACCAAGCGAATCAAGCAATTCATCCACCCTAGGCATTGGATATGCATCAAATCTGGATACAGCATTTACCTTTCGCAGATCCACGCAAAACCTCACCTTCCCATCTGGTTTAGGGACCAACACGATAGAGCTACACCATTCGCTGTGGGACTAATCGATCATGCCCAATTCCAACATGTCTATTATCTCCCTCTCTACCAGGTCTTTTCGGCCCTCTGGCAATCAATAGGGACGGGACCGTACTTTTACGCCAGGTTCTGTCTCAATCCTATGGGACACTAAATCAGTCTGCCCTGGCAGCTCAGAAAAAACATCTGGGAACTGGTCACATACATCAAGTAGGTCTGACCTTTGTTCCGTTGTTAACTGCTCTCCCATGGGAACCTGATGGTCAGTGTACGTACTACCCTTTGGAAGCTTTGGACCCAAATCCGTCTCTCCTTCCCGAGGGTGAATGAACAGCGATCTCATCGTTTTCCAGTGTTTCAGGAGGTTCACGTGGTAGATTTGTTTACCCTTCCTGGACCCTGGTTGAGAGATCTCATAGATCACCTCCCCGGTGCCGCAGAGAACTTGGAAAGGACCCTGCCACTTCGCAAGGAGTTTACTCTCTGATGTCGGTAGTAGTAGCATCACTTGGTCCCCAGGTTGGAAGACCCTCAAGCGAGCATTTTGGTTGTACTGCCTCTCTTGACGTTCTTGAGCAGATTTGAGGTTTTCCTTCGCAAACCAACCTACACTGGCGACACAGTTTATTACACTGCGGCCAGATCCGCAAGCCGGGAGATTTCCCGGCTTGCTAGTGGCCGCCCCTCGGCGTGCCGCGCGTCATAGACGCGCGGTCACGCGTCTTCGGGAGCGTGCGCCCCCTGCACGCGCGTCCAGGGGCTCCCCGAGGGAGCCCTGGTGTCCCGCGATCGCGGGACAGCGGCAGGGGGTTCCGGGGGACCCGGCGGACCCGGCAGCGGTAGGGAGAGCGCCCCGATCGGAGGGCGCTCTTCCGCTGCTTCGGCGCGCGCCCGTCACTCTCGGGCGCGCGCCAGGCTACTGCTGCGGCACAGAACGGGCAAATGCTCGAATAAACTGTGCCGCAGCAGTATCATGTCTAGGCGGTTTCTAAGGTCTATGACATACTGAATGGTATTCTTGGAGGGGGAGGGCTCCTCCTCCCAGGATTCCTTCAGTAGGTCGAGAATACCCAGAGGTTGGCGTCCATATAGGAGCTCAAATGGGGAGAAGCCTGTGGATGATTGGGGAACTTCTCGTACCGCAAACAACAGGAAAGGGAGAAGTTCATCCCAAGCTCGCTTTTCAGTGTCCACAAACTTTCTAAGCATAGTTTTTAAAGTACGGTTAAACCTCTCTACCAATCCATCAGTCTGATGATGGTAGACCGACGTCCGGACGGATTTTACCTCCAATAACTTCAGGACATCCTGCATTAACTTTGCCATGAAATTTGTTCCCTGGTCAGTTAACATTACTTGGGGAAGTCCTACCCTAGAAAACAGTTCTAACAGCCTGTGAGCAACTTGTTTAGCAGTGGCTGATCTCAGAGGGAAGGCCTCAGGATACCTGGTGGCATAATCAACAACAACGAGTATAAATTTATGTCCCTTCGCCGAGGGTTCTAAAGGTCCGACCAGATCTACCCCAATTCTCTCGAATGGGACGGCTACCAAGGGCAGAGGAACCAAAGGAGCCGGCTTCTGTCCTTTTTGGCTAGTTAACTGGCATTCAGGACATGTCTCACATAGTTTCATGATGTCACCATGTATGCCTGGCCAGTAAAACCGGGACGAGATGCGGTCCGTGGTCTTATCTCTGCCCAAATGACCACCCCATGGGAGAGTATGGGCTAGGGTAAACACTGTTTTTTTTTTTTTTCAACTTTCATTTTTTATTTGTGGATATCAGGTATACAGAAACACACCTCCCATAGGCGTACATTACAGATATTCCACTTTTAACAACCGTCAACAATGACAGCATCAGACGAACGACATAAAGGGAAGCAGGACAAGACATACTGGACTCACTGGACTGGTGGGGAGGCACAGAGGGTAGGAGGGGGGGAGGGGGGTGCTCTTGTCGGATTCTGGAGAAGGGTTCCTGCGATCCGATGCGACAGCTTCATGGCACTGCTGACCTTACTGCTTATTGTAACTGCTGAATGGCACTACCTAGTGTATCCCTACGTCGATGTCCTGTCCGTCCCATCCAAGGAGAACGCAATTATGAATATTAATGCAGGATTGTAGCGGCGTCCACCCCTAGGATGTTGGATTGGTCTAGCCACGGGCTCCAGACTTTTAGAAATTTGGTGCCAGAGTCGTTGACCCAACTCGTCAACTGTTCCATCTGGCAGACTTGCCAAATTCGGTTCCTAATTTTGGGGATAATTGGGATCTCATTCTGCTTCCACAATGCTGCGATCTCACATCGGGTGGCGGTCGCGAAGTGCGTGACCAGTTTGTGTGTCGTTCTAGACATTTCCTGAGGCCGTCTGCCCACTAGGAACAGCCACGGGTCCAGGGGGATCTCTAATTCGAGAATCCCTTGCAGCCAGTTTCGAATTGCTTCCCAAATCGGGGCTGCCCTTGGGCAAGACCACAGCATGTGTTTAAGGTCAGCCAATTCCCCGCACTGTTTTGGGCAGAGCGGCGAATAACCTCTGACAAATTTAGCTAATTTCACTGGGGTATGGTACCACCGCATTAGGACCTTATATGCGTTCTCCTTCAACGTGACACATATTGAGCTCTTTGCGGCAGCTTGCAATATGTGGTCCCAGTCTTCGTCCTCTAAACTATCCCCTAGATCTGTCTCCCATTGTCGCATGTATCGCAGTCGAGGACGGTCTATATGAGCCGGACAGACTACCTCCCTGTACATCCGAGATGTCAGTCCCCGTGTGTCCGTTGGTCTGGAACACAGCTGTTCAAAATTAGTTCGTGCAGGACGAACAGGAAATTTGTTATAAAATGCCCTGACCTGGAGGAATCTAAATAATTCTGAATTTGGGAAATTTGATGCCTCTTTAAACCAATCGAACGTCTTGATAGATCCCTTACCCCCCAGGTCCTTTAATCGGTTGTACCCTGCCTGCGTCCACTTTACAAATTTATCGCTCAACAGCCCCGGAGCAAAGTCCGGGTTGCCCCATAGGGGGGTCATTAATGTGTGGGGGGTGGTTAAGTTAGCTTTAAATTTAGATGTCTCCCAGACCGCTAAGGAGTTCGCCACTGCGCAGAGCGGC
The DNA here is from genome assembly GCF_040206685.1 of Ascaphus truei. NCBI lineage: Eukaryota > Metazoa > Chordata > Amphibia > Anura > Ascaphidae > Ascaphus > Ascaphus truei. The sequence goes on from NC_134498.1 coordinate 9,099,613, forward strand.
GTTCCAATGCCTTTTTTGCATCGTTTTGGTAGCCAGATCAAGTTATGGAGTGCAACTGGTGCACAGCATTCTCCCTCCAATTCTGTCCATCTTCTATTTGTGGGGTCCGCATGCCACAGAATGATTTGGGTCAATTGTGCCGCTTTATAGTACGCCATCAAGCAAGGTACCGATAGTCCTCCCTTTGTCACTGGTTTTGTCAGTAGACTTCTTGCAATTCGTGGGCGTTTTTTATTCCAAATGAATTGTATGATGTGAGTTTGAAGGGCTTGGATCTCTGATTTAATTACCGGGATTGGTAGGGTTTGAAACAGATATAATAGCTTGGGCAACAGATTCATCTTTACGCTGTTAATCCGGCCGAACCAAGATACCCCGTAACCCGCCCAAACCCTGAGATCCTCCTTTAACTTCTTCATCATCTTGGGGAAATTTGCCTTATACAAGGTATTGTAATCCCTGGTGATATATACCCCTAAATATTTGATTGCGGAGGTTTGCCATTGAAAATTAAAGTTAAGTTCCAATAGTTTTTCAGTTGGTTTTGGCAAGTTGATATTGAGCGCCTCTGACTTAGCCTGGTTAATTTTGAACCCTGAGACCATGCCAAAGGTGCCCAGGATCTCAAAGACATTGGGCAGGGACGTCAACGGTTTAGAGATAGTTAGGATCACGTCGTCTGCATATAACGCAGCCTTGTGATGTTGCTCTCCCAGTTGGATTCCTGTTATATTGGGGCTTAGTCTGATATGGGCTGCGAGGGGTTCAATACAGAGAGCAAAAAGTAATGGGGACAGCGGGCAACCCTGACGGGTCCCACTGCGAATATTGAATACTTCTGAAGGGAAACCCTGATGTCTTACCCTAGCTGTGGGTCCTGCGTAGAGTGCCATTATTGCCTCTAGGAGGCGGCCCCCGAACCCAAACACTCCAAGCGTCTCTCGTAAGTAGTACCAATCAATACGATCGAATGCCTTTTCGGCATCCAGGCTCAACACCATTGACGGTATGCTTTTCTTTCTCGCCAAATCTATCAGATCAATTACCCGCCTGGTGTTATCTGCTGCCTGTCTGCCTGCGATAAAGCCCACTTGATCCGGGTGGATCAAGCCCGGAAGGACACTACCCACCCTGTTTGCTAGCAGTTTGGAGAAGATTTTTAGGTCCGAATTGATCAGGGAGATTGGCCGGTAGCTCTTGCAGTCTGCCGGGTCCTTACCGGGTTTGTGGATCACTGAGATAGACGCCTGGAGCATCTGGGTCGGGAAGGGCTCTCCCTCCAGGATCCCATTAAATAATTTCAATAGGTGTGGGGCTAGCGTTTTACAAAAATTTTTATAGTACAAATTGGAATAGCCATCAGGGCCTGGAGCCTTAGCTGGTTTGAGGGACTTAATTACCTCTGTTATCTCTTCCAGGGTGAAATCACCCTGTAGGGCCGCCCTTTCAACCCTGCCCAGGGTCGGAAGCTGTGCCTCAGCTAGAAACCTCTGGAGCGTAGCTGATGTTTTTTGATTGTGGGTGACCTTATCGCCATCGTATAGTGTAGCATAATATTGTCGAAACGCTTCCACTATTTGTCTCGGATCGGAGGTAAGGTCACCCCGCTGAGTTTTAATTGCTGCTATCCTAAAATTTGGAAGCTTGTTTCGGAGCTTATTGGCTAGTAAGGTATCTGGCTTGTTGGCTTTTTCATAAAATCTGCGCTTGGAGCAGGTCAACTCCCTCTCGGCCTGGGATGATAACACTAGATTAAGTGCCGCCTTAGTATCTAACAATTCCTGCCACGTGTGCTGGTTTTTATCCGCGGAATGCTGTGCAGTGAGGAGTGTTAGTTTCGCCTGCAGCTCTTTTATTTTAGTTGTTTTCTCCCGCTTCCGCTTGCCAGCTATATTCATAAGAAATCCTCTGAGAGTAGCCTTATGGGCTTCCCAGAGTGTGGCTTGCGATTGTACGCTTCCTATGTTTTCCCTAAAAAAATCTTGTATCCGGTCCCGTATCGCCCTTTCGGTAGCGGGGGCCTTGAGAAGAAGCTCGTTGAGCTTCCAGTTTGCTCCGGGTCTGTCGAGCCCAATCAGTGTGCACCTCAGCTCAATAGGCGCGTGGTCGGACCACGAGATCTCGTGGATCTCTGTATGGCCCACCACTGGAACCACTCTGTTTGATATTAGGAAGTAGTCTATGCGGCTATATCTGTCGTGGGGGTGCGAGTAAAAAGTGTATTCCCTGGCAGTTGGATGTTGTTCCCTCCACATATCTGTCAACTGGCAAACCTGGAGGCCGTCGCGTATTGTTAGTAAGTCCTGTCTGTGGGCCGCGTTAGATTGGGTGCATCTGTCCAAGTCAGGGTCTAGTGTCCGATTTAGATCTCCCGCGAGGAAGATACTGCCTTTGGCCAATTTATGTAATTTAGCAAAAAATTGCTCAAAGAAAGCAGGGTCTTGTTCACAGGGTGCGTAGACGGACGTTAATGTGATTTGCTGGCCTTGTATAGTGCCCGTTAAGATCAGGAATCTACCCTGTACAGTAGCGACATCTTTAATTCGAGTGAATGCCGGCGGCATGCCGGGATCTACCCCAGCTGCCGCCAGTCAAAAATGCGCGCCGCCGCGTTTCCCCCACGCACCCCCCTCCACATCGCGCGCAATTACCCCCCCAAAGACACCCCGAACCCGGCTTCTACTTTGCCCCTCTGCTTCTCCGCACCCCCGCTTACCTAGATTTGAACTCCAGGGGTGTCGGGGAAGCCTGGGGAAGCCGGGGAAGACGGGGAAGCCGGGCGCGCTTGTGACTGTGACGTCACAGTGCGCCGCCACGCGCCGCGGCTACCCGCTTCCCAGCCTCATACAGCCAGCGGCATTTGCTCGAATAAGAGCTGCCGCTGCTGTACGTCAGCATGTTGTTTCTCGATGGTGAAGGCGAGCCTATTATGTATAATAATTGCCACCCCTCTTTTTTTGACATCTGCGGATGCAAGATAATATGTTCTATAACTTTTATCAAGGAACTTTGGGTGGTTTAGACGGGAAAAATGCGTTTCTTGTAGGAAGATAATGTCGGCTTTCCGCCGATTATAGTCCCTGAAAGCAATTCTCCGTTTAGTAGGACTATTAAACCCCTTCACGTTATGGGAAATCATTGTGATATCATTACTCATCTGAGCTGTGTGTTGTGGGTGCGCTGTGTACCGGTCGATGTCTCCGGTGGGTTCTTTGCGCCTGTTGGTTCTGTCTCCGGCTATCCGCTCGCATCTTCCCTTCCAGTGTCAACGGAGCTGTATCTGTGGCGGAGGGGAGAAGGGGACTGACACACAAGGGGGGTGGGGAGGGGAACGTATACACACACAAAAAGACAGATATTAGAACAATGGTCACATGACTTAGGTACCAGTACCGCAGTCCTGTGATCCTAGCCCTTGGGTAAACGGCGGTGGAGCTCTTCCGCCCTCCCTTCTGGCATCCCTCCCCTTCCCATGCCGCCTCCCCCTCCCAAGGGGCTTCGTCGGTAACCACTAGCCTAATCCCGGCTAGTCCCGACTTGGAGTACATGCGGAGGTCAAGGCAGGTTTATAACCCCCTGTCCCTCTCCGAGTAGCTGACAGAAGCTATAGACAGAACGTATAACCTCAACTAGAACTTTAACTTTAACAGCACCCCTTAGCAGCATCTTGCCCCTAGTCTCGGGCACTGGCCCCTGCTTTTCTCCTCTGTTTCCCTATCTTTTAGGGCTTCCTACCACTAATCAGCCATCGCAGCTCCCTCCACTCCTTTTTTCATGATCTTCGCTATAGGTTTGCGCAACCCCCCTCCTTTTGACCTCAACCTTGCCTGGGGAAGGTCTCCAATATCTGCTCCCTTTCGCCACCTACCTCCCTTCTTGCTGTTTCGTTTACTTTTATCCTTTTTCGTCTGTGGGCTCCTCCCCTCTGTGCTCCTTTGCGACCCCCTTCCTTTCTTAACTTACCACTTCCTTCTACATACTACACTTTCTGCAATATCCTTTCTCTCTTTTCTTGCTAGCCCTTCTCGACTACTACCTCCGCTCCTTCACTCCCTCTGCATTCCTCTCACCTTCTACCTCTCTCTTGTCTTGCTCTATATACACGTCCCCCTTCTTTTCACGCTACCTGCTTCCGCCCTTCTTGTCCTTCTTCTCTGCTGCTAATCACATCCCCCTTCCAACGTCTTACTTCCACTGATCCTGCTCTTACTCTTTTCCCCCTCCGCCCCTTCTTATCCTGACTCCTACCACTCTATCAGCCCTTCCTCTGCTACTTACGCCTGGCCCTCGTAACCTTCTCCCAATTCACTATAGTGGACGGCGCAGCCTGCAGCTGCTCCCTCCCTCCATACTATCTCTGTGTCTCTATGTCAGTCTCGCTCCCTATTCATGGTTTAGGCGCCATGACTGAACCATGAGGTGAGTAAAAAGTCTTGTTGATTTTTCCTTTTCAGGTTACTTTGCAACTTTGTTTTTACCTCGGTGCCAGTCTTTACGAGTTTCTCTTGCGCGGGGGGGTCCTGGCATACAAAATTTTTCAGTGCCAATGCTGGGGCTGGTGCAGCTTAAACGGGGTAACAGTAGTAAAAAAACTTTTTTTTGTTTTTAATATTATAACTTTGCAACTTCAGGGTTTTGATGTAACCTGGTGGGGTAGTAGTGACCGCCTCACTCGGTCTCTCCTCTGGGTGGGCTTCCCACTGTGGTCCACGCTGGGCCCATCACTGGGGGGTCTGGTTCAGCAGTTGTGGCACCAGGGACAGGCCCCAGCCCCAGCCTCTGAAGGAATTTATTTCCCTCCTCAGGGGCTTTTAGATGAATAGGGCGGCCATTTCGAATCACCATGAGACCGAAGGGAAAAGTCCAGCGGTATCTGACCGCCTTGTCCCGCAGTACCCTGGTGATGGGCCACAGGTCTCTTCGGCGAGCCAGCGTGATGGGTGAGATGTCTTGAAACACCGCGATTTTAGCCCCTTCAAACTCCATGACAGGCGTATTTCTAGATTTCTGCAGGATCTCTTCCCGGGTGCGGTAATAGTGCAAACGCACTATGATGTCCCGTGGTAACTCATTGGGTTGGGGTTTAGAACGCAGCGCCCGATGACACCGGTCCATTAGTAATTTATCTTTAGGGGCCTCCGGGCAAACGTGCGCCAACCACCGCTCCACGAACTCCTCGCAGTCCACTATATCTTCTGGGATCCCGCGGAGACGCACATTGTTACGGCGATCCCTATTCTCCGCGTCCTCCTGCCGGTCGCGGAGTTCATTTTTCTGGGACTGCAGGTCTGCCGTTACTTTGGAGCTTTTTTTGTATAGCCTTAGAGTTCTTGTCGACCCGCACTTCTAGTTCTTGTGTGCGGGTCCCCAGGCCTCCCACTTCTTTAGCTAAGGCTCTTATTTCTGCTTGTAAGACGTCCTTTAAGTCCTGATATAGCCTTTCAATGTCGCATCGCCTGACCGGCAGGAGCCCTTGGTCGTCCGGGTTTCCCTCACCCTCCGACTCGGAGCCTGTTCTTGATGCGGGGGCCATTGCTGTCGCTGCCCTGCGGGCTCTCCCTGCGTTAAAATATTCTGGGAGCCCCCGTTTTCCGGGGGTTTTCGTCGACTTCTTCGACATCCTGGGGTCACCTTGCAGCTCGTGAGGTATTTTTCTCCGAATTTAGTGCACTATTGCGTTCTATCTGGTTATTTCTGTTGGAGAGGGGCACAGAGCTATAGAATTATGCAACCATGCTCTCCAACCTCGCGCATGCGCTCTCGGTAAACACTGTTTTAATCAACCCTTTAGGGACTAGCATCTGTCGAATGACCTCCCCTGTTTGTGTAACCTTATTCACACGATATAGTATGTCATTCAACAGTTCAAAATGTGGAAACACTTTTACACCTTGTTCATCTATTATCTTGTTGTTGACCTGTACCACCTTCTCATATTGTCTAGCCAGAGCTGGGTCCTCCCTCTGCCTCTGACGGAAGTCAGGAAGATCCAGATCTGGCAACACTCCCGTATCTATCTGTTCCCCACCTGGTCATCCCCGGCCATGACCTGCAGTCCTTTGGGCTGACTAATGTTACCAAAAGTCCCAGCCTTTCTTAACCAGTCCTCTTTTTCCGCACGTCTCTGTTTATGTGTCTTTGGGACATGGTGTCTACGGGGGAAAATCTCTGGGGAAAAAGGGAACAAGTCTCCGGGCTTCTCCGCTACCAGAGAAGTAGGCTCCGTAGGAGTAGGGGCCAACAATGTTTCGAGGTAGGGCCAGTCTCGGCCAAGTAGAACAGGAGCAGGTAGCCAGGGAGCAACTCCCACTAGTAGGCTAGCCTCTTGATCCTGGATACGCAGTGTAACGTTCGCCGTCGGGTATCTCTTTGTATCCCCATGGATACACTCGATATTCCAAGGAGAGTCATAAGATAGTCTATTGCTTGGAATTAGGCCCTCTAGGATCAGGGTTTTTCCAGAGCCCGAGTCCAGCATGGCGTTTACTTTTGTCCCCTCCAGAGATGCTGGGACTAACCACGGATTGTGGTCCCCTCGGAGACAAGCTGTGGCAGTGGTTCTGCCATATGAACAGTCCATCTCCTCATCTCCTGAGTCCGCAAACTCGGTCGTCCGCGGAAGCTCTCGACGGGGCTCGGTGTTTGGACCTCTCCGCTGTTGGATGGGGTCCTCCCTTCTGGTTGGTGGGGTTATCCTCTCCACCGGGTGGGTGACAGGAGTCCAGGTTCTCGGGGAATACTGTGGGTGGCGGCCTCCCTTGAGTGATCCAGTGGCCTCGGACCCAGGATGGGCTTCTCTGCGGGAGTTTGTACCAGGAACCCTCCGAGATGGGAAAGGGTCTTCCGATCGGGTTGACTGGATCTCCCGAGCTGGCGGGTTGTAGACCCCTCGATTGTCTGCTCTCCTTACTCTAGTATCACCGGAAGCAACTGGTGTTTGCACCGGCCGTTCCCAGCTATCCTGTTGGGTGTCGTCGCCCAGGAAGTTTTCCACCAAGCGGACCGCTGAATCCAGGGAAAATGCAGCGTGTCTTTTTACCCAGGAGCGGGAGGAGGGGGGCAGTATCTGTATGAACTGCTCGAGCACAAACTGTTCAAGGATCTCTGCCTTGTCATGTTTTCCCGGTTGTATCCACCTGGTACATACACTGGCGACACACTTTATTCGAGCTCGGCTAGTCCCACGAATTCGGGTATACCCGGGTGTATTGAGGTTTGTGACTGTTTTCTGCCCGAGTGCATTGGGTTATTTTCCATGCAGAGATTGAAGCATTTTATTCCCGCTGGCTGCAATACTGCACAGTATATATATATATATACTGCATTACAATTCATGAATTTATGCCATCTGGTAGACACGTGAAGCATTGCAGCCTATTAAATCCTAATCATTATCATTTAACAGATCAGCCGCCCGTCAGCCAGGCATGAACCCAGGCTGGGAAGGCAAACGCAACGGGGCTTGCCAGAGGTGAGGAGCGGCGCATTCCAGGTATCTGCCAGGTACATACTGGGTATTTGCTCGAATAAAGTGTGTCAGTGCAGTAAGTCTACTAAGCGGTGGGCTACAACCCGGGGTCTGTCTCGGTTTGTATATTTCACTGTCCGGAACCACTGTCGGTAGGTCTCTGGCGTGAGGCCTAGGCGATCCAGAATAGCAACCTTTAGTTTCTGATAGTCCATGGCCTCATCCGCTGGAAGAGCCTGGTAGGCTGCCTGAGCTTCCCCTATGAGGAGTGGAGCCAGAGTCTTTACCCAGCGATCAACTTTCCAGCCGTGGGCCGTGGCTACCCTTTCAAAAGTGAGGAGAAATGCCTCTGGGTCTTCGTTTGGCTTCATTTTAAGCAGCATCACCGGTGGGTTATTTGGAATCCCTGGTCTGCCTGGGGTTGGGCCTTCGACCAGCAGTTGTAGTAGCTTTTCCTCTCGCCGGGCCTGTTGCTCATATTGCTGGGCTTGTCGCTCAGCTTGCTGGGCTTGTCACTCATCTTGCTGGGCTTGTCGCTCTGCTTGCTTCTCTGCTAGCTGGAGCTGTTGCTCAAGGAACTGAGAAAAAAAATACTCCATTTTTTTTTTTTGTGTGGCCCTTCAGATACAGGGGCCGTCCGACGTCCCACTTCTGACACCACCTGTGGCAGGACGGCCTGTAGCCGAGGTCAGGGAACAGTCCACACGTATAGTTTCAGGATAAATAAAAACGTTCAGTGGCTTTATTTCTCCACAGTAACATAACATGCGGGTACACTGTCCCTTTAACAGAATAAATCCTGCTCCACTTTGGGAGAAAAACTGACTAATAACACAGCAGACCTATCTAGCAGGCTGGCTGGCTAAACCAGAACCAAACCATATGGGTACTTTAAGCAGTCAGTAAACAAATGAATAATCCTTACTTTAGTTGAAGTAGTCTTTGGTGAAATCCCTCTGGCTAAGGGCTCACGCAGCAGTGTGCTTCTCTCTCTCTCTCTCTCTCTCTCTGGCAGCTACTGCCAGTCACATGATCCTTTATCTACCTTGCTGGCTCTCAGGTGTCAGCTAAAGAGTTCTGATTTCCTAACTTCCACCTGAGTTAACCCTTATGAGTGCTGGATGAAGCCCTCAGACATATGTCTCCCAGGCGTAACTGATTGGAGTTGACTTCACTCTGTCACACGAGGAATACGAGGTTCACTCTCTTTTGGATTCTCGCCTATCCAGGGGTCAGCTCCAGTTCTTGGTACAGTGGAAGGGCTTTGGCCCTGAAGAGAGATCCTGGGTTCCTTCAAAGGACATTCATGCCCCGGCTCTTCTTAAGTCCTTCAGGAAAAAGTTTCCAGAGAAACCGTTCTTGGACCGTCCTGAGGCCGTTCCTGAAGAGGGTGGTACTGTCAGGAATCGGCGTTCTCCACGCTCCTCACACAGAGCACTCCCTCCCCGCAGGGAGCCCCTGGACACACAAAACAATCCTGCCTTACCGGCCTCCACGGCTCCCCGCCCCTGCCGCCGTCGCGGGATCACTCCCCTCGGCGATTCCTCTGTACAGCGCCGCGTGCGTCCACGCCCTCCTGCACGCACACCTGCACCATCCACTGGCTCGGTTCACGCGCGTACATTAGTTACGGAGCACGCTCAGTCTGCACACTCTTCTTCCCATCCCCCGGACCTTAGGCTCCGCCCCCGCACACTGCACGAGCATACTCAGGTTACCAACAAGACTCACCTGGCCTGTTATGCCTGCACCAATCTGCAGTGTCTCCCTGTAGCTCTTCCTGTCCCGACTCCATTCCTAATTGGACCTTCCTGCTTTATCTAGCTCCTCTCTGCTCTCAGTCTTTGCTCGACATAGTCTCTGTATGGAAGTACTTCTGGATTCTCTCAGTGTTTTCACAGGTTCTAACGCGGCTTGTACGACTACCCCCTCTGGCTATCGATCTCGGCACTCCTTGGACAACGCTCACTCTGGTAACCCCTTGAACACGGCTTGGACTACGACCTATCTCCACTCTTCTCTCCCTGACCTCGGCAAAGCATTCATCACTCTATCTCTACAACCGGTACCGGCAAGTATTGTCTACCTTACTACACCTGGCCTGGCAACACTTTATACCACACTCCGGACACGCTCCCTTTGCTGCGGGTGCGTGTATTACCACTTCCCCCTTCAGCTCAGGGGACGGGTCTGGTCTGCGGGCAGTACCGGCGTAACAGTGAGACAGGGTGGGAGGGAGACAGGGTGAGACAGGGTGGGAGGGGGACAGGGTGAGACATTTGGGAGACAGGGTGGGAGGGAGACATAGGGAGACAGGGTGGGAGGGAGACAGGGTGGGAGGGAGACAGGGTGAGACATTTGGGAGACAGGGTGGGAGGGAGACAGAGGGAGACAGGGTGGGAGGGAGGGAGGGTGGGAGGGAGAGAGGGTGAGACATTTGGGAGACAGGGTGGGAGGGAGACAGGGTGGGAGGGAGGGAGGGAGACTTGGTGGGAGGGAGGGAGACAGGGTGAGACAGGGTGGGAGGGAGACAGGGTGAGACAGGGTGGGAGGGAGGGTGAGACAGGGTGGGAGGGAGGGAGACAGGGTGAGACAGGGTGGGAGGGAGGGAGACAGGGTGGGAGGGAGACAGGGTGGGAGGGAGGGTGACAGGGTGGGAGGGAGGGTGACAGGGTGGGAGGGAGGGTGAGACAGGGTGGGAGGGAGGGAGGGTGAGACAGGGTGGGAGGGAGGGAGGGTGAGACAGGGTGGGAGGGAGGGTGAGACAGGGTGGGAGGGAGGGAGGGAGAGACAGGGTGGGAGGGAGGGAGGGAGAGACATGAGACAGGGTGGGAGGGAGGGTGAGACAGGGTGAGAGGGAGGGTGAGACAGGGTGGGAGGGAGGGTGAGACAGGGTGGGAGGGAGGGAGACAGGGTGGGAGGGAGGAAGACAGGGTGGGAGGGAGGAAGACAGGGTGGGAGGGTGGGAGGGAGGAAGACAGGGTGGGAGGGAGGAAGACAGGGTGGGAGGGTGGGAGGGAGGATAGACAGGGTGGGAGGGAGGAAGACAGGGTGGGAGGGAGGAAGACAGGGTGGGAGGCAGGGTGGGAGACAGGGTGGGAGGGAGGGAGACAGGGTGGGAGGGAGGGAGACAGGGTGGGAGGGAAGGAGAGAGGGTGAGACAGGGTGGGAGGGAGGGAGACAGGGTGAGACAGGGAGGGAGGGAGACAGGGTGGGGGAGACAGGGAGACAGGAAGTTAGAGAGACACCCACCCACTGACACACCCCCCCCCCCACTGATACACACACACACACTGATACACCCCCACCCCCCACTGATACATACACACACCCCCACTGATACACCCCCCCCCCACTGATACACACACCCCCCCCCACTGATACACACACACCCCCACTGATACACACACACACACCCCCACTGATACACCCCCCCCACTGATACACACACACCACTGATACACACCCACTGATACACCCACACACCCAGTGATACACACACACACACCCACTGATACACACACCCACTGATACACACACCCACTGACACACACACCCACTGACACACACACCCACTGACACAGACACAGACACACACACACAGACACACACAGACACACAGACACACACACACACACACACACACACACACACACACACACACACACACACACACACACACACACACACACTGACACCCACACACCCACACACACACTGACACCCACACACACCCACTGATACACACAGATACACACACACACACACACACACACACACACACACACACACACACACACACACACACACACAGATACACACACACACAGATACACACACACACACACACACACACACACACAAATACACACACACAAATACACACACACACACACACACAAATACACACACACACACACACACACTGATACACATACACACACTGATACACATACACACACACACACTGATACACACACACACACACACACTGAAACACACACACACACACTGAAACACACACACACTGATACACACACACACACTGATACGCACACACACACACACACTGATACACACACACACACACACACACACACACACACTGATACACACACACAGAGATACACCCCGCCTCCCCCTGCACCGCGCAGCAACCACTGCCCGCCCCCGAGCCCATCTCCCACACCAAGGGGACGGGGGGAAGTGAGCGCCGGGGGGCAAAGCTGTAAGCGACGGGGGACAAAGCTGTGAGCGCCGGGGGGGCAAAGCTGGGAGCGCCGGGGGGGGCAAAGCTGTGAGCGCCGGGGGGACAAAGCTGTGAGCGCCGGGGGGGCAAAGGTGGGAGCGCCAGCGGGGCAAAGCTGTGAGCGCCGGGGGGGGGGGCAAAGGTGGGAGCGCCGGGGGGCAAAGGTGGGAGCGCCGATGGGGCAAAGGTGGGAGCACCGGGGGACAAAGGTGGGAGCGCCGGGGGGCAAATGTGGGAGCGCCGATGGGGCAATGATGGGAGCTCCGGGGGGGCAATGATGGGAGCGCTGGGGGCAAAGGTACAAGGTGGTACAAAGGTAGGCGCACCCCTGCTACCACCTCCTATTACCCCCCCTGGCTGGGACCCGGAGCAGAAAGGGGACACTCATCGCGAACAGAGGAGCCGGGAGCGGGAAGACACGTGTGCTTTGCACAAAGCGGAAGTCACGCCCCCGGCTTCCTCTGACCTGCCTGCAACCAATCCCCTGCGGGCCGGCCGGCATTCTAAGTCCCGCCCCCGGCATCATCATTCATCCAATCCCATGCGGGCCGGCCGGCATTCTAAGTCCCGCCCCCAGCATTCTCCTTCATTCAGTCTCCCCGGCAGCATTCACACACACACACATAGAAAATACTTACCGGCCGCCGCATTCTCCTCACCGCCGCTGCCCCGCAATACCGGGACCAGGGACAAAAACCGGGACATAACCGGGACGGAGCTAAAATCAGTACAGGGCAGAAAAAAACGGGACTGTCCCGGCAAAACCGGGACGAATGGTCACCCTACTTACAGACTATTCACTTGAGTGGACCATAAAGTGTCTTATAGAGGGAACTCTAAGGTGTCTTAAGATGCATTAAGATATATTATGTATGTAAATATTTATTTATATAGCGCTTTATAAGAGAGGCAATACAGTACAGAGAATTATAGTACAATAAGTGCAACAAACAAAATCAGACAATAGGAAAGGAAATCCCTGGCCTGGAGAGCTTACAGTCTTAATGCTAGATCCATGGAACTCTGTTGTGTTTACGCTAATAACGGGACATTCCTGAAATTGGTACCTGACCCTGTGTGGTAGGCAGAGACACAGGGGCAGTGCCTGCCAATATCATAAAGAGCAGTGCACTTCCTATTTAGTAGAAGTGTGTGTCAGAGTTAAGAGTTCAGTCCAGAGTTAGAGTCTGCTGAGTCTGTCACCTGGCTGGCCCAGGGTGACAGAGAGAGCCTATATCAATTGGCCGTTGGAGAAAGGGAGCCATCAGCCTCTGAGTAGAGCTGATGCAACCTTAGTTAGGGAGGTGGACCAATTCCTCTCACCCTGTTTAGGGGGCGAGGGAAGAGCTAGCCCCACCCTGGGTGCCCTTGACCTGGGGTGGTGGCAGGGACACAGAGACCATCCTGAGGGAGAGCAGTCCTGTGTGGAGGAAGACACCCTGTACCTGATTGATAGTCTTGTTGCTGCTATTCTGCTGCTGTGAATAAAGAGCTGAGGCTACTTTTAAAGATATACAGTGTGAGACTGGAATCTCTCATCCCCGAGGGGGGGGGGGGGACTCTCTGGAAGGATTCCACCCGTATTCCTGGGGCTCAGAGATGGAGGCGCTGCACCATTACATACATAGTTACATAGTTACATAGTAGATGAGGTTGAAAAAAGACGTACGTCCATCAAGTTCAACCTATGCTAAATTCAGACAACAGATACTTTATATCAATATCTATACTTACTTATTGATCCAGAGGAAGGCAAACAAAAAACCCCATTAAGGGGAAAAATTAATTCCTTCCTGACTCCAAGAATTGGCAATCGGATTAATCCCTGGATCAACATCCTTCCCATATATACTTATTTGGTATATCCCTGTATACCTGTCCCATCTAAAAAGATGTCCAACCTTTTTTTGAACAAATCTATTGTATCTGCCATCACAGTCTCCATGGGTAATGAGTTCCACATTTTAACTGCCCTTACTGTAAAGAACCCTTTCCTTTGTTGCTGGTGAAATTTCCTTTCCTCCAACCTTAAGGGATGGCCCCGAGTCCTTTGTACTGCCCGTGGGATGAATAGTTCTTTTGAAAGCTCCTTGTATTGTCCCTGAATATATTTGTATATAGTTATCATATCCCCTCTTAGACGCCTCTTTTCTAATGTAAATAAATCCAATATAGCTAGCCTCTCCTCATAAGTTAGAATGTCCATCCCCTTTATTAATTTGGTGGCTCTTCTCTGCACTCTCTCTAGTTCCATAATGTCTTTTCTTAGGATTGGTGCCCAAAATTGTACTCCATATTCAAGGTGTGGTCTTACTAATGCTTTGTAAAGGGGCATAATTATGTCTACTTCCCTTCCATCCATTGCCCGTTTGATGCAAGATAAGATCTTGTTTGCCTTTGCAGCTACTGCATGACATTGGGCACTATTGCTAAGCCTGTGTCTACAAGCACTCCTAAATCCTTCTCCATCAAGGATTCCCCCAATATATCTCCATTTAATTTGTAAGTCGCCTTTTTATTCTTGCATCCCAAATGCATAACCTTACATTTATCTGTATTAAACCTCATTTGCCATTTACCTGCCCACGTTTCCAGTCTCTCCAAGTCCTTCTGAAGGGAAATTTCATCCTGCTCTGATGAGACGGAGGCATTCACCCCAGAAACCTGACCCTAGTACAGAGGAGGGGGGCCCGATCTGCGATTGGCCCAGGGAAGGTGGGCTACATTGGGAATCGATGTTATTTTTCTTCATATTAATGGGTATCCTCAAAGCTAATGATATGCCAAAATGACGTCCATTAGCAAAACTACAATTGTTTCTTCACTTTTTCTGCTTGATGAATAGGGTGACCAGATTTCGAAAATGAAAAACCGGGACACCTTAAAAAATAATTTATTAAACAAATTACATCACGTGACACCCCCCGTTGCCATGACAACAAGACACTCTGATGCCCCTGCAGTGTTAGTGTGTATAGAGGTGGGGGCTTTGCTTGGGCCCTTAAACTCTTACAGCCAGGGCATTATTGGCCAGGAATGCCCAGTTCGGAGGGGATTACTACTTCAAAATGTATTTGATTCGTAACAACATAAAAAAACTCTAATACCAATAACTAACAACCACAGACAATGATAATCTAAACCATCAAAAAAAATGTCTACGGCCCTTGTTCAAGCATGTTTGCGGTACTTACCAGATAAATCAGTGCCTGCAATCCACGACTGTATCCGCCTCTCCGAGCGTCTGAAAGCAATCCAGCGTTCCTGGTGTGTGGCTGAAGAGGTGAGGGACTCCCTCCTCTCAAACGGAAAAGAAGAGCAAAAAATAGAGTTGGAACATACCTATCATACAGGGATGAGAGAGACAGAGAATGAGACAGAGACAGAGAATGAGAGAGAGACAGAGAATGAGAGAGAGACAGAGAATGAGAGACAGAGAATGAGAGAGAGACAGAGAATGAGAGAGAGACACAGAGAGAGAGAGACAGAGAATGAGAGAGAGACAGAGAGAGGGACATAGGGAGAGAGAGACACAGAGAGAGAGAGACAGACACAGAGAGAGAGAGAGAGAGACAAAAGTAATGTACTGTATAACCATTATACAGTACCGTACCCCCTAGTATTCGTGTAATCATTGTCCCACACCCCCTTTTACTCACGCTTTGGCAATACTGAAATGTTCTTTTGACAGAGACACACAGAGAGAAACAGAGACACACAGAGAGAGACAGAGACACAGAGAGAGAGACAGAGACACACAGAGAGAGACAGAGACACACAGAGAGAGACAGAGACACAGAGAGAGAGAGAGAGAGACACGGGCCTATTTAGTAAGCGTCGATAAGGCTGCGTCTATAGTATTTCAGACGGAGGGAAGGCACACACGCTGCAATACACTTGCTGAAGCCTGAGCTTTTTTATGGCTTTGCAGGGTATGCAGCGGGTGCGATTGGGGGCGTGGCAATAAATATTTGGAGGCGTGGCAATAACGTTCCGGCGTGGACGTCACTTCCCTACCTCACATCCCGATCCACCGGCATTTTTTCACATGCAGCATCTGAAGCACTGTGCAGACAAGAAGAAAAATGCACACAATGCGCACCAGAGATTAAAATATAGTAAATTATTTATTAATAAAACAAGAAATAACCGAGGAGGATCCAACCCCACCTCAGTACTTTCTTCTCGTTGCTATTGCCACACTATACGTCCTGACGCCGGAAGGGAAGTTGGTACGCGACCAAGACGAGACACCGGATTTACAGTGGAACCACAACATACCACAGATTGCTGGAGGACCACACTGCGAGGGGCGCAGCCTATCGAGTTTCCCGGTCATCGTCCAAAGTCTGGAGCTGCGGAGTGACCACCGGATTACCACGGAGCCCGAGCCTGTCTCACACAATGCTTTTACCAAACGGATGTTTGTGAGTTTGCTATTTTTATCTTGTCCAGGAAATGAAATTGTTAAACCGAATTTACACATGGAGCGGGCGCTTTCTCTTCTTTTTTTTGTTTAGATATCTATCGAGGAGGTGGTTGTTTCCCTGAAGAGAGCTGCCAGGGCTCCAGAGGACGCCCGAATTGGATCCTTTTATGATTGAGTTATAACATAGCTATTAGAGCTAGGTTTCTGGACTTTTATTGTGTTTAGGCATAGTGTTTATTATTATTTTATTACAGCTACTTTTTAGTAATTGCACTGTTATTAATTCTGACCACTAATTCTCACTGCCATTATAATCTCTCTCTAGCCACAACCAAATTGCTATATCAGCTATATTATTTATTGGTTATACCAGGGGAGCACAAACTTTTGCAGCTCGCCCCCCTGCCGGTGCTCGCGCCCCCCCCCCTTACCTTGATGCGGCGTCATGTGACCTGCAGCGGCATTTGACGAGGGTGACGTCACATGACCCCGCGGCGTAATTTAACATACTGTGCTATATCTATGCACACACAGCTGTCTCTAGGCATAAAACACATCCACACCTGGGGAAGGACCAGCACAGATAACATTCCAAGAGACACTGTTTTTAAGTATACCTTTTGCTTGCTTCATTCATTGTAACATCGCCGGAAGAAGAGATCAGTGTATCTCGAAAGCTCGCACAAATAAAAGCATTTCGTTAGCCACAGAACGGTATCATCTATTTATTTTTTGATTATTGAAGCTCGGCTAACACGGTACTGATACCTCTATATATATATATTGCGCGCGCACACACACATATAACGTTTTATCCAACTTTTTCATTTATCATTTGTAGAAAAAATGAACAATGTCGCCAGAAGTGCTATTTTTCAAAATGTAACATCTCTACTAATTAGTGTAAAATGATACTTCATATAAAGCAGGTTATGGGACCCATTATAAAATGACCTTCATGTTTCTTATCACATCCCAGTATATGGATACTTTCTATTATCACAAGCTGCTAACATGTGACAGGGCTCAGAGTCTGAGCCCAGAATGTGACATACAGAACATTCTCATTCTAAATTTCAAAAAATATTGTGTTGATTTCTGACCTGACTGCCGTGGTTACAGCTCAACCACTCTGTTCTACTGTATGTCACCACTTTCTGCCACAACCAGCTGACGGTGGATCTGCAAGGAGTTCAACGCTGATTGGCATCACATCTGTGGCTTGGTTGACGTATCATTTCTCCAGCTTTTTATTGTATTGTTTTTAAATAGATTATATTTATTTAGTTGAATAGATATTTATTTAGTTTAATAGATATTTATTTAGTTTAATAGATTATATTTCTAAGTTTAATAAGTTATATTTCTTAGTTTAATAAGTTATATTTCTTAGTTTAATAAATTATATTTCTTAGTTTAATAAGTTATATTTCTTAGTTTAATAAGTTATATTTCTTAGTTTAATAAAATATATTTCTTAGTTTAATAAGTTATATTTCTTAGTTTAATAAGTTATATTTCTTAGTTTAATAAATTATATTTCTTAGTTTAATAAGTTATATTTGTTAGTTAATAGATTATATTTGTTAGCACAGTAGATTATATTTACTAGTATTTAAGTCTCCCCCTCAGTGCCCCATTAGGACCCGTGCGCATATTTCACATCTTTTCGGAGTCGCTTATTTTTTAGACCCTCGGAGCCGAAACCTAAAGGGGTCAGCGAAGAAAGTTCGGATCAAGAGGAGCCGCACATCTTAAAGACAGAACATTTCCAAGGGAGATGGAGACAATTTGGGTAAGATCTGATTAAAGGACAACCTTTGAGGAAGGAAAGGGTGACGGGGGAGTCTAAGAGGGGGGTGAGAGAGCAAGGTGGTGTGTCAGATTGGGGCAGAGCAAGAGAACGCAAAAATGATGGGGATTTACTGCACACCAAAAAAAAACAATAAGAAGTGATACTTTTACCGGTGCCCCTTAGTCTCAGGGAAGACCGGCATTTCGTCCAATGGATACAATATGATTGATGGGAAAGGGCACACGGATTTGAATAAAAAAAGATAATTTATTGTGCCACAGACTACAATGTTTCGGCTGCTGGCCTTTCTTTGCTGGATTTAGTGGGTTTAGCCACTTTACCTGAGAAAGACCAGCAGGCCGAAATGTTGTTGTCTATGGCAGTGCAAGAGAAAACAGGTTGGGGGGGGGTGGGTTCTCGCAAAGTCGCCGACCCATGGGTGAGTGTCCCCGGTGGAAACTAGTCCTGGACCCCAGGAAAGCTGTCTGTGGCCCATACAAGCTGAGTAACATGTAAAAAGGACACATGTATGTTCAGAATGAGTTAGCATGGTATTTTGAGAGGCACCATAGCAGGTCAGTGCAAGTCAGTGCAGAGCACTGCAAGGTCAGTCAATATGAGGAAGGGTCCGATGGAGGAGTTGGAGGGTCCCAGAATATCTCTTAAAGCAGGGGTGCGCAAATCGAGGGGCACGACATTTTCTTGGGAGGAGGGGCTCGGCGCTTACAGAGGCCCCTCGCTCTTCCCCACAGCATTTAAATTAAATGCCGGAGATCGCGCGCAAGGCCTCTGTAAATTCCCTTTCCTTGTCTCCGGCGGCTTCTGGCGACAGCAACGTGGCGTCACATGATGTAGCATTGCCATAGCAACGTGATATCACATGACGTCGTTACATAAGAACGTCGGAGACAAGGTGGGGAAGGTGGAGGGGGGAGCAGGGGGAAAAGGTTGTGCAACCCTGTCTTAAAGCATTGCCTTGCATACAGATCAGAGGCCAAGAATGGATATGGATATCCGATGTGAAGCCGGAAATAAGACAGAAAAGACCGTTTCGGGGGAAGAAGGTGAGTGATGAAATAGCCGTCACTGTGTAACTCTTCCAATTACCTGCAACTTCATGCAGAGAAATAGCAACGCTTGTTTTTAACGTGCTAAGCGCCTAATGGGGAATTCAACTGCTGAGAAGTTAAGGGAGTTACTAACCCAAACTCAGCGACGTTTCTGTGTCTTTGTGATAACTCCCCCAGGACATGCCTGAAAACCAGAGGTAACTCAATGTATTTTTGATAAATAGAAACATGACCTTCTGGGGAGGGGTATATAATGGGTACTGGGCCTGGTGAGGTGGGTATAACGGGTACTGGGCCTGGGGAGGTGGGTATAACGGGTATTAGGCCCTGTGGAGGGCGGTATAACGTGGTATTGGGGATGGGGTATAAGTGGCACAGGAGCTCTTGCGATACAGAGTATCACGGTCCCTGGTTACAAACACTTCATGTCTCCTGCAGATCAGGACACGCACGAAGGTGGTGCCCTTTGTGCCACCAGACGACGAGGCGGGCTACGAGGCGGACGACGAGGCATATGACAAAGCGGGCGTCAAGTGGAACAATGAGGTGGGCTACAAGGCGGCCGATGACGCAGACGTGGTGTACGATGACCAAGGAGCATACGACAGGTGTGGCCGGATCTGCTGCTTCACCTTTTTTAGGCGGAGGAGAAGACCCCGGGAGCAGGTAGGAGAATACGAGAGGTGCGGACAGATCTGCTGCTTCACCTTTTTTAGGCGGAGAAGAAGCCAGGAGCAGGTAGCAGAGGAGCCAGGGCGTAGATACAGGGGTATTCTAGGGGCCCTGAGAAGTTGGTTTGACCGCAGGAGAGGCAGATAAGATCAGGAAGGCTGCGGGAGGGGCAGGTACTAGAGGGAGATAGGGATATTGGGCGTGAGAGGGTGAGAGAGAACAAGGAGCAGGGCCAGAGCACGGGTTTCATGCACCCGAGGCAAAACTTAAAATTTGTGCCCCAGTTGTATAAAAAATAATAAGATAAATAAAATAATAAAATAAACAGTGGCGTAGATATCGGGGCTGCAGGGGGTGCGACCGCAACCTAGCGCGACGCAAAATAAAAATAAAAGGGCGCCAAAATACTGGATAAAAAAAAGAATAATAATTTAAAAAAAAAGATAAATAAATAAAATAATAAGAGGAAAAAATAATAATGATTATTAATGCGCCCCTAGGACCTCTGCGCGCTAGGCGACCGCCTAATGGCCGGCCGGCCCTGCAAGGTATGCGGGAGGAAAAGGGGTGAATGGGATAGATATGCAGGGGGATGGGGGAGCAGGTGAGTTATACACAGGGGCACAAGGGCCCCGTCACCCGCATCTCTATATACTGAGTGTGCCCCTGTGTATAACAACGCTGATCTGTGCTGCTCCATCTGATTTCACTGCGCAGTGATCCAGGGACCATCCGATCGCCATTTAATGGGGTCAGGAAGGAATTTTTTTCCCCCATTGCACAGCAGGGGTTATGTTTCGCCTTCCTCTGGATCACAGCAACAAACTGCCCTTTGTGCATGAATTATCAGTGAGATCTTTATACACCCTGCATTGGTCTTCACCCCTTTGCTGCCGGAGGGGCCTGCAATGCATTGCTCTGCGTGTTACTATATTGCTCTGCAATGTGCTGCAGGCCCCTCCCAGCAAAGAGATTCATTATTTCAATAAAATACTCTCTTTAATCAAACCTATGTGTAGTGTCTTTTCTATCCGTTGTATCTATTGCTAACAGCTCAGTGATTCTTCCCCAGGACGCTGCACTAGTGTCACGCTGCCAAGCCCGGGTGTGAGGGAGATTTATAGGGTCACATATACACTTCTGCCAAAACACGAGTGCAAACAGGAAGCCCCTCTGATCTCATATCTTTTATTACACAAAACGGTATCTAAAAAAGTAAAAATAACATACATGGGATTCTGCTACAAATATCTCTCTAATTACAAACCAATTAGCAAATCATTCAGATTAGTCGAGCGAAAAGAAAGGGTTAAGTATCTCATGTACAGTATATGCAGTGTAGGCTGTTCTGCAGCATTACATGCAGGGGACAACGTTTAGGGGATATAAGTAATGCTGATCTCAGAGCTGACCGGCTGACCTGCTCTACCGGCTGACCGGCTGACCTGCTCTTCTGGCTGACCTGCTGACCTGCTCTACTGGCTGACCGGCTGACCTGCTCTACCGGCTGACCGGCTTCTCTTCTTTCAGCTAAATGACCTGAATTGTGGCCCCTGTATCTCCCAATTAAACGTTTTATTGGCATATTCTTGTTTGACTCGTTCTATACAGACATTTTCTATATATTCATTGTGGGATTTGATAACATCTGTAAGATCTCTCAGAATATCACATTCTGTACGTTTGTGTTGAAGATTTTTCCATTCTCAATTTACTTAATATTAGTTTTTGGCATCAATTATTTATATCGAGTCCAAAATACCTTTATACAGAATGCTGTTCCATTTAGCCCACAAATGCTGCTTCATTAAAGCCCATGGGTGGCACTTTATGCATTCTCAAACTTTTAGGCAACATCCCTAATTTCCAAAAGTGGGATTAAATCTGTCCATATTTAAATGGTTAATTTTCTTACTCAGACTCCTAAATCCCTCCCCAAATATATCCGTTTCACATAAAAGTGTGTGCGCTTCTCCTTCCGCCTAACTGGCACGTCGTCCTTACGGGCGCCACTCCGTGTAACTCCACGCTGCCCTCCAGTGGCAAAAGAAATAAGATACATTTACTATACTAGTCTGGCAGCTGCTCCCGTATAAGGTGGGTAACTCTGTATTGGGGGTCTTGGTAGACTATATTTTATACTTATGTCGGATAGATGAGGAATTAATATTCCTAACGGGTTATTGTGAGAGGCCTTAGATCTTATCCTATATGCACGCAGCCCTCGCCTCTCTGACCTTGAACACATACTTCAATCTGATTTTTGAGACTTGAAACTGGATTTCCCAAAACAAACTGATTTTAAACACTGACAAGACTGTAACAATGGTATTTGGGACCAGAGCTAAATTGCTAAAGCTACCAATGACAGAGCTTCAGATAAAAACCAGCTCTAAAACCATCCTAGCCCCTGTTACTTGTTTGAAATATCTGGGCATTCAACTCCCATTTAACATTTGGGTTGCACATTGATACCCTGACATCCAAATCCTATGCCAAACTAGGTGTACTTTAAAGGAACAAATCCTCCCTAAGGGCCTCATGCAGTAAGCAGCGATAAGCCACTTATCACCAGATTATCGCCAAAAAAGCCACACTGATACACACACACACAGATACAGACACACTGATACACACACACACACCGCGCCCTGATGGCAGGGGTGGAGGCGTGGGGCTCCTGCTCTCCTCTGTCTGCCGTTACCGAACCCTTCCTATTCCCCCCTCTCTTGCTTTTCCCTCCTTTGAGGCTCACACTGTCCAGATCTTCTCTCCTCTCCCTGTTCATGTGGCGGTCATCTATCGCCCACCTACCTCTACTCATCCCCTTTCTGCCTTTCTCTCTCACTTTGAATCCTGGCTCTCTTTCTTTCTCTCCTCAGACTCCCCTGTTCTTCTCCTTGGGGACTTCAATTGCCACATTGATGACCCCTCTCTCTCTTGGGCTTCCCGCTTTCTTTCTCTTACCTCTTCTTTTGGCCTTCAACAGTGGACTGCAGCCAGCACCCACAAGGATGGCCACTACTTAGACCTGGTTTTCACTAAAAACTTCTCTCTCTCTGATTTCTCCATTTCCCCTTTTCCTCTCTCTGACCATCATCTCATCTCATTCTCTTTATCTCGCTTCTCCCCTTCTCCACCTCCATCTACCCCCCGGTTCTGCAGAAACCTGCGCTCTATTCACTTACCTGACTTTGAGTCCACTTTACACTCCTCCCTCTCCTCTCTCAGCTCTGCTACAGACCCTGACAACCTGGTCAGAAAGTACAACTCTGTCTTGTCCTCATCTCTTGATCTACATGCCCCGCTTTCTCTCTGCCGCCCTCGCCCTTCTAACCCTAGACCCTGGCTAAATTCCCACACGCGCATGCTGCGTTCCTCCACACGCGCATGCTGCGTTCCTCCACTCGTTCCTCTGAACGCCTCTGGAGGAAGTCTCACACTCTCGCAGACTTCCTTCACTACAAATTTATGCTATCCTGTTTCAACTCTGCCCTCTCGCAAGCTAAACAAGCCTACTTTTCTGCACTAATCAACATGCACAAGTCTAACCCACGCCGACGGTTCTCTGTCTTTGATACTCTACTCAAACCACCCTCAGCTGCCTCTCCTTCCTCCACCTCCGCTCAGGACTTTGCAGACTATTTTAAGGAAAAGGTGGAATCCATACGGCAGAACATCCCCTCTGTTTCTTCCCCCCATCCTACACCTCTTCCTAACTCTCCTCCTGCCTTCCTTGAGTCTTTTTCCACTGTCTCAGAGGAGGATGTGTCGCTGTTGATCTCCTCTTCTCCCTCTACCACTTGCCCTCTTGACCCCATTCCCTCCCATCTCCTAAAACCTCTAGCTCCTACTATAATCCCTACGCTTACACACATTTTTAACTCCTCCCTCTGCTCTGGAACCTTTCCATCCTCCTTCAAACATGCAACAGTCATACCATTACTCAAAAACAGCAAGCTTGACCCTACCTGTCTTTCTAACTATCGACCTGTCTCCCTCCTGCCTTTTGCCTCTAAACTACTTGAACGTCTTGTATTCTCTCGCTTGCTCCATTTTCTCAACACTTATTCTCTCCTAGACCCTCTACAATCTGGCTTCCGCACTGCTCACTCCACGGAAACAACCCTCACTAAAATAACTGACGACCTCCATGCTGCCAAAGACAGAGGTCATTACACTCTGCTCATATTACTCGACCTCTCTGCAGCATTTGACACCGTGGACCACCCTCTTCTCCTCCACATTCTCCATACTCTAGGTATTCGGAACAAAGCTCTATCCTGGATCTCATCCTACCTCTCCCATCGTACTTTTAGTGTCTCTTCTGCTAACACCTCCTCCTCCTCTATTGATCTCTCTGTGGGGGTACCCCAGGGCTCTGTCCTGGGACCTCTTCTCTTTTCTCTGTACACACTCTCTCTAGGTGACCTAATAACATCTTTTGGGTTTAATTATCACCTCTATGCCGACGACACACAAATATACTTTTCAACACCTGACCTTACACCTGCTGTACAAACCAAAGTTTCTGAATGTCTCTCTGCTATATCATCCTCGATGGCCCTCCGACGCCTTAAACTCAACATGGCTAAAACAGAGCTCCTCATACTTCCTCCCAAACCTGGCCCTACTACCTCCTTCCACATTACTGTTGGAACTACAATCATTCACCCAGTAGCCCAAGCACGCTGCCTAGGGGTCACGTTCGACTCCTCTCTCACATTCGCCCCTCACATTCAAAACATTTCTAAAACTTGTCGCTTTTTCCTCCGCAATATAACTAAGATACGCCCTTTCCTCTGTTGTTCGACTGCTAAAACTCTGACTCAGGCCCTCACTCTCTCCCGTCTTGATTACTGTAACCTCCTGCTGTCCGGCCTTCCTGCCTCTCACCTGTCTCCCCTACAATCTATCCTAAATGCTGCTGCCAGAATCACTCTACTCTTTCCTAGATCTGTCTCAGCATCTCCCCTCATGAAATCCCTCTCCTGGCTTCCGATCAAATCCCGCATCTCACACTCCATTCTTCTCCTCACTTTTAAAGCTTTACATTCTGCTGCCCCTCCTTACATCTCATCCCTAATTTCTCGGTATGCACCATCCAGACTCTTGCGTTCTTCTCAAGGATGTCTTCTTTCTACCCCCTTTGTATCTAAAGCCCTCTCCCGCCTTAAACCTTTTTCACTGACTGCCCCACATCTCTGGAATGCCCTTCCCCTCAGTACCCGACTAGCACCCTCTCTATCCACCTTTAAGACCCACCTTAAGACACACTTGCTTAAAGAAGCATATGAATAGCACTGTGGATATTCTAAACACGATACATAATGCTTGACCCCCTGCAGACGCACTTACCAGAACTCCCTCCTACTGTCTCTGTACGTTCTCCCTACCTACCAATTAGACTGTAAGCTCCTCGGGGCAGGGACTACTCTTCCGAAATGTTACTTTTATGTCTAAAGCACTTATTCCCATGATATGTTATTTATATTATCTGTTATTTATTTGATTACCACATGTATTACTACTGTGAAGCGCTATGTACACTAATGGCGCTATATAAATAAAGACATACAATACAATACACACACACACACAGATACAGACACACTGATACACACACACACACACACACACCCACTAATACACACACACACACACACACACACTGATTCACACACACACACACACACACACACACACACACACACACACACACACACACACACACACACACACACACACACACACACACACACACACACACACACACACACACACACACACACACTGAAACACACACACACACTGAAACACACACACACACTGAAACACACACACACACACACACACTGATACACACACACACTGATACACACACACTGACACACACACACACACACACACACACACACACACACACACACACACACACACACACACACACACACACACACACACACACACACACACACACACACACATACACACACACACACACACACAGATACACAAACACACAGAGATACACATACACACACACACACACACATACACACAAATACACAAATACACACACACACACACACACACACACACACACACACACACACACACACACACACACACACACACACACACACACACACACACACACACACACACACACACAGATACACATACACACACACACACACACACACACACACACTGATACACATACACACACACACACACACACACACACACACACACTGATACACATACACACACACACACACACACACACACACACACACAGATACACACCCACACACACCCACTGATTCACACACACACACACACACACACACACACACACACACACACACACACACACACACACACACACACACACACACACACACACACACACACACACACACACACACACACACACACACACTGAAACACACACACACTGAAACACACACACACACTGATACACACACACACACACACACACACAAAGCTGTGAGCGCCGGAGGGGCAAAGGTGGGAGCGCCAGGGGGCAAAGCTGGGAGCGCCGGGGGGGGGGCAAAGGTGGGAGCGCCGGGGGGCAAAGGTGGGAGTGCCGATGGGGCAAAGGTGGGAGCGCCGGGGGGCAAAGGTGGGAGCGCCGGGGGGCAAAGGTGGGAGTGCCGATGGGGCAATGGTGGGAGCGCCGGGGGGGCAATGGTGGGAGCGCCAGGGGGGCAAAGGTACAAGGTGGTACAAAGGTAGGCGCACCCCCGCTACCACCTCCTATTACCCCCCCTGGCTGGGACCCGGGACAGAAAGGGGACACTCACCGCGAACAGAGGAGCCGGGAGTGGGAAGACACTTGTGCTCTGCACAAAGCGGAAGTCCCGCCCCCGGCTTCCTCTGACCTGCCTGCAACCAATCCCCTGCGGGCCGGCCGGCATTCTAAGTCCCGCCCCCGGCATTCTCCTTCATTCAGTCTCCCCGGCAGCATTCACACACACACATAGAAAATACTTACCGGCCGCCGCATTCTCCTCACCGCCGCTGCCCCGCAATACCGGGACCAGGGACAAAAATCGGGACATAACCGGGACGGAGCTAAAATCGGGACAGGGCAGAAAAAAAACGGACTGTCCCGGCAAAACCGGGACGAATGGTCACCCTACTTACAGACTATTCACTTGAGTGGACCATAAAGTGTCTTATAGAGGGAACTCTAAGGTGTCTTAAGATGCATTAAGATATATTATGTATGTAAATATTTATTTATATAGCGCTTTATAAGAGAGGCAATAGTACAGAGAATTATGCATAAAGAAGCATATGAGTAGCACTGGATAATCATGGACACATGACACAAAGCTTGGCCCCCTGCAGACGCACTTACTAGTATTCCCTCCTACTGTCTCTGTACGTTCTCCCTACCTACCAATTAGATTGTAAGCTCCTCGGAGCAGGGACTCCTTCCTTAATGTTACTTTTACAGTATCCAGAAGAACGTGGTGTGTGTGGTGCTCAAACCTGGGCAAGTGTCCTATTGAGACATATGACATATTATAACCATTATATGGTGGTCCGGTGATAATGGAGTGCCCCTCAATAAATTGCAGAGAAACTGAGTAGTACTGTAGGGGAAGTGACAAGTGGAGTCAGTTGGGAATACCACAGGGATGTACACAATAATCACCCAAACAGTATATTGAAGAAGGCAATAAGGATGGAAAGCAGGATTTAAATAAGGCACTAAGGCACTTTACCTGCTGGTTCCCAGGGGCACTCTCCAGATCAATGCGTGCAATCCGTCCGTTGGTAGATTCAGAAGTACAGAGGGTGCAGACAGAGCACAGCTCCAGACGTCCTGCAATGTCAAGCAGGAAGAAACACACCAGGCCACTCCGCAGTAATAAAAAATAAAGATTGTATTGAAAGCTAATAACACATACAGGGAACAAAAATAGGACGAGAGGAACGCACCTACGCGTTTCGTACAGGTGTACTTTATCAAGGTGACATAGGGATCAAGTAACTGCCTATTTATACTCACCCTGTGCGCCTCTAATCAGTGGGTTGCGGCTCCAATAGCCGGCAGCTGTTGCCAGTCGCGGCCATATGACGCACGTTCCCCAGAGATAGGGCGCATCAGGTAGTGTATAGGGACTGCCACGAGGTGTCCGTCGCGTCATAGAAATGACGTCATCAGCGTGCGACGCCGAAGCCAAGCACGTCGACGTAACGTCTATTCTCATTGGCTGGACATGTCGTGTGGTATAAAACTTTTTATCAACAAACAACTTTATTAACACTAAACACATAACATTGTTAAAAATACCAAGAAACCTTGGCACTGACATATGATAAACGAACAATTTTCAGGATGATTAAATCACAGACTCCCAAGCCTGGTAAATTATATGTACGGAGTAAACCTCCAGATTGAATAGTTATGCATATTAATGTTCAAAACAATTAGTGATAAAGAAGTTAAACCAC
The DNA here is from genome assembly GCF_040206685.1 of Ascaphus truei. NCBI lineage: Eukaryota > Metazoa > Chordata > Amphibia > Anura > Ascaphidae > Ascaphus > Ascaphus truei. Next base: position 9,127,792 of record NC_134498.1, read on the forward strand.
ATAAGCATATAATAACCATCTATGGGACAGAAAAGATACCTTGTTAATTCCTAGAAGACTGAAAAAACGATATTTATAAACAATGTTTATAATTAATAATCTCAAAGGATAAACCAAAAATTGAAGAATGAAACTGTTATTAAAGTGCATTACACATTGTTTGAGTTAATAATATATTTTAACAGTTTATATTACATCAAATGGTAGAAGAGTTGAATGAAGACTCAATTATAGCTCAATATATTAATTGAGCATAGAACACTGAATGGGAATTATGTGTTAAATCTACAATGCAGAAATTAACCATTGTTTACACAAATAGTGAGTGACTGTGTATGTAGTTGCATACCTAACATATAACCATCTATATTAAAAAGAATATGTGTGTATATATGATATGTGGTAAGAATATGTCTATTGGGATACTTATAAAATTATGTGTGATACAAAAAGGTATATATAATTTGTAATTAAATTGGTATGTTTACTAATTAACATTTATTGGGAAATTGTAAATGTTTATTTAGGATGGACATTAATGATGAAAAATCATAAAAAATGACTTAAGTCCCATTCAGTGTTCATTCCTAGAGGTGTTCTAGTTCTAAGGGTAAAAATCCAATAGGATTCACGTCTATCTAAATGTTTGGTCCTATCCCCACCTCGTTGGGGAATAGGCACTTGCTCAATTCCTTGAAATGAAAAGGAGTTAATATTTCCTAGTGGACAATTAAAGAAATGTTTAGAAACCGGGTGATTTTGGTCATTGATTCTTATAAGACGCAGATGTTCTAAAATTCTAATTTTCAAACACCTAGTCGTTCTTCCGACATACTGTCGGCCACATCCGCATTGTAGTAAATAAATTACATAAGTGGAATTGCAGTTCAAAAAAGATTTAATTTTGTATGTAATTCCAGAATAAAATGAACGGAAGCTATTGCCTTTTCTCATTTTCGGACATGCTTTGCAATGGGTACAAGAATATGTACCATGTGGCAGACTCGTTGTATCTGTTTTCTCATTGTGTTCAAATAAACTTGGAGAAAGGCTATTGGACAAAGTTTTGGCCCGTTTATAAACAACATTGGGACCCGAGATGATATACGGTTTTAACACTGGGTCCAAGGTCAGTACATGCCAATGTTTTTTTAAGATTTTTTTAATTATTGGTGCTTGTTTGCTATAAGGAGTGATAAATGAGGGGCTGACATTGTCCCTGTTCGGTCTAGGTTCACTCCTAAGTAGTGTTCTTCTTTCTAAGGTGGATACCTCTTTTAATGATCTGTCTAAATCCTCCTTTTTATAGCCTCTCTGTAGAAACCGTGAATACAGGTCTTTAACCTGTAATTCATAATCATGTTCACTCGAGCAATTTCTCCGGGCTCCAATGAATTGACTTTTGGGTATCCCCCTGAACATGGTAGGAGGGTGACAGCTGCTGGGTCTCAGAAACGTGTTTCTGGAATTGGGTTTGCGATATAATGTTGTCTGAATTCTTAAAGTGGTGTCAACATATAAACACAAATCTAAATAATTAATGTGTTGTACATGGTATGAGTGAGTGAAAGTTAAATTAAATGGCCAAATTAAAGTTAAATTAAAGGCCAAAACTTTGTCCAATAGCCTTTCTCCAAGTTTATTTGAACACAATGAGAAAACAGATACAACGAGTCTGCCACATGGTACATATTCTTGTACCCATTGCAAAGCATGTCCGAAAATGAGAAAAGGCAATAGCTTCCGTTCATTTTATTCTGGAATTACATACAAAATTAAATCTTTTTTGAACTGCAATTCCACTTATGTAATTTATTTACTACAATGCGGATGTGGCCGACAGTATGTCGGAAGAACGACTAGGTGTTTGAAAATTAGAATTTTAGAACATCTGCGTCTTATAAGAATCAATGACCAAAATCACCCGGTTTCTAAACATTTCTTTAATTGTCCACTAGGAAATATTAACTCCTTTTCATTTCAAGGAATTGAGCAAGTGCCTATTCCCCAACGAGGTGGGGATAGGACCAAACATTTAGATAGACGTGAATCCTATTGGATTTTTACCCTTAGAACTAGAACACCTCTAGGAATGAACACTGAATGGGACTTAAGTCATTTTTTATGATTTTTCATCATTAATGTCCATCCTAAATAAACATTTACAATTTCCCAATAAATGTTAATTAGTAAACATACCAATTTAATTACAAATTATATATACCTTTTTGTATCACACATAATTTTATAAGTATCCCAATAGACATATTCTTACCACATATCATATATACACACATATTCTTTTTAATATAGATGGTTATATGTTAGGTATGCAACTACATACACAGTCACTCACTATTTGTGTAAACAATGGTTAATTTCTGCATTGTAGATTTAACACATAATTCCCATTCAGTGTTCTATGCTCAATTAATATATTGAGCTATAATTGAGTCTTCATTCAACTCTTCTACCATTTGATGTAATATAAACTGTTAAAATATATTATTAACTCAAACAATGTGTAATGCACTTTAATAACAGTTTCATTCTTCAATTTTTGGTTTATCCTTTGAGATTATTAATTATAAACATTGTTTATAAATATCGTTTTTTCAGTCTTCTAGGAATTAACAAGGTATCTTTTCTGTCCCATAGATGGTTATTATATGCTTATGTGGTTTAACTTCTTTATCACTAATTGTTTTGAACATTAATATGCATAACTATTCAATCTGGTGGTTTACTCCGTACATATAATTTACCAGGCTTGGGAGTCTGTGATTTAATCATCCTGAAAATTGTTCGTTTATCATATGTCAGTGCCAAGGTTTCTTGGTATTTTTAACAATGTTATGTGTTTAGTGTTAATAAAGTTGTTTGTTGATAAAAAGTTTTATACCACACGACATGTCCAGCCAATGAGAATAGACGTTACGTCGACATGCTTGGCTTCGGCGTCGCACGCTGATGACGTCATTTCTATGACGCGACGGACACCTCATGGCAGTCCCTATACACTACCTGATGCGCCCTATCTCTGGGGAACGTGCGTCATATGGCCGCGACTGGCAACAGCTGCCGGCTATTGGAGCCGCAACCCACTGATTAGAGGCGCACAGGGTGAGTATAAATAGGCAGTTACTTGATCCCTATGTCACCTTGATAAAGTACACCTGTACGAAACGCGTAGGTGCGTTCCTCTCGTCCTATTTTTGTTCCCTGTATGTGTTATTAGCTTTCAATACAATCTTTATTTTTTATTACTGCGGAGTGGCCTGGTGTGTTTCTTCCTGCTTGACATTGCAGGACGTCTGGAGCTGTGCTCTGTCTGCACCCTCTGTACTTTTACAGTATGTCTGAAGCACTTATTCCCATTATCTGTTATTTATATTTGTTACTAGCTGAGAGACCCGGCGTTGCCCGGGATGTAATTTTGGGGGGGCGTACGACAGGGTTAGGCTCCCCCCCCCTTGACAGCTAGGTGGGTGACTGAGTTGACTGAGTGTGTGGGTGACTGGGTGGGTGTGTGACACTTGACTGAGTGGGTGGGTGGGTGACTGAGTGGGTGGGTGACTTTGGGTCGGTTTGACTTTGGGTCGGTGGGTGGGTGACTTTGGGTCGGTGGGTGGGTGACTTTGGGTCGGTTTGACTTTGGGTCGGTGGGTGTGTGACTTTGGGTCGGTGGGTATGTGACTTTGGGTCGGTGGGTGTGTGACTTTGGGTCGGTTTGACTTTGGGTCGGTGGGTGGGTGACTTTGGGTCGGTTTGACTTTGGGTCGGTGGGTGGGTGACTTTGGGTCGGTGGGTGACTTTGGGTCGGTGGTTGGGTGGGTGAGTTGGGTCGGTGGGTGGGTGAGTGGGAGACTGACTGGGTGGGTGAGTGGGAGACTGACTGGGTGGGTGAGTGGGAGACTGACTGGGTGGGTGAATGGGAGACTGGGTGAATGGGTGACTGGGTGGGTGGGTGACTGACTGGGTGGGTGGGTGACTGACTGGGTGGGTGAGTGACTGACTGGGTGGGTGAGTGGGTGACTGACTGGGTGACTGATTGGGTGACTGACTGGGTGGGTGAGTGGGTGACTGACTGGGTGGGTGAGTGGGTGACTGACTGGGTGGGTGAGTGGGTGACTGACTGGGTGGGTGAGTGGGTGACTGACTGGGTGGGTGAGTGGGTGACTGACTGGGTGGGTGAGTGGGTGACTGACTGACTGAATGGGTGGGTGACTGGGTGACTGACTGAATGGGTGACTGAGTGGGTGTGTGACTGAGTGGGTGGGTGACTGAGTGGGTGAGTGGGTGAGTGGGTGGGTGGGTGGGTGAGTGGGTGACTGGGTGAAAGTGGGTGACTGGGTGAAAGTGACTGGGTGGGTGACTGGGTGGGTGACTGGGTGGGTGTGTGGGTGGGTGACTGAGTGGGTGACTGGGTGGGTGACTGAGTGGGTGACTGGGTGGGTGTGTGGGTGGGTGAGTGAGTGGGTGACTGAGTGAGTGGGTGGGTGACTGAGTGGGTGGGTGACTGAGTGAGTGGGTGGGTGACTAAGTGAGTGGGTGGGTGGGTGACTGAGTGGGTGGGTGACTGAGTGGGTGGGTGACTGGGTGGGTGAAAGTGACTGGGTGGGTGTGTGGGTGACTGGGTGACAGTGCGTGGGTGGGAGACGGTGTGTGACTTACCTTGACCCCGTGGCATCTGGCTGGGGCAGGAGGTGAGTTCGGGAAGCTGGGGGGGGGGCAAGAGTGTCAGGAGTCCCGCGCCGCGCTTCCCCTCTCCGGTAGCGGCGCACGTGATGGGGAGAGCAGGAGGCCCGGCCCGCGCTTCCCCTCTCCGGTAGCGGCGCACGTGATGGGGAGTCCCGCGCCGCGCTTCCCCTCTCCGGTAGCGTCACACGTGATGGGGAGTCCCGCACCGCGCTTCCCCTCTCCGGTAGCGGCGCACGTGATGGGGAGTCCCGCGCCGCGCTTCCCCTCTCCGGTAGCGTCACACGTGATGGGGAGTCCCGCACCGCGCTTCCCCTCTCCGGTAGCGGCGCACGTGATGGGGAGTCCCGCGCCGCTTCCCCTCTCCGGTAGCGGCGCACGTGAGGGGGAGAGCAGGAGGCCCGGGCCGCGCCGCGAGGGGGAAGGAGCCTGGAGTTTGCTGCTGAGCAGCAGGGCCGCGCTTCCTCCGCGGCGCACGGTGAGGGTGATGGTGCGGCTGTTGCGGAGCGTGGGGATTTGGGTGAGGTGGGGAGGGGGGAGAGAGTGAGGGGCACCGGGAGAGGAGGGGCACCGGGAGAGGAGGGGGGGGGGGTGTGGAAGGTGAGCTGCGGTCCAACTGACGGGGGAGAGTGTGTGTCCCTGTGTGTGTGTGTGTGTCCCTGTGTGTGTGTGTCCCTGTGTGTGTGTGTCCCTGTGTGTGTGTGTCCCTGTGTGTGTGTCCCTGTGTCCCTGTGTGTGTGTCCCTGTGTCCCTGTGTGTGTGTCCTTTGGCCGTCACTCCGCCTCAGGCCAATGAGAGGTGTGCGGGGGCGGAACAAGGGACCAATGAGATTTCCCCTAGGGACACCGGACATCCAGGCAGGCATGCATGCAGGCAGGCATCCAGTGCTTTCACTAATATAGTATAAGATTTATATGACATGTATTACTACTGTGAAGCGCTATGTACATTTTATGGCGCTATACAAATAAAGACATACATACATACAATAAGTGCAACAAACAAAATCAGACAATAGGAAAGGAAATCCCTGGCCTGCAGAGCTTACAGTCTTAATGCTAGATCCATGGAACTCTGTTGTGTTTACGCTAATAACGGGACATTCCTGAAATTGGTACCTGACCCTGTGTGGTAGGCAGAGACACAGGGGCAGTGCCTGCCAATATCATAAAGAGCAGTGCACTTCCTATTTAGTAGAAGTGTGTCAGAGTTAAGAGTTCAGTCCAGAGTTAGAGTCTGCTGAGTCTGTCACCTGGCTGGCCCAGGGTGACAGAGAGAGCCTATATCAATTGGCCGTTGGAGAAGGGGAGCCATCAGCCTCTGAGTAGAGCTGATGCAACCTTAGTTAGGGAGGTGGACCAATTCCTCTCACCCTGTTTAGGGGGCGAGGGAAGAGCTAGCCCCACCCTGGGTGCCCTTGACCTGGGGTGGTGGCAGGGACACAGAGACCATCCTGAGGGAGAGCAGTCCTGTGTGGAGGAAGACACCCTGTACCTGATTGATAGTCTTGTTGCTGCTATTCTGCTGCTGTGAATAAAGAGCTGCGGCTGCTTTTAAAGATATACAGTGTGAGACTGGAATCTCTCATCCCCGAGGGGGGGGGGGGACTCTCTGGAAGGATTCCACCCGTATTCCTGGGGCTCAGAGATGGAGGCGCAGCACCATTACATACATAGTTACATAATAGATGAGGTTGAAAAAAGACGTACGTCCATCAAGTTCAACCTATGCTAAATTCAGACAACAGATACTTAATTCTATATCTATACTTACTTATTGATCCAGAGGAAGGCAAACAAAAAACCCCATTAAGGGGAAAAATTAATTCCTTCCTGACTCCAAGAATTGGCAATCGGATTAATCCCTGGATCAACATCCTTCCCATATATACTTATTTGGTATATCCCTGTATACCTGTCCCATCTAAAAAGATGTCCAACCTTTTTTTGAACAAATCTATTGTATCTGCCATCACAGTCTCCATGGGTAATGAGTTCCACATTTTAACTGCCCTTACTGTAAAGAACCCTTTCCTTTGTTGCTGGTGAAATTTCCTTTCCTCCAACCTTAAGGGATGGCCCGAGTCCTTTGTACTGCCCGTGGGATGAATAGTTCTATTGAAAGCTCCTTCTATTGTCCCTGAATATATTTGTATATAGTTATCATATCCCCTCTTAGACGCCTCTTTTCTAATGTAAATAAATCCAATATAGCTAGCCTCTCCTCATAAGTTAGAATGTCCATCCCCTTTATTAATTTGGTGGCTCTTCTCTGCACTCTCTCTAGTTCCATAATGTCTTTTCTTAGGATTGGTGCCCAAAATTGTACTCCATATTCAAGGTGTGGTCTTACTAATGCTTTGTAAAGGGGCATAATTATGTCTACTTCCCTTCCATCCATTGCCCGTTTGATGCAAGATAAGATCTTGTTTGCCTTTGCAGCTACTGCATGACATTGGGCACTATTGCTAAGCCTGCTGTCTACAAGCACCCCTAAATCCTTCTCCATCAAGGATTCCCCCAATATATCTCCATTTAATTTGTGTCGCCTTTTTATTCTTGCATCCCAAATGCATAACCTTATATTTATCTGTATTAAACCTCATTTGCCATTTACCTGCCCACGTTTCCAGTCTCTCCAAGTCCTTCTGAAGAGAAATTTCATCCTGCTCTGATGAGACGGAGGCATTCACCCCAGAAACCTGATCCTGTCATCCCCCATACCATCGCGGGAGACTCAGCCCCCCCTGTTGCCAGCAGGTATGCACCACACTCAGACACGTAGCCAGACCCTAGTACAGAGGAGGGGGGCCCGATCTGCGATTGGCCCAGGGAAGGGGGGCTACATTGGGAATCAATGTTATTTTTCTTCATATTAATGGGTATCCTCAAAGCTAATGATATGCCAAAATGATGTCCATTAGCAAAACTACAATTGTTTCTTCACTTTTTCTGCTTGATCAATAGGGTGACCAGATTTCGAAAATGAAAAACCGGGACACCTTAAAAAATAATTTATTAAACAAATTACATCACGTGACACCCCCCGTTGCCATGACAACAAGACACTCTGATGCCCCTGCAGTGTTAGTGTGTATAGAGGTGGGGGCTTTGCTTGGGCCCTTCAACTCTTACAGCCAGGGCATTATTGGCCAGGAATGCCCAGTTCGGAGGGGATTACTACTTCAAAATGTATTTGATTCGTAACAACATCAAAAATCTCTAATACCAATAACTAACAACCACAGACAATGATAATCTAAACCATCAAATAAAATGTCTACGGCCCTTGTTCAAGCATGTTTGCGGTACTTACCAGATAAATCAGTGCCTGCAATCCACAACTGTATCCGCCTCTCCGAGCGTCTGAAAGCAATCCAGCGTTCCTGGTGTGTGGCTGAAGAGGTGAGGGACTCCCTCCTCTCAAACGGAAAAGAAGAGCAAAAAATAGAGTTGGAACATACCTATCAGACAGAGAATGAGAGAGAGACAGAGAATGAGAGAGAGACAGAGAATGAGAGACAGAGAATGAGAGACAGAGAATGAGAGACAGAGAATGAGAGAGAGACAGAGAATGAGAGAGAGACACAGAGAGAGAGAGACAGAGAATGAGAGAGAGACAGAGAGAGGGACATAGGGAGAGAGAGACACAGAGAGAGAGAGACAGACACAGAGAGAGAGAGAGACAAAAGTAATGTACTGTATAACCATTATACAGTACCGTACCCCCTAGTATTCGTGTAATCATTGTCCCACACCCCCTTTTACTCACGCTTTGGCAATACTGAAATGTTCTTTTGACAGAGACACACAGAGAGAAACAGAGACACACAGAGAGAGACAGAGACACAGAGAGAGAGACAGAGACACAGAGAGACACACAGAGAGAGACAGAGACACACAGAGAGAGACAGAGACACACAGAGAGAGACAGAGAGAGAGAGAGAGAGAGAGAGAGAGAGAGAGAGAGAGAGAGAGACACGGGCCTATTTAGTAAGCGTCGATAAGGCTGCGTCTATAGTATTTCAGACGGAGGGAAGGCACACACGCTGCAATACACTTGCTGAAGCCTGAGCTTTTTAATGGCTTTGCAGGGTATGCAGCGGGTGCGATTGGGGGCGTGGCAATAAATATTTGGAGGCGTGGCAATAACGTTCCGGCGCGGACGTCACTTCCCTACCTCACATCCCGATCCACCGGCATTTTTTCACATGCAGCATCTGAAGCACTGTGCAGACAAGAAGAAAAATGCACACAATGCGCACCAGAGATTAAAATATAGTAAATTATTTATTAATAAAACAAGAAATAACCGAGGAGGATCCAACCCCACCTCAGTACTTTCTTCTCGTTGCTATTGCCACACTATACGTCCTGACGCCGGAAGGAAAGTTGGTACGCGACCAAGACGAGACACCGGATTTACAGTGGAACCACAACATACCACAGATTGCTGGAAGACCACACTGCGAGGGGCGCAGCCTATCGAGTTTCCCGGTCATCGTCCAAAGACTGGAGCTGCGGAGTGACCACCGGATTACCACGGAGCCCGAGCCTGTCTCATACAATGCTTTTACCAAACGGATGTTTGTGAGTTTGCTATTTTTATCTTGTCCAGGAAATGAAATTGTTAAACCGAATTTACACATGGAGCGGGCGCTTTCTCTTCTTTTTTTTGTTTAGATATCTATCGAGGAGGTGGTTGTTTCCCTGAAGAGAGCTGCCAGGGCTCCAGAGGACGCCCGAATTGGATCCTTTTATGATTGAGTTATAACATAGCTATTAGAGCTAGGTTTCTGGACTTTTATTGTGTTTAGGCATAGTGTTTATTATTATTTTATTACAGCTACTTTTTAGTAATTGCACTGTTATTAATTCTGACCACTAATTCTCACTGCCATTATAATCTCTCTCTAGCCACAACCAAATTGCTATATCAGCTATATTATTTATTGGTTATACCAGGGGAGCACAAACTTTTGCAGCCCCCCCCCTTATCACATTTCTTATCACATCCCAGTATATGGATACTTTCTATTATCACAAGCTGCTAACATGTGACAGGGCTCAGAGTCTGAGCCCAGAATGTGACATACAGAACATTCTCATTCTAAATTTAAAAAAATATTGTGTTGATTTCTGACCTGACTGCTGTGGTTACAGCTCAACCACTCTGTTCTACTGTATGTCACCACTTTCTGCCACAACCAGCTGACGGTGGATCTGCAAGGAGTTCAACGCTCATTGGCATCACATCTGTGACTTGGTTGACGTATCATTTCTCCAGCTTTTTATTGTATTGTTTTTAAATAGATTATATTTATTTAGTTGAATAGATATTTATTTAGTTTAATAGATATTTATTTAGTTTAATAGATTATATTTCTAAGTTTAATAAGTTATATTTCTTAGTTTAATAAGTTATATTTCTTAGTTTAATAAGTTATATTTCTTAGTTTAATAAGTTATATTTCTTAGTTTAATAAAATATATTTCTTAGTTTAATAAGTTATATTTCTTAGTTTAATAAGTTATATTTCTTAGTTTAATAAATTATATTTCTTAGTTTAATAAGTTATATTTCTTAGTTAATAGATTATATTTGTTAGCACAGTAGATTATATTTACTAGTATTTAAGTCTCCCCCTCAGTGCCCCATTAGGACCCATATTTCACATCTTTTCGGAGTCGCTTATTTTTTAGACCCTCGGAGCCGAAACCTAAAGGGGTCAGCTAAGAAAGTTCGGATCAAGAGGAGCCGCACAGCTTAAAGACAGAACATTTCCAAGGGAGATGGAGACAATTTGGGTAAGATCTGATTAAAGGACATCCTTTGAGGAAGGAAAGGGTGACGGGGGAGTCTAAGAGGGGGGTGAGAGAGCAAGGTGGTGTGTCAGATTGGGGCAGAGCAAGAGAACGCAAAAATGATGGGGATTTGCTGCACACCAAAAAAAAACAATAAGAAGTGATACTTTTACCGGTGCCACTTTACCTGAGAAAGACCAGCAGGCCGAAATGTTGTTGTCTATGGCAGTGCAAGAGAAAACAGGTTGGGGGGGGTGGGTTCTCGCAAAGTCGCCGACCCATGGGTGAGTGTCTCTGGTGGAAACTAGTCCTGGACCCCGGGAAAGCTGTCTGTGGCCCATACAAGCTGAGTAACATGTAAAAAGGACACATGTATGTTCAGAATGAGTTAGCATGGTATTTTGAGAGGCACCATAGCAGGTCAGTGCAAGTCAGTGCAGAGCACTGCAAGGTCAGTCAATATGAGGAAGGGTCCGATGGAGGAGTTGGAGGGTCCCAGAATATCTCTTAAAGCAGGGGTGCGCAAATCGAGGGGCACGACATTTTCTTGGGAGGAGGGGCTCGGCGCTTACAGAGGCCCCTCGCTCTTCCCCACAGCATTTAAATTAAATGCCGGAGATCGCGCGCAAGGCCTCTGTAAGTTCCCTTTCCTTGTCTCCGGCGGCTTCTGGCGACAGCAACGTGGCGTCACATGATGTGGCATTGCCATAGCAACGTGATATCACATGACGTCGTTACATCAGAACGTCGGAGACAAGGTGGGGAAGGTGGAGGGGGGAGCAGGTGGAAAAGGTTGTGCAACCCTGTCTTAAAGCATTGCCTTGCATACAGATCAGAGGCCAAGAATGGATATGGATATCCGATGTGAAGCCGGAAATAAGACAGAAAAGACCGTTTCGGGGGAAGAAGGTGAGTGATGAAATAGCCGTCACTGTGTAACTCTTCCAATTACCTGCAACTTCATGCAGAGAAATAGCAACGCTTGTTTTTAACGTGCTAAGCGCCTAATGGGGAATTCAACTGCTGAGAAGTTAAGGGAGTTACTAACCCAAACTCAGCGACGTTTCTGTGTCTCTGTGATAACTCCCCCAGGACATGCCTGAAAACCAGAGGTAACTCAATGTATTTTTGATAAATAGAAACATGACCTTCTGGGGAGGGGTATATAATGGGTACTGGGCCTGGTGAGGTGGGTATAACGGGTACTGGGCCTGGTGAGGTGGGTATAACGAGTACTGGGCCTGGGGAGGGGCGTATAACAGGGTACTGGGCCTTGGGAGGGTTGTATAACTGGGTACTGGGCCTGGGGAGGTGGGTATAACGGGTATTTGCCCTGTGGAGGGCGGTATAACGTGGTATTGGGGATGGGGTATAAGTGGCACAGGAGCTCTTGCGATACAGAGTATCACTGTCCCTGGTTACAAACACTTCATGTCTCCTGCAGATCAGGACACGCACGAAGGTGGTGCCCTTTGTGCCACCAGACGACGAGGCGGGCTACGAGGCGGACGACGCGGCATATGACAAAGCGGGCGTCAAGTGGAACAATGAGGTGGGCTACAAGGCGGCCGATGACGCAGACGTGGTGTACGATGACCAAGGAGCATACGACAGGTGTGGCCGGATCTGCTGCTTCACCTTTTTTAGGCGGAGGAGAAGACCCCGGGAGCAGGTAGGAGAATACGAGAGGTGCGGACAAATCTGCTGCTTCACCTTTTTTAGGCGGAGGAGAAGACCCCGGGAGCAGGTAGGAGAATACGAGAGGTGCGGACAGATCTGCTGCTTCACCTTTTTTAGGCGGAGAAGAAGCCAGGTGCAGGTAGCAGAGGAGCCAGGGCGTAGATACAGGGGTATTCTAGGGGCCCTGAGAAGTTGGTTTGACCGCAGGAGAGGCAGATAAGATCAGGAAGGCTGCGGGAGGGGCAGGTACTAGAGGGAGATAGGGATATTGGGCGTGAGAGGGTGAGAGAGAACAAGGAGCAGGGCCAGAGCACGGGTTTCATGCGCCCGAGGCGAAACTTAAAATTTGTGCCCCAGTTGTATAAAAAATAATAAGATAAATAAAATAATAAAATAAACAGTGGCGTAGATATCGGGGCTGCAGGGGGTGCGACCGCAACCCAGCGCGACGCAAAATAAAAATAAAAGGGCGCCAAAATACTGGATAAAAAAAAGAATAATAATTTAAAAAAAAAGATAAATAAATAAAATAATAAGAGGAAAAAATAATAATGATTATTAATGCGCCCCTGGAACCTCTGCGCGCTAGGCGACCGCCTAATGGCCGGCCGGCCCTGCGAGGTATGCGGGAGGAAAAGGGGTGAATGGGATAGATATGCAGGGGGATGGGGGAGCAGATGAGTTATACACAGGGACACAAGGGCCCCATCACCCGCATCTCTATATACTGAGTGTGCCCCTGTGTATAACAACGCTGATCTGTGCTGCTCCATCTGATCTCACTGCGCATTGATCCAGGGACCATCCGATCGCCATTTAATGGGGTCAGGAAGGAATTTTTTTCCCCCATTGCACAGCAGGGGTTATATTTCGCCTTCCTCTGGATCCCAGCAACAAACTGCCCTTTGTGCATGAATTATCAGTGAGATCTTTATACACCCTGCATTGGTCTTCACCCCTTTGCTGCCGGAGGGGCCTGCAATGCATTGCTCTGCGTGTTACTATATCGCTCTGCAATGTGCTGCAGGCCCCTCCCAGCAAAGAGATTCATTATTTCAATAAAATACTCTCTTTAATCAAACCTATGTGTAGTGTCTTTTCTATCCGTTGTATCTATTGCTAACAGCTCAGTGATTCTTCCCCAGGACGCTGCACTAGTGTCACGCTGCCAAGCCAGGGTGTGAGGGAGATTTATAGGGTCACATATACACTTCTGCCAAAACACGAGTGCAAACAGGAAGCCCCTCTGATCTCATATCTTTTATTACACAAAACGGTATCTAAAAAGGTAAAAATAACATACATGGGATTCTGCTACAAATATCTCTCTAATTACAAACCAATTAGCAAATCATTCAGATTAGTCGAGCGAAAAGAAAGGGTTAAGTATCTCATGTACAGTATATGCAGTGTAGGCTGTTCTGCAGCATTACATGCAGGGGACAACGTTTAGGGGATATAAGTAATGCTGATCTCAGAGCTGACCGGCTGACCTGCTCTACCGGCTGACCGGCTGACCTGCTCTTCTGGCTGACCTGCTGACCTGCTCTACTGGCTGACCGGCTGACCTGCTCTACCGGCTGACCGGCTTCTCTTCTTTCAGCTAAATGACCTGAATTGTGGCCCCTGTATCTCCCAATTAAACGTTTTATTGGCATATTCTTGTTTGACTCGTTCTATACAGACATTTTCTATATATTCATTGTGGGATTTGATAACATCTGTAAGATCTCTCAGAATATCACATTCTGTACGTTTGTGTTGAAGATTTTTCCATTCTCAATTTACTTAATATTAGTTTTTGGCATCAATTATTTATATCGAGTCCAAAATACCTTTATACAGAATGCTGTTCCCTTTAGCCCACAAATGCTGCTTCATTAAAGCCCATGGGTGGCACTTTATGCATTCTCAAACTTTTAGGCAACATCCCTAATTTCCAAAAGTGGGATTAAATCTGTACATATTTAAATGGTTAATTTTCTTACTCAGACTCCTAAATCCCTCCCCAAATATATCCGTTTCACATAAAAGTGTGTGCGCTTCTCCTTCCGCCTAACTGGCACGTCGTCCTTACGGGCGCCACTCCGTGTAACTCCACGCTGCCCTCCAGTGGCAAAAGAAATAAGATACATTTACTATACTCGTCTGGCAGCTGCTCCCGTATAAGGTGGGTAACTCTGTATTGGGGGTCTTGGTAGACTATATTTGAAGTGAAACTTCCTTAGTGGCGCCTCATTCGAACTGGGGCAAAAAAGGATGGTGCAGACAGAAATGAAACGGATGTGACGTCAGTGCTGGCAGTTGAGGCCGGGCTGTGTTCTGGCTCAGCCCGACCCCAACACTGACATCACACCCGCTCCACAAATCAGATGCGGCGGCGGCGGCGATAGCCGCCGGCGCCGCTCCTAATGGCCACTGCACCCCCCACACAGCCGCTGACATGCGGCGGCGGCAATAGCCGCCGGCGCTGCTCATAACGGCCGCCGTTCCCCGCCCCCTGCCTAGTGCCGCGCATGCGCGATGGCGCCAGTGACTCCTGGCTCCTGCTCGGGTAAAGTGGGAAGCGGGGGGGTTTGAGCGCGCCGCTTCCCACGCATACGGCGGGCCCGGTGCGGCCGCGTCTCAACCTTCCCCCACCCCTCTCCCCCCAATTACCCCCTCTATTCCTCCCCCCATACCCCCCCACCGGCATCATGGTGTTCTTCCCCGGGGGGGGGGGGGCGTCACACTCACATGGGCCTCCGTCACACTCACATGGGCCTCCTCGCCGTATGTGCCGTCCTCCCTGCCCTGATCCCCGGCACTGCGGGGCAACACAACCTGTGCCCATCCCTCCTCCTACCACACTGCTCTGCCGCCGTGCTCGCAGGTGCAGGGGGTGATCGGAGGTGCAGGGGGTGAGGGGAGGTGCAGGTGAGGAGGTGAAGGGGGGTGATGTGAGGAG